>NC_134353.1:787490232-787857732 GCF_048569485.1 Anomaloglossus baeobatrachus
AATATAGTCAATAGTCATGTAGCCGTCCAGCAAACAAGTGAAGCACAATCTACTTATGTCGCCTGATAAGGGAGTGGAAGTAATTTGGAGACCATACCTGGCCAGTGGGTGGGTGAGGTGTTTGGTATGACTGCTTCATCTAGACTTGCCGTGCGTAGAGGCTGCCGATGGATGAGAAGGACACTCTGGTACACCATACCTGTAAATGGGTTATTCTGAATAGAGGCACTGAAAGACAGAATGATGATATACAGTCATGATAACATAGGATGAGATGCGATATAGATGTGAACCCTCACTACAAGCCAGCAAGAAGGCACAGTATAAAGTGGCTGCCGCTCTGACGGAATGACCATGTATTACATTGTCTCCATTGACAGCAACACTTCTCTCAATAAAAGTTGACTCTTGTTGATCCCAGAACAAGAATGTGACATCCATTTTACAACAATGGTCAACCTCAAAAACTGTATCTTACATTGTGTGGCTCTTACAATGTGGACATGCATTGAGCTTTCAATTATCAGAATTTATCCCTCTCTTATTTCTGCACATAAAAGCCATCACCCAAAATAGAACTGCTCATGGCTCTCATACCTGTTGGCCGGTCCTCCACAAAGGCACTGATAGATACAAGCAGAGAGAGATGCCGCCAGAGTGTGCATTACATATATCTGGGAGGGGAGGAAACGTGAAACATAGGCCCGTTATTACTGTTCACATTTACTAATTCCCCCTTCTAAGGCATAAAGTGCTCAGACCTGTACCTTATTACTGCGGACATCAGGGTGCGGTGGTGAATCGAGATTTATTATGGCGTGCAGAATGTCATGAGTTAGGTTACTGAGGTGTAACAAAGGATTGGCCACAACAGTTTTGGCACTCGCTGTGCAAGCAAATAAGAGTGGGATTGACGTCTGTTCTGTTTGAGGATTGGAAAGGACAGAGGTATCCTGCAAAGAAAAAGACTCATTAGTAATGTGGCGAAAAAAATATTATTCTACACAATTATTAACACAGCACAAACATCTGCCAGCCTGAACCAATTCTCTATTCAGAAGACAGAACAGATATTGAATGTATTTGTGCCATATTTTGGGTGTTCGGGAGATTTTTAAAACTCTGTTATTCAAACAAAAAAAAATCTAAATGTTTCCCCTTTCAAGCCGCCATATTTCTTTATTTTCCATAATGAGCTCTATATGGTGGCCCTTTTGAAGAGATATACTGTAGATTCAGAACTTATTGTATATTTTTTGGGTCGGGCACCAAATAATTCCACAATTGTGTTTTTGGGATCTGTCTGCAGCATAAACGACATAATATTACAGCTGACTGCTGACATTGGCATAGCTCCTGTGCCCACAACATCTGTGATGTAATAAAACAATATTTTATCCATATATATATATATAAATATATATACCGTATTTTTCGGACCATAAGACGCACTTTTTTCCCCCCAAATGTTTGGGGAAAGTGGGGGGGGTGTCTTATGGTCTGAATATAGGGCAGCGGCCGGGAATGAGGGTGCTGCGGTGGAGCGGGTCATCGGCAGCACGAGCAGGCTGTGGCAGCGCCTGCCGTGACCACGTGGACCCGCTCATTACATACGCCCATCATCTCTCAGCGCTGAAGCCAGCACTGACAGGTGGGCGGAATGATGGGAGGTGGGTGCGCGTATATTAAACAGCCGGCCGTGATCACCCCTGGCAACTACAGCCTGGAGTGATCATGTGCGGCTGTATTCACTGCCCTCCACGCATCATCATCAGCGCGGGGGGGCAGTGAATAAGTACGGTACACGCACCCATCACTCACCCATCTGCCGGCCAGCTGATCTGTGTAGCGAGCGGTGAGCACAGAGATGACGTCATCCCTGTGCGCACTCTCCACACACATCAGCCGGCAGACAGGAGGACATCGCAATGCTGCAGGGGAACGGCTCCACACAGGTCAGCACCGGGGGCAGTGAATCAGTACACTCACCCGTCACTGTTTCCCTGCAGCACCGCGATGTTCTCCCGTCTGCCGGCCAGCTGATCTGTGTAGCGAGCGGTGAGCACAGCGATGACGTCATCGCTGTGCGCGCTGCTAGTCAACAGGTCAGCTGACCAGTAGACAGCAGGACGAACGATGTTGCAGGGAACAGTGACGGCTCCACACAGGTCAGCAGTGCTGCTGCCGCCACAGACAGGGGGAGGTGCAATGCTGCATGGAGAGAGGAAAGGTGAGCATAAACGTTTATTTTTTTGTGATACAGGATACATGCCATATAGCAGGATATATGGGGGTATATAGCAGAATAGATGGGGGTGTATATCAGGATGGATGGGGGTATATAGCAGGATGGATGGGGTATATAGCAGGATAAGGGCATATACTAGGATGGCAGTATATATCAGGATGGGGAGCATATAGCAGGATGGCAGTATATAGCAGGATGGGGGTATATAGCAGGATGCCGGTATATAGCAGGATGAGGGCATATACCAGGATGGCAGTATATATCAGGATGGGGAGAATATAGCAGGATGGCAGTATATAGCAGGATGGGGGTATATAGCAGGATGCCAGTATATAGCAGGATAAGGGCATATACCACGATGGGGTACATATACAAGGCAGGAGGATCATTACCAGGATGGGGTACCTTAGCAGAGAATTTGGGGACATTACGCCCATAACAGTGTAGGCAGCAGATCCTCGCCCCATAACAGTGTGTCATGACCACATTTTTTGCTTACATTTTTATTTTCCTATTTTCCTCCTGTAAAACCAGGGTGCGTCTTATGGTCCGGTGCGTCTTACAGTCCGAAAAATGCGGTACTGTATTTGCACACCAGGGCACAGAAAAGGATTAAGGCTATGTCCGCACGGTGCGTTTTTTGCGGAGTTTTTCAGGTGCGTTTTTGGTCTTAAAACTGCATGACTTTGCTTCCCCAGCAAAGTCTATGAGATTTCATTTTTGCTGTCTGTACAGTGCAGTTTTGCTTTAAGTGTGTTTTTGTGGTGACCACACAGATGCAACATGTCAATTCTTTCTGCGTTTTTGCCAGCGTTTTTCACCCATGCAATGCATTGGAAAAAACACAGCAACAAAAACGCGGCAAAAAAGGCGGTAAAACGTGCAAAACCGCATGAGTTTTTTTTACTGCAAATGCGTTTTTGTGCGCGTTTTAGAGGCCAGAAATAAACAAAAATGCTGCATCTTTGTGGTCACAAAAAAGGCAACGTGTGCACATAGAAAAGAAGGGAATTTTGTTTACTTACCGTAAATTCCTTTTCTTCTAGCTCCAATTGGGAGACCCAGACAATTGGGTGTATAGGCTATGTCTCCGGAGGCCACACAAAGTATTACACCAAAAGTGTAAAGCCCCTCCCCTTCTGCGTATACACCCCCCGTGCTCCCACGGGCTCCTCAGTTTTGGTGCAAAAGCAAGAAGGAGGAAAAAAAATTATAAACTGGTTTAAAGTAAATTCAATCCGAAGGAATATCGGAGAACTGAAACCATTCAACATGAACAACATGTGTACACAAAAAAACAGGGGCGGGTGCTGGGTCTCCTAATTGGAGCTAGAAGAAAAGGAATTTACGGTAAGTAAACAAAATTCCCTTCTTCTTTGTCGCTCCATTGGGAGACCCAGACAATTGGGACCTCCAAAAGCAGTCCCTGGGTGGGTAAATAATACCTCATAATAGAGCCGTAACGGCTCCGTCCTACAGGTGGGCAACCGCCGCCTGAAGGACTCGCCTACCTAGGCTGGCATCCGCCGAAGCATAGGTATGCACCTGATAGTGTTTCGGGAAAGTGTGCAGGCTCGACCAGGTAGCCGCCTGACACACCTGTTGAGCCGTAGCCTGGTGCCTCAAAGCCCAGGACGCACCCACGGCTCTGGTAGAATGGGCCTTCAGCCCTGAGGGAACCGGAAGCCCAGCAGAACGGTAAGCTTCGAGAATTGGTTCCTTGATCCACCGAGCCAGGGTTGATTTGGAAGCCTGTGACCCTTTACGCTGGCCAGCGACAAGGACAAAGAGTGCATCCGAGCGGCGCAGGGGCGCCGTACGAGAAATGTAGAGTCTGAGTGCTCTCACCAGATCTAACAAGTGCAAATCCTTTTCACATTGGTGAATTGGATGAGGGCAAAAAGAGGGTAAGGAGATATCCTGATTGAGATGAAAAGGGGATACCACCTTAGGTAAAAATTCCGGAACCGGGCGCAGAACCACCTTGTCCTGGTGAAACACCAGGAAAGGGGCTTTGCATGACAATGCTGCTAGCTCAGACACTCTCCGAAGTGAAGTGACTGCTACTAGGAAGAAAGGACAGAAAAGTGGGCAAGGCAAATGGCCAGGGAGAAAGACCCTGATCAGAGCACCATGACAGGAATATCTTCCACGTCCTGTGGTAGATCTTGGCGGACGTTGGTTTCCTAGCCTGTCTCATAGTGGCAATGACCTCTTGAGATAATCCTGAAGACGCTAAGATCCAGGACTCAATGGCCACACAGTCAGGTTGAGGGCCGCAGAATTCAGATGGAAAAACGGCCCTTGAGACAGCAAGTCTGGTCGGTCTGGTAGTGCCCACGGTTGGCCGACCGTGAGATGCCACCGATCCGGGTACCACGACCTCCTCGGCCAGTCTGGAGCGACGAGGATGGCGCGGCGGTAGTCGGTCATGATCTTGCGTAACACTCTGGGCAACAGTGCCCGCGGAGGAAACACATAAGGGAGTTGAAACTGCGACCAATCCTGAACTAAGGCGTCTGCCGCCAGAGCTCTGTGATCGTGAGAACGTGCCATGAATGCCGTGACCTTGTTGTTGTGCCGGGACGCCATTAGGTCGACGTCCGGCATCCCCCAGCGGCAACAGATCTCCTGAAACACGTCCGGGTAAAGGGACCATTCCCCTGCGTCCATGCCCTGGCGACTGAGAAAATCTGCTTCCCAGTTTTCCACGCCCGGGATGTGAACTGCGGAGATGGTGGAGGCCGTGGCTTCCACCCACATCAAAATCCGCCGGACCTCCTGGAAGGCTTGCCGACTGCGTGTTCCTCATTGGTGGTTGATGTAAGCCACCGCTGTGGAGTTGTCCGACTGAATTCGGATCTGCTTGCCTTCCAGCCACTGCTGGAACGCTTTTAGGGCTAGATACACTGCCCTGATCTCCAGAACATTGATCTGAAGTGAGAACTCTTGCCGAGTCCACGTACCCTGAGCCCTGTGGTGGAGAAAAAACTGCTCCCCACCCTGAAAGACTCGCGTCCGTCGTGACCACCGCCCAGGATGGGGGTAGGAAGGATTTCCCCTTCGATAATGAAGTGGGATGAAGCCACCACCGAAGGGAAGCTTTGGTTGCCTGAGAGAGGGAGACGTTCCTGTCGAGGGACGTCGGCTTCCTGTCCCATTTGCGTAGGATGTCCCATTGAAGAGGACGCAGGTGAAACTGCGCGAACAGGACTGCCTCCATTGCTGCCACCATCTTCCCCAGGAAGTGCATGAGGCGCCTCAAGGGGTGTGATTGACCTTGAAGGAGAGATTGCACCCCCGTCTGCAGTGAGCGCTGCTTGTTCAGCGGAAGCTTCACTATCGCTGAGAGGGTATGAAAACTCCATGCCAAGATATGCCAGCGATTGGGCCGGTGTCAGATTTGACTTTGGAAAATTGATGATCCACCCGAAACTCTGGAGAGTCTCCAGAGTCGCGGTGAGGCTGTGCTGGCATGCCTCTTGAGAGGGAGCCTTGACCAGCAGATCGTCTAAGTAAGTGATCACCGAGTGACCCTGAGAGTGGAGGACCGCAACTACTGCAGCCATGGCCTTGGTGAAAACCCGTGGGGCTGTCGCCAGGCCGAACGGCAGTGCCACGAACTGCCGGTGTTCGTCTCCTATGGCGAAGCGCAGGAAGCGCTGATGCTCTGGAGCAATCGGTACGTGGAGATAAGCATCTTTGATATCGATCAATGCAAGGAAATCTCCTTGGGACATTGAGGCGATGACGGAGCGGAGGGATTCCATCCGGAACCGCCTGGTCTTTACGTGTTTGTTGAGCAGTTTTAGGTCCAGGACAGGACGGAAAGACCCGTCCTTCTTTGGAACCACAAACAGGTTGGAGTAAAAACCGTGACCCTGTTGCTGAACAGGAACAGGGACCACCACTCCTTCTGTCTTCAGAGTGCCCAGCGCCTGCAGAAGAGCATCGGCTCGCTCGGGAGGCGGAGATGTTCTGAAAAATTGAGTCGGAGGACGAGAGCCGAACTCTATCCTGTAACCGTGAGACAGAATGTCTCTGACTTAGACCGCCATGGATCGGAGTGCCTCTGATCCTTCTGAGGCCTTTTGTACGAGGAGAATTGGGACCTGCCCGCACCCCGAAAGGACCGAAACCTCGACTGTCCCCTCCCCTGTTGGGGTAGTTTTGGTTTGGCCTGGGGTAAGGATGTTTCCTTTCCCATGGATTGTTTGATGATTTCATCCAGCCTCTCACCAAACAAACGGTCGCCAGAAAATGGCAAACCGGTTAAGCAGTTTTTGGAAGCCGAATCTGCCTTCCATTCCCGTAGCCACAAGGCTCTGCGTATTGCCACCGAATTGTCGGCTGCAACCGCCGTAGGCTCGCAGAGTCCAGGACAGCATTAATAGCGTAGGACGCAAATGCCGACGTTTGAGAAGTTATGGACGCCACTTGCGGCGCAGACGTACGTGTGAGTGCGTCAATTTGCGCTTGACCCGCTGCAATAGCTTGGAGTGCCCATACGGCTGCGAATGCTGGAGCAAAAGACGCGCCGATAGCTTGATAGATGGATTTCAACCAGAGCTCCATCTGTCTGTCAGTGGCATCCTTGAGTGAAGCCCCATCTTCAACAGCAACTATGGATCTAGCCGCCAGTCTGGAGATTGGAGGATCCACCTTGGGACACTGAGTCCCGCCCTTGACCACGTCCGGGGGGAAGGGATAACGTGTATCCTTAAGGCGCTTGGAAAAAACGCTTATCTGGACAAACTCGGTGTTTCTGGACTGTCTCTCTGAAGTCGGAGTGATCCAGAAACATACTCGTTGTACGCTTGGGGAACCTGAAACGGAATTTCTCCTGCTGAGAGGCTGACTCCTCCACTGGAGGAGCCGAGGGAGAAATATCCAACATTTGATGTATGGACGCGATAAGATCATTCACTATGGCGTCACCATCAGGAGTATCAAGGTTGAGAGCGGCCTCAGGATCCGAATCCTGATCAGCTACCTCCGCTTCATCATACAGAGAGTCCCCCTTCTGAGACCCTGAACAATGTGATGAGGTCGAGGGGATTTCCCAGCGAGCTCGCTTAGGCGGTCTGGGGCTGCGGTCCATGTCAGAGACCTCACCCTGGGATCTATGAGACACCCCGGGGGAACATTGTTGTTCCAACTGAGGGGAACCAGGGGGCAATGATTCCACAGTGCCCATGGTCTGAGATACCGGTCTGAACTGCAAAGCTTCTAGAATCTTAGCTATAGTTTCAGAAAGTCTGTCAGTAAAAACTGCAAACTCCGTCCCTGTCACCTGGACAGTGTTAGCTGGTGGTTCCCCCTGGGCCCCCCTTAGCAGAGGCTCTGGCTGAGCAAGTGCCACAGGGGCCGAGCAGTGCACACAATGAGGGTCAGTGGAACCTGCCGGTAGCGAGGTCGTACATGCGGCGCAGGCAGCATAGTAAGCCTGTGTTTTGGCACCCCTGCCTCTTGTGGACGACATGCTGTTGTCTCCTCTGAGCAACACAATAGGGTATATAGCCAGAAATCCACCGTGCACCATACAGTGTAAAGTATAGCCTATAAACATATAATCTATAATTACACTTCAGCACAAGTGGGGCCAGCACCTCAGGTGCTGATTACCGCCCGCTTAAAGCGGTTGTGTGGCCACCAGCATCCCTGCCTGGGTCCCCCAGAGCTTGTCTCCCCTCTGCAGCGTCAGGGGAGCTGACAGGAATGGCTGCCGGCGTCCTGAGGAGAGGAGGGAGCCGTGGGCGTGACCCAGAAAGTGCGGGAACTGGTGCCCCACTGTGCACAGTGAGGGGGGTGGAGTATGCAAAGCATGCTCCAGCCCTCAGTGCTGCCGTCCTGTACAGTGTCCCGCCCTTCACCTGACTGGCAGGGCTGGGGGCGGGAAGAAAAAGAGACTAGGCCGCAAAAGCCGGGGACTCGAGTTATCAGCGCGGCCGCCGTATAAGCGCGGTCGGCGCGGAAGTCCCCGGCGCACTAACAGTCCCAGCCGCGCCGCAGTGATAACAATGGCAGCGGCGGTCAGCGCGGCAGTCCCCATACACTAACACACTCAGCGCCGCTGCAGTGTGTAATGGCACAAACGCAGTCAGCGCCGCGGTCCCCGGTGCACTAGCACACCCAGCAATGCTGGAGTGTTGCTGTGCGCGGTCCCTACGGGGACACAGAGTACCTCAAAGTAGCAGGGCCATGTCCCTGAACGATACTCGGCTCCTATCCAGCAGAGTCCTCAGGAGCTGTGGATGGAGCACGGTCTCATGTGCCTGGAGACCGATAGGATCCCACTTCACCCAGAGCCCTAAGGGGGATGGGGAAGGAAAACAGCATGTGGGCTCCAGCCTCCGTACCCGCAATGGATACCTCAACCTTAACAACACCGCCGACAAGAGTGGGGTGAGAAGGGAGCATGCTGGGGGCCCTGTTATGGGCCCTCTTTTCTTCCATCCGACATAGTCAGCAGCTGCTGCTGACTAAGCTGTGGACCTATGCGTGCATGTCTGCCTCCTTCGCACAAAGCAAAAAACTGAGGAGCCCGTGGGAGCACGGGGGGTGTATACGCAGAAGGGGAGGGGCTTTACACTTTTGGTGTAATACTTTGTGCGGCCTCCGGAGGCATAGCCTATACACCCAATTGTCTGGGTCTCCCAATGGAGCGACAAAGAAAAATCCAGCTTCCGGAGTTGTAGTAAAACTATTGGAAAATGTTATTGAAGGACGTCAAAAATAGTTTTACTACTACTCCGGAAGCTGGATTTTTTCTTCTTCTATTGGACCCTTGCACTGCCAGAGTGTTATCCGTGCATGCCAGACCTTGCCCCAGTTGAGCTGGATCACCTTACTTCTTTCTCAACGTGTGCACATAGCCTAAGTGTGGTTGACTGGACCAATGCTTGGCACATTGATAATGTAAAAGCTGGTACCCTATATAGCAGCCCACAGGCAGTTCCCCCATGTATCACTCACTCTATATTCCTGGGTTAGCAGCACTAAGTGTCTGAGCAGAGGTCTGTATGATAGCTATGCTGTGTATTGTATGTTTGCAGCATGATGGGAGTTTTCATCGGGAACAGCAAGTTTATTACTTGGCTCAGAAAGCTGTGTACTTAGCATTGTTCTCCAGCGAACAGGATTAAGAATACACATTGCATTGTAAGAAATAGAATACCTGCTGGGACTCCTGAAGAAGCAATATCAACTCCATTCGTACGGAGGCCAGCCCACCACCATGAGATCCGTGCAGGACACAAAAGCTCAGAAACATCCTCAGAAGGGACTGGAATTTTAGTAACCACTGCCGTCTCTGAAGAAGCTCTTTCCTTTGCTTTGTTGCTACTTGATCACAAGAATTATCTGAACTGTCCTTGTATGAATAATCAATGGCTCCCGCCGAGTTGAGCTCATCCAGATTGGCACTGTAATCACATATCTTTTGCAGAGCGACCACTGCTCTCTCCAACCAACTATACAGCTGATAACGTAGTTTGCCACCATCCACTTCATAACCAGTAGATAATGTCCGCAGCTCACCAGTAAGTATCTTCAGACATGCTCTGAATTTGAGCTGCGCAGCGATCACATCTTCAGCGTGACTAAGAATGTCATTTTCATCAAGGCTTAGAGATTCTGAGTAACTAGTCATGGTTGCCTCAGGTTTGTCACTTTCTGTACTTTGTGAAGGCTTTAAATCCTTCATTGACAAACCTGACCCTTCGGACTCCTCATCTGTTTCACTATCCCACTTTAATTCCAAAGGTTCATCTTCCAGAACCATAGCTGGCTGACTCCAGTCAAATAACAGCGAAGAATTCTGCCGCTTCTCTGCGGATCCATCAGATACTCCATTGACCAAAGAGCTTGACCAATCAAAGTCAGAAGCCGAGTCTTTCTTGTCTCCAAGTAAAGGAGATAACGGTGTAGACAGCTTGCTTGTATCTGCTAAGCTTGAAGTCCGAATCAATGGCTTTGACCTCTTTACTACTTTTGGCATTTTTGATAACACTTCGAGAGCTAACATTGGGCAGCCGGCCTTTAAGTGAGCATGTGCAGTAGTGAAGAAAAGTTTTCTTTCCCCTAAGTTAATTTTGTCTGCCAAGCCATTCTCAACAGAGAGCCGCATTTTGGTAGACGAAGCCTCTGAAGTTCCAAAGTGTCGCCTTAACAACATAGGGTGCGTTCTTAAGAAGTTGTAGAAATTGAAGACTGATGGGTCACAACTTGATGACAGGCGCCAAGAGTCATCTGTAAAACAAAAGCATATAGTAAAAAAAAAAAAAATGGCTTTATAAACAAACAAACCAGCCTACTAAGGAACTAGTCAGATTTTATAGCATAAAGATCAATTACTTGGTATATGTCACTATTGAATATTAGAAAGCATTACGTAGAATCATTTCCTAATAGTAACATGAGGACTGCAGGAAATGCCGAGTTCATGACACTGTCCTATGGACTCATTGGCAAAAACAGAGTGTCATTTACAAAACATTAGTCGGTGACAACACGGCAGGCACAGGTTGACATAAAACAAGTCAGCAGATGACGGCAGCTCCGTCCGGCCTGCAGTGTACTGACAATACAGAACCCCTCACCATCCCGCACATTCCTGTTTGCACATTGCTACAGCAAATAGGCCATTTACAAGAGGATCATAAATCATCCTCATCATCCCAGTGTGTAAACTTAGACTACTATTTTTCAAGTATCCATGCGACAATTTACAGTCACATAATGGAACTCTGACCAGATTAAAGACCTGAAAAGAACGACCTATACAAGTCCCCAATAAATACCTTCAGCCTTTACAATCCTCATCACTTTTCTCCTGCATTTTGCTCCTATAATTTACAGGTAACCATTTTTCTTTGCCAAAATTAAACTTTCAAAGAAAGTTTTACAACTACAAACCTAAAATAATTACCTTCAGCCCCCCTCCAAAAACTGGTCTACATTACAGGGTTATTCCCATCTCTAAGATCCTATCCCAATAAATAGTAGGCATAATATATTAGTAAATACCTCCAATTAGAAATGTAGTATGGTTCTCCTGATATAGCCATGTCTCTTACCTCATGTGCAGGGCCTTAGGTATCCATGGTTACAACCACTCATATAGTAACAGTTAAGGGTGCTTTACACGCTGCGCCATCGCTAACAATATATCGTCGGGGTCACGTCGTTAGTGTCGTACATCCGGCGTCGTTAGCGGTCATCGCAGCGTGTGACACCAATGAGCGACGATCAACAAGTGCAAAAACGTGAAAAATCGTTGCTTGTTGACATGTCGTTCATTTCCTTAATATCGTTGCTGTTGCAGGTACGACACCGCTATGTGTGACACCGCAGGAACGACGAACATCTCCTTACCTGCGTCCACCGACAATGCGGAAGGAAGGAGGTGGGCGGCATGTTCCGGCCGCTCATCTCCGCCCCTCCTCTGCTATTTGACGCCTGCCGTGTGACGTCGCTGTAACGCCGCACAAACCACTCCCTTAGAAAGGAGGCGGATCACCGGCCAGAGCGACGTCGCAGGGTAGGTAAGTCCTTGTGACGGGTGTTAGCGATGTTGTGCGCCACGGGCAGCGATTTGCCTGTGACGCAAAACCAACAGGGGCGGGTACGCTCGCTAGCGATATCGGTACCGATATCGCAGCGTGTAGAGTACCCTTTAGTTGCTCGTGGTCGTGGCTAAATCAGGAGAACTATACGACATTTCTATTTGGAGGTATTTGCTATTATTTTGCCTACTAAATGTTGGGATAGGATCGAGGAGATGGGAATACCCCTTTAACTTTAAAGAAGCACTCCCATCAACATCCTCCTATTATACTGAAGTCATATTATAAAGCACTGTGTACTTAAAATAACTTTCTACCCAGTTAATTGTTCTGTTTTCCATTAGGTCTATGACATCACGAGATTAATAACAGTCATCGCTGAATCCTTCTAAGCTCTATGTAGAAACAGGAAGTCTTTGTTTCCCTGCATGAGTCATTGTCACAAGTAGGAGGGTGCAGATAGGTTTGTAGGTGTGGAAAGATTGATGCATGAAAAAGTGGCTTCCTGTTTCTACATAGAGGAAAGAGAAGCATTTACTGGGTATAAAGGCAAAGTGAGTAATTGGAAAAACCCAATGCTATAGAATATGATGACTTGAATATATTAAGAGGATAAAAACTTTGATAGGAGTGCTTCTTTAAGAAACAGAAGCCGGGCTCTAGCTATTTAAGGCAACAAGCTAGTTTTCTGTAAGATTTGTATGCATTGGTGACTAATAATGGAGTGGGTCCCGAAGTGAAAGAACCCAGCCATATGGTGTCGCAGCATATAAAAAGGGGATAGCCCTAGTGAGATCATCACCGGGCAGCTGCATACTTTCCTGACAGCGTGCAGGTAGATAGAAACACATGCGGCCGACCTGCTCCTGCCAGGAGAGTGTGCGGCTGTGCCAGCTGATGCGAGACTTGTGCGAGTCTGGCATGACATCATCTGGCACGGTCTGCAGCACTACAAACTTGGGCGTGCAGGTACATAGAAACACAATATCCGACCCACTCCTGTTAGTGTGCGACTGTGTCGGGTGATGCGACGCAAAACTCGAGCGAGTCCCTCGCAAGTGTGATTCCGGCCTAAGAAAAACCACATGCGGTTTTATTATTTATATATATAATTAAGATAAAAAAACAAAACAACGTGTGCTCCCCCCCAATTTTGATACCCAGCCAAGATAAAGCCAGCTGGGGGCTGGTATTCTCAGCCTGCAGCTGTCCGATATTGCTGAAATCTATTAGATGTGACAATCCCGGTGCTTTACTGGCTCTTCAACACAATTAACCAACACACCCCTCCAGGTCCGGCGTAATCCACACGAGGTCCCACACCGCTTCCAGCTCTGCTACATCTCCCAGCGAGCAGCCATAGAACATGACCGCCGACTGAGTGTAGACAATCACTGAGCCGCGCTGAGCAATGACTGCAGGCAGACACTGTCACAGGCTGGGGGCACGTCTGACTGCAACCAATCACAGACGACAGGTCGGCCAGTGGGCAAATAAGCACGGAAGGCTGTGTGTATGTAGTACCCACAGGATAGGCCATAAATGCATTTTAGGTGCAGGTTCTACCAATGGGACTCACATGTATCTGGAGTACGGGACACTTACACATACTGCCGTCAGTGGAAAGGGTTTGGAATTCCCACATCTCCATTGAAATCAGCACACGATGTGGCCTTGTTCTCAAGATATATGAAGGTACTATTGGAGAGACAAGAATTTGGTATACACTTAAGGCATAGTCTGTTAATATGTCACAAGTGTATGCGAGGGCAATACTACTTTAAATGGAATCTGTCAGCTTTTTCTACATACAGTACAGACCAAAAGTTTGGACACACCTTATTTTTAGAACAACTATTAAGAGGAGACTTTCTGCAGCAGGCCTTCATGGTAAAATAGCTGCTAGGACACCACTGCTAAGGACAGGCAACAAGCAGAAGAGACTTGTTTGGGCTAAAGAACACAAGGAATGGACATTAGGCCAGTGGAAATCTGTGCTTTGGTCTGATGAGTCCAAATTTGAGATCTTTGGATCCAACCACCGTGTATTTGTAGAAAAGGTGAACAGATGGACTCTACATGCCTGGTTCCCACCGTGAAGCATGAATGAGAAGGTGTGACGGTGTGGGGGTGCTTTGCTGGTGACAATGTTGTGGATTTATTCAAAATTGAAGGCATACAGAACTAGCATGCCTACCACAGCATCTTGCAGTGGCATGCTATTCCATCCGGTTTGCGTTTAGTTGGACCATCATTTATTTCTCAACAGGACAATGACCCCAAACACACCTCCAGGCTGTGTAAGGGCTATTTGACTAAGAAGGAGAGTGATTGGGTGTTACGCCAGATGACCTGGCCTCCACAGTCACCAGACCTGAACCCAATCGAGATGGTTTGGGGTGAGCTGGACTGCAGAGTGAAGGCAAAAGGGCCAACAAGTGCTAAGCATCTCTGGGAACCCCTTCAAGACTGTTGGAAAACCATTTCCGGTGACTACCTCTTGAAGCTCATCAAGAGAATGCCAAAAGTGTGCAAAGCAGTAATCAAAGCAAAAGGTGGCTACTTTGAAGAACCTAGAATATAAGACATATTTTCAGTTGTTTCACACTAAGTATTTCATTCCACGTGTTTTCATTCATAGTTTTAATGTCTTCGGAGTCCAAAATGGCCGCGGTCAGCAGCAGACGTGCATGAAGGAGCTCCTGACCATCTGAGAGCATCCAGACCCCCAGCTGTTAATAGTCAGCCTAAGACCCTCCACCCATGCTGCGGAGACTAGGCGGACAGAAGGTGACCTTAAATTAAACAGCTGCATTGGTGCTGGGACCCCGTGGAGGCTCCTGGAGGCTGAGGCTGGGAACCACGCGTCAGGCCGCAGGGCCTAAGAAGTAACGCTACTGGGGGCGAGGAGTGCCTGGGCAGAGGCGATCCAGACGGCGGCAGGGGACCCAGGCAGAACAGATTGGGACCGCACTGAACCGCTGCATTGCCCCTCAGAATCGGCCTCACAAACCAGCAAATCCGGCAGTCAGAGTGAAGGAGGAGGGAGACCGCCGCCATCTTGGAATCCAGAACCCCCCCTCCGGATCCCGCAGACCAGAGGCAGGTGCGACTAACACGCAGCTGCGGACCACGGACTGGGTGATCACCAGGGAGCGGAGAGGAGACGGCAGTCTGCCCGGACGTCAGACTGGAAGGGCCGGTGCGGGGAGGGCGGTGAGACGCGTCGGGTCCTCCGGAGGCCGCTGGGAGATCCGAGGTCCCGACCGGAAACCCCGCGATAGCTGACGGTGGCGCTCTGAAATACCCTGCCGGGACCGGAGAGGAGTTCGGGGGGTAAGTGACCATCTCAGCGACTTCGGACGTCCTCTCGCGCCCGCGCGCCCACCCAGGGAGCCCCAGGAGAGGCCGAAATATAACCCGCCACGACCTTTATACACCGGGTCGGCGTCTCTCTTCTCCCCCCCCACCCCCGCTCCCACAGCAGAAAGCCGCACACCTGCCAGGGAGTCAGAAGGTTGCCAGACCTGGGCCCGTGGTGAAGCTGCACACAGGAACCAGATAGGGGAGCCCGGGGGACTCCTGAACCGAAGGCCCCCCTCTCACAGCATAAGGGACACATTCATAACGTATCAAGAGGCACCCCACGCCTTTATCCACCACCAGAGGGTCAGCCTGGGATGAGACTCTTGTATTAAGGGCCACAAACAGGGCTCTCTAGTAATATTCCCAGACCCGGAGCTATCTTCCTGGACTCAGGGGCTGCTGACGGGAACATACAGAAGAGAGTGCACAGAGGACACCCAAGTGGTCCCACATATAAAAAAGCACAGTCCTTCTGATACTCCCCCCCCCCCCCCCTCGCAGGGGCATGTAAAGTGGTGCACCCCACACTGCTCAGAGGGAGCGGAGAGACCGGACCCCCATTATACTTGAAGTAATATAATATCATAAGAGCTGACTTCGACATGGTCAAATTCGGTAATAAAATGGCCAGTGCTCTGCCTAAACCAGCGGCGACCACGACCCAAGCAGATGTTGATAAGTTTCTCAAAAAACATCTCCTGCCAGCGGAGGTAGGAACTGACTGTCTTCAAAATTCATCTGCTAACACCACACAAGAAACGGAGGATGACGCCAGTGACGCAGAAGACATGGACTCTAGCAAAAGCCTCCCTATCTCCAGGTCCTTTATCAAACGGATTCTCAACAAAGCCTTGGAACCGGTAGTGAAGGAGCTCACTCACATCAAACAGGATATTGGCCAGATAGGACACAGGGTGGAAACGCTGGAAGCTTCCCAGGCCACGATCACCACAACATCCAACGCCATCATCTCCTGTCTTCACCAACAAGAAGATAATGTCAACCAAATACATACTATTTTGGAGGATCACGAAAATAGGGAGAGGCGGAACAATCTTAGAATAAAAGGCCTGCCAGAAACGGTAGTAAATGAAGCCCTGACCCCAGCCCTTCTAAGCATCTTCTCGGATCTGATGGACACTGACCCTGCACCACAGATAGAGTTGGTCAGAGCTCATAGATCTCTGAGACATCGTCCTAGGCAAGGGGAACCATCAAGAGATGTCATCTGCCGTTTCATGGACTACCGTATTAAGGAGCTCATTCTCAAAAAAGCAAGGGAAGCTGGCACCGTAAAATATGAAGAATCCGAAATTAGGATTTTCCAAGACCTAGCTGCCACCACTCTGACCAAGAGGCGAATACTGAAACCCTTCACAGTATCCATTTGGCATTGCAATAACAGCACAGGGGAAACACTATCAAGGCAAAACATCAGGCGAAATTAGGCGAATCTGCGAGGACCTGGGGATTACCTTGGAGAAGTATCCTGAATTGGAAATCCATAGTTCAACATCTGCGCTCCAGCATCTTCCAGAGCCGTCACCCTGGCACAGCGTCATACCGAAGGCCCAAAGGCCTAGACGCAACGCGGCACAGAAGCTCCAGATGAACTCAGAAAGCAAGGCCTGTGAGAAGACCTAGGCTCCAGCCTACTATTGCCTAACATTGTTTATGCGTGTTGAAAGAATGAAGTCACACTAGGGGCTCTATACTTTCTGCTCCCTCTTGATGCGTATCTACTCTTATATAGATGTTGAAAATGTTGTTATTGTTGTCTTTAACATTTTGTTCTTTATCTGATCTTTTCTCCACCTCCCACCTTTTCTGCTCCCCTCTTTCCCAGCTCGGTCGTTGGTCTGGTCCATTCATCCCACCGGAAAAAGAGTCATACTTCTGCAACCGTCACTATGCAGACACAACATAAGGTATTTAATGTGACAAGCTTTAACGCTCATGGGTTGAATTCCCCCATACCAAGGGCACAAACTTTATCTAATTTTCGCAAGAAACATATTGACATTATCTTTCTACAAGAAACACATTTTTGCAAAGGCAAAATTCCTAATTTTGAAAAAGCATACTATAATACGTGGTTTCATGCCCCCTCTCCAAACAAACGGACTAAAGGGGTGTCGATAGCGCTAGCCAAGGACATACCCTTTTTACCCCAACACGAGGTAATTGACCCGGAGGGCCGGTTCATTTTTGTTAAAGGCCTATTAGCGGGATCAATGGTAACGATGGGAAGTATTTATGCTCCAAATGTCAAGCAGGTGAGATGGCTGCTTTCCACACTCAAAAAATTCAAGACCTTTTCGGAAGGCATTCCAATACTCTGTGGAGACTTTAATGTAGCCCTGGAACCAAAATTAGACTCAACCTCAAAAAAGAGCCACATATCACTCAGGGATCTTTCTCGAGTCAAAACTGCTCTCCTCTCTTTATCCCTGACTGATGTCTGGCGACTACAACACCCAACAACCAAAGATTTTACCTTCTTCTCACACCCCCACAAATCATATCACAGGATAGATTACATTTTTTTACCTAGGTTTATACTACCTAACGTCACTGACACAATAATCCAATCTACGCCACACTCTGATCATAGTTATGTCACGGCAAGTTTCACACTACAGAAGGCATACCTGATTCACCGTACATGGAGGTTAAATGAGTCGGTTCTCTCCTCAGAAGACAACAGGAAACGTATTTCTGACTGTCTCCGCAACTATTTTGCGGAGAATAAGACACAAGACGTCAAAGCACCACTTCTGTGGGAAGCACATAAAGCGGTCATAAGGGGAGAGCTGATTTCCATTTCCTCACACCTCAATAAACAGAGGAAACTAATCTTACAAAATCTATATGAAGATATAACCATTTTGGAAACCCAACACAAAAAATCTCTATCTCAGCAGACTTTAGAATTATTGACTGCCAAACGGGTGGCACTGAGAGACATACTCAACAAACAATCGGCCAAGTTACACTTAAGTTGGAAAAATCGCATATTTGTACATGGGGACAAGGCCTCCAAACTTATGATGTCACTAATCAAAACAAGACAAGCCCGCACGTTTATACATACACTCAAGACGCCACAGGGACACCGCACTCAGGATTACTCACAAATTTCAAATGAATTTTTACAATTCTATAAGAGCCTATATCAATCCCGGCCAGAAGAGTCAACAACAGACAACGATAGGAGGAAACGCGGCATACATAACTACCTAACTAATCTAAACCTCCCGACACTTTCCAAAGCACAACAAGAATCCCTGGTAAAGCCATTTACTCGTGCTGAGGTTCAGTCCACCTTGTCCAGATGCCCCATGGGAAGAGCGCCGGGCCCAGATGGCCTACCAACCATATATTACAAAAAATTCTTTGATATCTTGGGGGACCACCTCCTGGCAACATGCAATGCTCTACTTCTGGGTGATTCTATTCCCAAACAAGCTCTGGAAGCTCACATATCATTAATTCATAAGGAAGGGAAGGACCCGGAAAGCTGTGGAAGTTATAGGCCCATCTCGCTTTTGAATGTGGACCTAAAAATCTACGCAAGTTTAATCGCTAACCGGGTTGCGGACATCCTTCCTGACCTTATATCTCCGGAGCAATCCGGATTTATACGGGGAAGAGAAGGGAAGGATAATGCGCTACGCTTACTTCATCTAATGCAATATGCTAGGACTAGGAGCTTGCCCCTTGTGCTCTTGGGAACGGATGCCGAAAAGGCATTCGATAGGGTGGACTGGACTTTCCTGCGGGGCACGTTGGAGGCTTTTCATTTTCCCCAGACTGTCATACATGCAATACTACAGATGTACACGTCCCCCACAGCCAGAATCAAAATAAACAACACGCTGACTGACCCCTTCGACATCAAGAATGGAACCAGGCAGGGCTGCCCCTTGTCCCCCCTACTCTTTGTCATGGTAATGGAGCCATTGATATGCTCCATCCAACAAAATCAGGGAATTGAGGGGATTAACCTACAGGGGATTCACCACAAGTCTGCCGCCTTTGCGGATGACTTGTTGGTAGTAATGTCCAGACCGGAAAGAGGCTTCCCTGCCTTCATGAACACACTAGAAGAATACAGCCAATGGTCCAACTTTAAAATCAATCTCTCTAAATCCGAAGCACTGAGTCTAAACATCCCGAGCAATGTCATCAAACATCTCCAGAAGTCGTTCCCATTCAGATGGCCAAAAAGCCACATTACCTATCTCGGCATCAAAATAGGGAAATCCCCCAAATCACTCTTTGACCTAAATTATAAGTCTCTCCTTCCCAAACTCACCACACAAATGGCCTCATGGAAAGCGCCTTTTATCTCTTGGATAGGCCGGAAAAATCTCGTTAAAAGCATCGTACTTCCAAAATTTATATACCTCTTTCAAATGTTACCTATACTAGTCCCCAAATCTTTTCTTTCTCAGTGTAATTCTTTAATTTCCAATTACATCTGGAACAAGCACAAACCAAGAATTAATTTCCATACTTTATGTCTCCCCAAGGACAAAGGGGGAATGGGACTCCCTAACATATCCATATATTATAAAGCTGCTGTCCTCTCTAGAGCAGTAGACTGGGTCAGATGCCCTCCGAATAAGCTGTGGACGACAATAGAGGAACACCTGGCCCCCTCCCCCTTACGAGCTCTTTTATTCGCCCCCCCCTGTCAGGGAAATAAAAGATTCTGTACCAACGAACTGACTAGAACACTTCTAGACAACTGGAACCGAAACATAGAGCTCCTGGCCCCTCCTCTTTCACCTCTTACCCTAATCTCTGATATACTAGACTCCAGCCTGAATCTCGCCAACACCGCGAAATCTCCATATCTAAGTAATGCAAAGATCCCAGCGATAGATCTCCTACAAGACGGTTCTTTGGTCTCGAGGCAGGAGATGGGTGAGATCCCCCTCCTCTCCAAACTCACATTCCTCCACTATATGACAATAAAACGCACAATTCAACCATTATTGCCACAGTCCAACCTCACTAGACCCTTAACCACATTTGAATCACTTTGCTCGCAAACAAGGCCTCCTAAAAAAGTCTTGTCTCGCTTATACAACACTTTACTTACAAAGGAATTGGTAGTAAAAAGAGCTTATATATTGAAGTGGGAAAAAGATCTGAACACCACATTTACTGACGCCCAAACGAGCCAAATTTATGGTTCTTCACATGGACCTTCATGTTGTGTGAGGGTTCAAGAGAGTTCCTTCAAAGTAGTTGCGAGATGGTACATAGTCCCGGACACAGCTGCAACTTGGCAATCTGCCTCTTCAGGCCTCTGCTGGAGGTGTGAGGGGGATAGAGGAACGTATCTACACATTTGGTGGACGTGCCCTCGTCTCCAGATATTCTGGAGGATGGCAATCCAGCTAATTCTTGATCTTACAAACAAAGGGGAGGGCCCAGAACCCATGCATCTGCTACTAAATTTCCCACTGTGGCCTAATGATAAGGCCTACTCGAAACTGGTGTCTTTTGTGAGCTCAGCCTGCAAACTGCTGATTGCCCAACTGTGGCGCACGACTAAGATAACCACCATATCGCAGCTGTTGCTGAAAATTGACCAATTATACTACGCGGAGGAGCTCTCTGCCCTCTCACGACAACAATTATTCTTCTTTGGGCAAGTTTGGAAGGCCTGGAAAGACTACAAATCTAAACCTTCCTTTCTGACGGCGGTGGCGCAGGAGACGCCATAAAGAAGCCTGGGCCGTCTTCTCCTCCCCATTAGGGGACCGAGGGAGATGATGGCCTAGTTCTGATGAATATAGACATATGATGAATGGACCCTAGACCAACACCCTCTCTCTACTCCATCCTCCCCCCCCCCCCCACCCACATTTCTTCTTTCCTTCTCAAATCTCTTAGATCTTCTATTTCCCTTCCTAGGGGTGGACGGTGGGGGCTGAGAGGCCTTTTTCAGAACCATCAGTGGTTCCCCCCCCCCCCCTTCTACTTTCTGGTTTCCTCTGTACGTTCTCCCCCTTTTTCTTTTCTTTCTCCTTTCAATAAGAAAAAAGTTAAAACTGTTCCTCCTTTTTATAATGTCATGAGAGCAAGGCATGATATGGCTTGCCTTTCACTGTTTACCAGATATAATGACCTTTAATAGATCTGAGATTGTATCCAGCAGACGATATTTCGCTTGAAAAGCGGTGTAATGTGATTTAATGTAAGGTAGTTTAGATGCAATGCTAATAATGTCTAAGCTCTGTGATATGTGCATTCATTCTGTTTTTATTGGTTCAATAAACAAAACATTAAAACAAACATAGTTTTAATGTCTTCAATGTGAATCTACAATTTTTAGAGTCATGAAAATAAAGAAAACTCTTTGAATGAGAAGGTGTGTCCAAACTTTTGGTCTGTACTGTACGTGTGTATAGGTTGTAAAATCACAAGTGTATCCATACACTGTGATAGGGGGATCCAATTTAGAAATGATATGGAAGTGCTCTGGGTGGGCCAAAGCACTTCCACTGCTCAGCTCCACCGTCATATCTCTGCCACCCCACTGGATGATTGACAATTAGCGCTACTGCAGCATGTCAATCACCTAGCGGAGGGCAAGGTTAGGCTGAGAATGGAGCTGGCAGCCAGGGCAGTGCTGTATCCCGCCCAGAGAACTTCCAGCCTCATTTGCATAGCACTTCTAAAGCGTTTCTTCCTGCAACAGAGCATCGTTGTTTAATAAATGGATGACACATTTTCTCATGTCCTCAAAACTCAAACACACACATATTAACCTGGTAGGGAGGAGAGATTTCCTGTAAATAAAGTATTTACCTTCTTCATCTCTAAACAACTGTTTCAGCAGAGTTTCTAATGATTTTTTATAATTCTCCAAAATCCAGTAAGCCATGCTGCGCACAAAGGGGTCAGGATGCATTGATGACAAATTGGGCTCTCGGCCAGATGACTCGATACCAAGCACTCTCTTTTGCAAGATTGATTTATAAGTTGAAGATTTTTCAAATTCAGATTCATAGAGTCTGGATATCACAAGAGCAAGCTGGATGTCATGTAATTTCTCAAGACAAACCTAAAAGAAAAAAAAAAAAAATAAAGAAAAAAACAAACAGTGAAACTTGACAAAGTGCAGAGCAGTTCATGTAATACAAGCAGCAGTAATATTGCACAATCGTAATCTTATCCTTTTTATTTTACTGACAGATCTGATTTAATAAAAGATTACAGTACATTATAAATTCATAACAATATATCAAATCTAATTCCTTCAGACCTCCACGGCATCCTTCAAAGATCCAGCAAGAAGGAAGAAAGCGGCAGAGTGCTCAAAACGCTGTTTGCCGAGTAGAGAGAAAGCGTTCTTCAGAGCCGCTTTCCGCCATCTCTCTTCACTGAAGTTGTTTCCAAAAAACTTAGTCATCTTAGCGTCTTTCTGAGACCTAACATGAAAAAAGAGGGGGGAAAAAAGTAAAATTAGTAGTTTTCTCATATATGCATATACTATAAATAAGTATAAAAAATAGGCCTTTCTCTCTCGTTTATAACATTTTTTTTATACATGTGATGCAGAATTATTTTTCACAGGCAAAGACCTATTTTAATTTATACTCACTTATATAGCTCCATTAACTACCCAGTGCTTTATAGACATAATCATCACTGTCGCCAGGGGCGGAATGATCGTCTCACGACCGGGGGTTCAGGGGGCCCGAGGACCTCAGTGGTAGAGTGGCCTGCCGCCATTGGCAGTATGCCACTAACTATGTGGCCGATGAGTCGGTTGGAGGGGGGGGGGCACTGCCAACACTAGCAGCGAGACCCCCCCAACCCCTCTGAGGATTGCACTTTCAATTGTATCGGCCTCACATTTGCCAATATAATTGAACGCAATGATGAGAGGGGGAGCACAGCACTCCGACTCTCTCATCATTCTCCCGCTGTGCCTGCGGCGCTCTGACGTGTCAGCAGAGCGTGATGTTGTCACTACTGCACGCCGCTGTGATGAGATGTGCAGAGCAGATTGAAGCAGAGGGGAATGAGGAGAAGTGAGCACTTATGTAATTAATCATGGTGACTATGGGGGTGTATTAAAAACATGGAGGTTGCATACTACTACATGGAGGAATATTGGGGCTGCATGCTACTATATGGAGTAATATGGGGACTGCATATTACTATATGGGGGAATATAAGTGCTGCATGCTATTATATGGGGGAATCTAAGGGCTGCATACTACTATATGGGAGAATATAAGGGCTGCATACTACTATATTTGGGGAATATAAGGGCTGTATACTACTATATGGGGGTTGCACAATACTATATGGTGGAATATAGGAATTAGTCTATTCATGCCTAAGCTCACTGGATTTTGCTTCTACTGGATCTACTAGCCCTAGCCTGGATGTCTTCGTGCAAGCATCATGAAATCCAAATTTTGCACCGAGGCCCATCGAACTCTATTTATGCCACTGAGTGACGCTACTGAGGCTCACAATCTAAATTACCTATTTGGAGGGTGGGAACCCATCAAAACAAAGGGAGAACATACCAACTCCTGGCAGATGATCCATGTGGGGATTTGAACCCAGTACCCCAGCGCAATAGAGAAAAAGAGAATTTTGTTTACTTACCGTAAATTCTTTTTCTTATAGTTCCGACATGGGAGACCCAGACCATGGGTGTATAGCTTCTGCCTCCGGAGGACACACAAAGTACTACACTAAAAAGTGTAGCTCCTCCCTCCGAGCATATACACCCCCTGGATGACCAAATCTAGCCAGTTTAGTGCAAAAGCTGAAGGAGGACATCCACCCACAAGTAGAGATAGAGTAAAACCCGGAATAACCGGAACCTCTGTCTACAACAACAGCCGGTGAAATCACACGGAACAAGAACTGCCAACAGGCAACAGGGAGGGTGCTGGGTCTCCCATGTCGGAACCATAAGAAAAAGAATTTACGGTAAGTAAACAAAATTCTCTTTTTCTTCATCGTTCCTTATGGGAGACCCAGACCATGGGACGTCTCAAAGCAGTCCATGGGTGGGAAATAAACAGAAAACTGAGAAGTAGGCAAAACCTAACTTCACAAATGGGCGACAGCCGCCTGAAGGATGCGCCTGCCCAAGCTCGCATCTGCCGAAGCATGAGCATGTACTTGGTAGTGGTTCGAAAAGGTGTGCAGACTAGACCAAGTGGCAGCCTGACAGACCTGCTGAGCCGTAGCCTGGTGCCTGAAAGCCCAAGAGGCACCGACAGCTCTGGTCGAGTGCGCCTTAATCCCCGGCGGGGGAGGCACCTGAGAACATTGGTAGGCATCGCATATGGCCGACCTAATCCAACGAGCTAGGGTCGGTTTAGAAGCCGAGAGACCCTTGCGCTGACCTGTGGTCAGCACAAAAAGAGAGGTGCACCGCCTAAGAGCAGCGGTGCGTGACACATAGATCCGGAGCGCCCGCACCAAATCTAAAGTATGCAACGCCTTCTCAAAGCGATGCACACGGGCCGGACAAAGGGAAGGCAATGAAATGTCCTGGTTAAGGTGGAAAGGAGACACCACCTTAGGGAGAAAGTCTGGAGTCGGACGGAGAACCACCTTGTCTTGGTGAAAAACCAAAAAGGCGGACTCCGAAGAGAGCGCAGCTAAATCAGAGACTCTCCTGAGGGAAGTTATGGCCACCAGAAAGACCACTTTCTGTGAAAGTCGAAACAAAGAAACCTCCCTAAGAGGCTCAAAGGAGGGTTTCTGTAAGGCCGTGAGGACCAGATTAAGGTCCCAGGGATCCAGAGGCCGCCGGTAAGGCGGAATGATGTGAGGTGCGCCCTGCATGAAGGTGCGCACCTGGGCCAGTCGGGCGATACGCCGCTGGAACAATACTGACAGAGCCGAAACCTGTCCTTTGAGGGAATTGAGGGATAGTCCTAGCTGCAGACCAGACTGTAGAAAGGACAGGATGGTCGGCAAGGAAAATGGCCAAGGAGCATGGCCGGAAGAGCGACACCAGGACAGGAAAATTCTCCAAGTCCTGTGGTAAATCCTGGCCGAGGAAGACTTCCGAGCCTGAGTCATAGTGGAGATGACCTCGGAAGGAATGCCTGAAGCCGTCAGGATCCAGGACTCAAGAGCCACGCCGTCAATCTGAGAGCCGCAGAATTCTGGCGGAAAAACGGACCTTGTGAGAGAAGGTCTGGGCGGTCCGGGAGATGCCACGGCACCTCTACGGACAGAGGGAGCAGGTCTGGGTACCAAGCTCGCCTGGGCCAGTCTGGAGCAATGATTATGACCCGACGGCGCTCCATTCTGATCTTGCGCAGGACTCTGGGCAAGAGAGCTAGAGGGGGAAACACGTAGGCGAGACGGAACTGGGACCAATCCTGAACCAGCGCGTCCGCCGCCAAGGCCTGAGGATCATGGGAGCGAGCCACGTAAACCGGGACCTTGTTGTTGTGCCGGGATGCCATTAGATCCACTTCCAGAGTGCCCCACTTGCGGCAGATTGACCGGAACACTGCCGGATGCAGGGCCCACTCGCCGCTGTCCACGGTTTGACGGCTGAGATAATCTGCCTCCCAGTTTTCTACGCCTGGGATGTGGACTGCGGATATGGTGGACTTGGAGTCCTCCGTCCACTGAAGGATACGTTGAACTTCCAACATTGCTAGGCGGCTGCGAGTCCCGCCCTGGTGATTGATGTAGGCAACTGCTGTCGCGTTGTCTGACTGGACTCGAATGTGCTTGCCCGCCAACAGGTGGTGAAAGGCTACGAGAGCTAGGAGCACAGCTCTGATTTCCAGCACATTGATCGAGAGGGCTGATTCGGACGAAGTCCAAGTGCCCTGTGCTCGGTGGTGGAGAAAAACTGCTCCCCAGCCGGATAGACTGGCATCCGTGGTGAGAATCACCCAGGACGGGGCCAGAAAGGAGCGTCCCTGGGACAGAGAGAGGGGCCGAAGCCACCACTGAAGAGAGCTCCTGGTCTGTGGCGACAGAGCCACTAGCCTGTGCAAGGAAGAGGTCCGCTTGTCCCAACAGCGGAGAATGTCCAGCTGCAGGGGACGCAGATGGAACTGGGCAAAGGGAACCGCTTCCATTGACCCCACCATCTGACTCAGCACCTGCATGAGGTGCCTGATGGAATGACGGCGGGGCTTCAACAGAGAGCGCACCGCCAGATGAAGGGACTGCTGTTTGACTAAGGGCAGCTTCACAAGTGCCGGCAGAGTCTCGAATTGCATCCCTAGGTACGTAAGTTTCTGGGTCGGGGTCAAAGTGGACTTGGGCAGATTGACAAGCCACCCGAATTGAACAAGCGTGGCGAGAGTGAGCGAGACACTCCGCTGACAGTCTGCATTGGATGAAGCCTTGACTAGAAGGTCGTCCAGGTAAGGAATCACTGCCAACCCCTGGAGGTGCAGAACCGCAACCACTGCTGCCATGACCTTGGTGAAAACACGAGGGGCCGTGGCTAACCCGAAGGGGAGAGCCACGAATTGGAAATGTTCCTCTCCGATTGCAAAACGTAGCCAACGCTGGTGTGAAACTGCAATTGGCACATGCAGATAGGCATCTCTGATGTCGATGGATGCTAGAAAATCTCCTTGGGTCATTGAGGCAATGACCGATCGCAGAGAATCCATGCGAAAGTGCCGCACCTGAACATGCTTGTTGAGAAGCTTGAGATCCAGGATGGGCCGGAAGGAACCGTCCTTCTTGGGGACTAGGAAGAGGTTTGAGTAGAAACCTCTGAACCGTTCCCGGGCGGGAACCGGTACAATTACTCCGTTGGCCTGCAAGGATGCCACGGCCTGAGAGAAGGCGGCGGCTTTGGAGCAGGGGGGAGTGGACAGAAAAAATCTGTTTGGCGGGCTGGAAGAAAATTCTATCCTGTAGCCGTGGGAGATGATATCCCGCACCCACTGATCGGAGACGTGTTGAAACCACACGTCGCCAAAGTGGGAGAGCCTGCCACCGACCAAGGACGTTGCTGGCGCAGCCAGATAGTCAAGAGGAGGCTGCCTTAGTGGCAGCGGCTCCTCCGTTCTTCTGAGGACGCGGCTTCGTGCGCCAGCTGGGTTTTCGATCCTTGGCTGAGTTAGTGGACGAGGCTGAGGGCTTAGAGGATGACCAGTTAGAGGAACGAAAGGAACGAAACCTCGACTGGTTCCTGCCCTGGACAGGTTTCCTGGTTTTAGTTTGTGGCAAGGAAGTACTCTTCCCGCCAGTAGCTTCCTTAATAATTTCATCCAGTTGTTCACCGAACAGCCGGGACCCCGCAAAGGGGAGCCCAGCAAGGTACTTCTTGGAAGAAGCGTCTGCTTTCCACTCTCGAAGCCACAAGATCCTGCGGATCGCGAGGGAATTAGCGGAAGCCACCGCCGTGCGGTGAGAAGCCTCCAGAATGGCAGACATGGCATAGGATGAAAAAGCCGAAGCCTGGGAAGTTAAGGCAACCATTTCGGGCATAGAGTCCCTGGTGAGGGAATGCATCTCCGCCAGAGAAGCAGAGACGGCCTTAAGAGCCCACACTGCTGCAAAAGACGGGGAGAACGAGGCCCCTGCCGCTTCATATACAGATTTGGCCAGAAGGTCAACCTGGCGGTCAGTGGGATCCTTAAGTGAGGTGCCATCGGCCACAGATACAACTGTCCGGGCTGAGATTCTAGACACCGGAGGATCTACCTTTGGTGAATGAGCCCACTCCTTGACCACCTCTGGTGGAAAGGGAAAACGGTCATCAGAACTATGCTTTGGGAAGCGTTTGTCAGGACAGGCCCTGGGCTTGGTCACAGTGGCCTGAAAACTGGAGTGGTTAAAAAACATACTCCTTGCTCTCTTAGGTGAGGTAAACTGGTGTTTTTCTACCAGAGAGGCTTGTTCCTCTGACACTGGTGGATTGAGGTCCAGTACGGAATTAATGGACGCAATCAAATCACTAACATCCGCATCACCTTCAGTTAGATCAATGGGGTACATAGAGGTAGCGTCCGAGCCCACAGTAAAGGCATCCTCCTCGCCCTGCGATTCAGCTCGTGAATCAGAGCCGTGGGACGAGGAAGGAGAAGAGTCCCTGCGTCTCCGTTTAGGAGGACGGGGTCTGGGAACAGATGAAAAATCCTCTGTGAGCTCTGCATAGCGAGTCGGAGCAGCAGAGGCGCCCTGAGAAGGGGGCTGATGCATGCTCAGCAGAGTCCGGGACAGCTGTCCCATGGAGTCGGCAAAGGACTGGGAGATAACTTTAGAAAACGAAGTTACCCAAGCCGGGGGTTCAGCCACCGGGGCTGGAGCAGCCGGAGGGACCCCTGGGGAGACTCCAGGCTGAGGCACCACCATGTTAGAGCAGGCATCACAATGTGGATATGTGCTCGGTTCAGGCAGTATGAGCTTACATGCAGTGCATATAGAGTAAAGCCTTGCAGCCTTGCTCCTAGTGAGAGACATGCTGCTGAGGTGGAGGTTCTGCAGTAAAGATCACACTCCTTCAGAATGACCCCCAGAGAGTGTACAAGAAAGTCCACAACCAGAGGTTGTGGCTTACCAGACCGTTTTGTGTGCCCTCCGGATTCCACAGCTTGGACCCCCAGACAGATGCAGAGCTGCAGCAGCCAGCGCCGATCAGTGTGTAAACGCTGATAAAATGGCGCCGGAGTGAGGAGGGGGGGGGCGGGGTTTAGTCCAAGAGCGGGAACCGGAGGGCCAAGGAGAAATAGAGGGGAGGGAAACATCTCCTCAGAGAGGAGTGTCCTCCCCTGAGCTGAACGGCCGGTGGGCGGCGCCGCACTGTCCCTCCGCATGACTGACATGCAGGGGCAGTGAAACCGAAAGTAGGCCGCAGCCGAAGCCGGGGCCTAAATTTTTCCATGCGGCCGACGAGCAGGCACCCTCGGCGCGGTTCTCAGGAGAAAACCAGAGAACCGGCCGTTAATCACAGCAAAGTTAAATAACACACTCTCCCCACAATAAATGTACAAGGGACCCCTCAATAACGTTTCAATACTTAGCTTATGAGACGCAGGGCCAGGTCCCTGAGGGGTGAGCGCTCCGTCCGGCAGGGTCCTGAAAGGGCTGCGGATGGAGACCGGTCTCCTGCAAAGCAGTGAGAACCGTGATGGCTCCCACTTCAAGCCAGAGCCCGAGGGATGGTGAAGGAGCGCGGCATGTAAGGCTCCAGCCTTGTAAAATCAACCTTAACAGCACCGCCGACACAGTGGGGTGAGAAGGGACATGCCGGGAGTCCAGCTTGGACCCGCTTTTCTTCCAACTCTTTGAAATCAAAAATCAGATGAGAATGCATGTGTGTGTGACCTCCTGAACACAAAGCATTGAACTGGCTAGATTTGGTCATCCAGGGGGTGTATATGCTCGGAGGGAGGAGCTACACTTTTTAGTGTAGTACTTTGTGTGTCCTCCGGAGGCAGAAGCTATACACCCATGGTCTGGGTCTCCCATAAGGAACGATGAAGAAACAGTACTAACCACTAAACCACGCTGCTATCCTATGGATTATTTTCTGGAACACATACTGACAGTTTCAGTTGAATAGCGAAATCTTCTCATCTAAAACATTCAGATGTGTATCTATTGAAACTTACAAATAAGCTGCGCAATAAAACCCCAAAACAAGATCAAATTACAGCTCACCTATATAAACCCCAGATCACAGCTTTCTTCTTCATGGCGAGGTAGAATATGGCAGCATCTAATGGATCGTTATTTTTCTGGAAAGCTGCCTTTGCAATCTGAAAATTAGAAATGGAAATAAATAGCATAGTAGAAATAGAAGATAGTAAACCAAGGTGAGATGTATTGGTCTATAGTTTAGCTGCCAACCTTTTATACTATATTAAATCACCAGATATTAGAAAACCCGGATGATATCAATGTCCTCTAGCAGTTTTGATCTGTACCAAAAAAATTTCTTTGCCACTCAAAAGCCTATGTGACAACGACCTAGCAGCTTACGGGCAGTTGTCTGCTGTAGTAGAGCTTTTCGATTTATTACCTGGTAAAAAATAATTACTTTATGCCCCATATTTCCAATCATCACCCAGTCAGTATTACAGTGTGATGAAGTGTAGTTAATCCATATGATTTGGGGAAAGTCAATATGACATGGCCAACTACCAATCTAAAGACCACTTTACATGCTGCGATATCGGTACAGATATAGCTAGCGTGGGTACCCGCCCCCATCTGTTGTGCGACACGGGCAAATCGCTGCCCGTGCCGCACAACATCACCCAGACCCATCACACGTACTTACCTGCCCGGCGACGTCGCTGTGGCCGGCGAACCGCCTCCTTTCTAAGGGGGCGATTCGTTCAGCGTCACAGCGACGTCACAGCTGCGTCACTGAACCACCGCCCAATAGAAGCGGAGGGGCGGAGATGAGAAGGACGTAACATCCCGCCCACCTCCTTCCTTCGCATTGCGGCCGGGAGGCAGGTAAGGAGAGGTTCCTCGTTCCTGCGGTGTCACACGGAGCGATGTGTGCTGCTGCAGGAACGAGGAACAACTTCGTTACTACTGCAGTAACGATAATTGAGACTGGACCCCCATGTCAGCGATTTTGCACGTTTTTGCGACGATGCAAAATCGCTCATAGGTGTCACACGCAACGGCATCGCTAATGCGGCCGGATGTGCGTCACAAATTCCGTGACCAAAACGAGTTCACATTAGCGATATCGTAGCGTGTAAAGCCCCCTTAACAGTGATGAAGTCTACACAATGCAGGAGTCAATGCTATAAAGTTACTGGAATCTGCTTAAAACCACTTCACCGGTTCTATCTCCTACTTTCTGGATAAGTAACCAATTATCTAAAGAAAGAACTGGAGTTTCCCCAGAATTCTTTAATACTTGCAACCCAATAGTTGACAAGGCTGGACATACTAATGGAGAACTACTGCAGGGTATTTATACCTGAAGTACATCTGGTCTCAGACACCAGGGAGAGGATGAGGATGGCCAGAAACCAGAATGGAAGTACAGATTTACTGATTGCTATTATTTGTTAAATGGTGTAGTAGAAAAACAGGGCACAAAAAGAGTGAAATAAAGGAGACTTTGCTTCCTGTCAGGTTTTCGGCTTCAAAAAAATTGCATCACAATAATTCTCAATATCTTTGAAAGAAAATGACAATATTTCCGGCATACCTTTTCAACGCATCGCCGTAAATTGTTGATGTTTCGGACCCACCAGCCTACCCCCATCGCCCTGAGCTCAGCCCAGGTAGGGTCACTTTTCTGCATTGCTGGGAGAGTAGCAAGGAGTTCTTCCTCTGCCACAGAATGAAAAGCCCAAGCAAAATGACCTGTAGACAAGCCTGAAATGGATTAAAAAAGTTAAAATTTCACATCAGTGTATCAATAGGAATTTACACAAAAAAAAAAGAAAACAAAAATGTACCAGAGAGGACTGATTTGATCAACTTGTATAAATACAGTAAAGTTGTCATGAGAAAAAAATGCAGTATTTAGCTAAAAGCCAAAGTGAAAATCTGCAGATAAATACGGTCCCAAACAAATGCAGCTGCAGGGAGAAAATTAAGTGATATTGCCTTGCAGCTGCTAGTGGCTAGTCATTGGGGCGGTGCAGGCAGCAGTGAGAGCATTGTAATCACTCTGCTCTATCCTAGAATGTGCTTTAGTGAAAGGCTTTCTAATGCACCAGCATTTTTCTGCTTTCTATGCAATACATGATTACGAAGTAGTAAACGCCCAAAAATAAAGCTCAAGAGCATAAAATGGTGCTCGATTCAACTCCAGAAATTAAACCCTATCTAGCTGTGATTTTGCTTTTACACATCTGTACTTCAGCGTTATACAGCAGTGTTACCTTGATGAGAAAGCTGAGCTCTGTAAGCCGGAGGAAGGGAGGTTGTCAGAAATGTATGAAGACGAACAGCCAGGAAAAATTTCAGGCCACATTCATCAAGGGTCTCACCGCCTGTCAGGAAGAGTTTATCAGTTCAAAGGGTTACACAGAATGCACTGGTCTGAGAATAAAATATATCTTCTTATCCGATATTGATCCAAGTCAGTGAGTAGAATGCACTTTATGTTAAGGACTTACAGGTTTGATTATTTGGTAAAGCTACAGTTAGATTAGCTATACACATTAAATCAGAGGTCTCAAAACACACGGCCTGCATGCGGCCCCTGAGGCTGCTTTTTGCGGCCCGCAGACCCCGTGACAATCACAGCTCTATGCCGGGAGCCGGCAGGCAGGGTTTTATAGTACAGTTGAATCATTTGCGGTGCCGCGCAGAGGAGCTCTGAGCACTCTACCAATGGATGACGCGGCCAATCAGATGCAAGGAGGTGATGTCGCTGTATGACGCCACCTCCTTGCATCTGATTGGCTGGCAGCAGCCATTGGTATGGTGCGCAGAGCTCCTCTGTGCGCCACCGCAAGAGCTGCATTCGTGACGGGATCTGCAGGCCGCAAAAAGCAGGTATGTGCCCACGATCAGGACCCACTGAGTCCTAGGCGTGGCGGGTCCTGACTGCGGGGCCACGAGTCTCCTCCGCAGGAGAATACTGGAGACCACAGCTGTTCAGTCACAATCTGGGTTCGGGCCGCTGCAGTCTCCTCGCTGTATTCTCAGTACGGAGGACACTTGCGACTCTGAAAGCCAGGTCAGTGCTGTGGGCCGTACACGCACAGTGGATGGGATTTCTAGAAATCCCATCCACTCTGCTTGTACTGTATAACCCAGCGCTATGGACACAGCTGAAACATGCTGCATCCAAAACGCTGCAAATACTGAACAGCATGCAGCCTAAGGAGGGAACAGAGGAAAGGTGAGAAGAATTTTTTTTTTTTTGCGTTTGTGAAGAGCGGCATAATATGGAACAAGGGTGAGGGCACAAGGATAGGCACAATACTACAAGGCTGGGCACAATACCACAAGGATGAGCACAATACTACAGGGCACAATTATGGACAATACTACAAGGATGGGCACAATAATTGGCACAATACTACAAGGATGGGCACAGTACTACAAGGCACAAGGATAGACACAATATTACAAGGATAGACACAATACTACAAGAATGGGCACAATACTACAAGAATGGGCACAATACTACAAGGCACACGGATGAACACAATAGTACAGGGCACAAGTATGGACAATACTACAAGGATTGGCACAATACTACAGGGCACAAGGATGGGAGACATTACTACAGGGGACAAGATGGGAACATTATTACAGAGGACAAGGATGGTGGACATTACTATAGTATGGGGGACATAACCACAGGAGACAAGGATGTGCATATTATACAGGACAAAAGGGGGATATTACTACATGATGGGGGACATTACCACAAGATATATATTTAACTAAACAAAAAAAGTGCAGGTTTGTTACAATCAACCAAAAAATGTCCAATATAATGATCCTAAGGTGTATAGAAAATAACCATGGAATCATTAAGAATGTCACTTTGTTCTGCAAAGAATGCGGCCCCCCTCTATTTTTTTTTTCTACGTGCGGCCCATTCCCCCAGCGGAGTTTGAGACCCCTGCATTAAATGAACAATGGCCAAACATTCAGATCAATGTGCATACTGATCATCCAATGTGTATGCGGGTGTCACAAATCTTCCCCAACAACAGATGGCAGGGAAAAGGATAATCAGCCATGGTAAAATACACCCCGTTTTCTCTCATATAAGCCACTCAAAGAAGAGTCTGGCAGTGGCTTATTCCCAGTCTCAAAATTGAAAATACATGCATGCTCACACCATCGAGCATGTGTGTATGGGGGAGTCAATAGGAATAGGTCACCTTTAGCAATATATAGGGCATTTCACTTGTGAAGCTGCCAAATTTTTTTTTTGTGGCAAAGAGTGAAGCACAGACCAGGCAAATAAATAATATAGGTCACACTAAATGCGACTTCTGCATGTCTTTAAGTATTGTTTTATTGCATTTTTTATATAGTTATCTGAGCCTTTTTTAAACGGCAATCTGTCAGTAAAAGGCCCCCAAACAATACATGTTGGCATATAGGTCTTTGAAATGTAAATCCTTTGCCTCCTTTATATCTGTTGCTGCATTCCCAAGTAAGTAACATTTTATATAATTTGCAATAGAGTGATTAAGTGCATTGGGTGTGACAGAGCACTTGAGAGTCACTGCCTCCCGATCTTGCTTCCTGCTCAGCATCAGCTTCTTTAGCTGGGTTGATAGCTTACGGTTTCTGTGACGTCAGGTGCTAGGCAAGGAAATCAGACAGATCGATCAATCATGCTAAAGAGGCTGAAGCTATGCGAGAAAACAACCTCTGAAAGCAGAGGCTCAGGAAGTGCCCTGTCACACCCAGAGCACTTCACACCTAATTTGCATAGGAATTTTAAGTTTTAATTACTCGAGAATGGAGCTACAGATAGAAGATATAAAGGTGCTGATAGATTTACATTTCAAACACCTGCATGCTCATATATAAGGTTTTGGGAAATTTGACCTTACTGACAGATTCCCTTTAAGTTATAGTAGACTGCCCACTTTTGTGCAGTTAGGGATCCAAGAGCCAAAGATAGGAAATTGCCATACACTAAAGGACATCTTCTTTTACCCAACATATATGCTGAAACGGCACCACTGATGCGATATTAACTAAGATTAATGCCTCATTCAGATGTACGGTTAGTTTTATTTTTTTTTGCACAAGAGAAAGAAACAGACCATTTTTCATTAGTATGCCGGATCCAATTTTCATCCATATTTGGTTCGTATATTAATTTGGCATGTTTTTCTATTATGCAAAAAAAATAAATGAAGGGAATTTTGTTTACTTACCGTAAATTCCTTTTCTTCTAGCTCCAATTGGGAGACCCAGACAGTGGGTGTATAGCTACTGCCCTCTGGAGGCCGCACAAAGAACTACACTTAAAAGTGTAAGGCCCCTCCCCTTCTGGCTATACACCCTCCCGTAGGAGTACAGATTCCTCAGTTTTAGTACCAAAGCAAGAAGGAGGAAAGCCAATAACAGTTTCAAAAACAAATTCAATCCGATAACACGATCGGAGAACTTAAGAAACAACATGAACAACATGTGCACCCGAAAAACGAAACCCTAAGAACAAATAGGGCGGGTGCTGGGTCTCCCAATTGGAGCTAGAAGAAAAGGAATTTACGGTAAGTAAACAAAATTCCCTTCTTCTTTTTCGCTCCTAATTGGGAGACCCAGACAGTGGGACGTCCAAAAGCAGTCCCTGGGTGGGTAAAAAGATACCACATGAACGGGCTGTCAGACAGCCTCTTCCTACAGGTGGGCCACCGCCGCCTGAAGGACCTGTCTACCTAGGCTGGCATCTGCCGAAGCGTAGGTATGCACTTGATAGTGTTTGGTAAACGTGTGCAGACTCGACCAGGTAGCCGCTTGGCACACTTGCTGAGCCGTAGCCTGATGCCGCAATGCCCAGGACGCACCCACGGCTCTGGTAGAATGGGCCTTCAGTCCAGATGGAATCGGAAGCCCAGCAGAACGGTATGTGTGAAGAATTGGTTCCTTGATCCACCGCGCCAGGGTGGATTTGGAAGCTTGCGATCCCTTATGCTGACCAGCGACTAGGACAAAGAGCGCATCAGAACGGCGTAGAGCCGCCGTGCGAGAAATGTAAATCCTGAGTGCTCTCACCAGGTCCAACAGATGTAAACCCTTTTCAAATTGGTGAACTGGATGCGGACACAAAGATGGTAAAGTGATATCCTGATTGAGATGAAAGGAAGAAACCACCTTGGGAGAAAACTCTGGAATTGGACGCAGTACTACCTTGTCTTGGTGAAACACCAGGAAGGGAGATTTGCAAGATAACGCCGCTAGCTCGGACACTCTTCGAAGAGACGTGACCGCCACAAGAAAAACTACCTTTTGTGAAAGCCGAGAAAGGGGAACCTCTTTCAAAGGCTCGAAAGGCGGCTTCTGGAGAGCAATGAGAACCTTGTTCAGATCCCAGGGTTCCAATGGCCGTCTGTAAGGAGGAACGATATGACAAACTCCTTGGAGAAACGTGCGTACTTTAGAAAGCTGTGCCAAGCGCTTCTGAAAGAATACGGATAGCGCGGAGACTTGACCCTTAAGAGAGCTAAGCGACAAACCTTTTTCCAACCCAGACTGCAGGAAGGAAAGAAAAATTGGCAATGCAAATGGCCAGGGAGAAAACCCTTGAGCCAAGCACCACGCTAAGAATATCTTCCACGTTCTGTGATAGATCTTAGCTGAGGATGGTTTTCTAGCCTGTCTCATTGTGGCAACAACTTCATGAGATAAACCTGAGGCCGCTAGGATCCAGGACTCAATGGCCACACAGTCAGGTTCAGGGCCGCAGAATTCAGATGGAAAAACGGCCCTTGAGACAGCAAATCTGGACGGTCTGGTAGTGTCCACGGTTGGCCTACCGTGAGATGCCACAGATCCGGGTACCACGACCTTCTTGGCCAATCTGGAGCGACGAGTATGGCTCGATGGCAGTCGGACCTGATTTTCCGGAGAACTCTGGGTAACAATGCTAGAGGTGGGAACACATAGGGGAGTCGGAATTGCGACCAATCCTGAACCAAGGCGTCTGCCGCCAGTGCTCGGTGATCGTGAGACCGTGCCATGAAAACTGGGACCTTGTTGTTGTGCCGTGACGCCATCAGATCGACGTCCGGCGTCCCCCAGCGGCAACAGATCTGCTGAAACACGTCCGGGTGAAGGGACCATTCTCCTGCGTCCATGCCCTGGCGACTGAGAAAGTCTGCTTCCCAGTTTTCCACGCCTGGGATGTGAACTGCGGATATGGTGGACGCTCTGCTTTCCACCCACGTCAAAATCCGTTGGACTTCTTGAAAAGCTTGGCGACTGCGTGTTCCCCCTTGGTGGTTGATGTACGCCACCGCCGTGGAATTGTCCGACTGAATCCGAATCTGCTTGCCTTCCAGCCATTGTTGGAAGGCTCGCAGGGCAAGATAGATTGCTCTGATTTCCAGAACATTGATCTGCAGGGTGGACTCTTCCAGAGTCCACATCCCCTGAGCCCTGTGGTGGAGATACACCGCTCCCCACCCTGATAGGCTCGCATCCGTCGTGACCACTGCCCAGGACGGGGGAAGGAACGACTTTCCCTGTGACAATGAGGTGGGGAGAAGCCACCAACGCAGAGAGTCCTTGGCAGTCTGAGAGAGGGAGACAGTCCTGTCGAGGGACGTCGATTTCCCGTCCCATTGGCGTAGAATGTCCCATTGTAGAGGGCGCAGATGAAACTGCGCGAACGGGACTGCCTCCATTGCTGCTACCATCTTTCCTAGGAAATGCATGAGGCGCCTCAGTGAGTGCGACTGGCTCTGAAGGAGAGATTGCACTCCACTCCGTAGCGAGCACTGCTTGTCCAGTGGAAGCTTCACTATCGCTGAGAGAGTATGAAACTCCATGCCAAGATAAGTCAGAGATTGGGTCGGGGTTAGATGAGACTTTGGAAAGTTGATAATCCACCCGAAACTCTGGAGAGTGTCTAGTGCCACCTTCAGACTGTGTTGGCATGCCTCTTGAGAGGGTGCCTTTATAAGCAGGTCGTCTAGATACGGGATGACCGAGTGACCCTGCGAGTGCAGAACAGCTACTACTGCTGCCATGACCTTGGTGAAGACCCGGGGGGCTGTTGCCAGACCGAAAGGTAACGCTACGAACTGCAGGTGTTCGTCGTGTATGACGAAGCGTAGGAAACGCTGATGCTCTGGTGCGATCGGCACGTGGAGATACGCATCTTTGATATCTATTGATGCTAGAAAATCTCCTTGAGACATTGAGGCTATGACGGAGCGTAGGGATTCCATCCGGAACCTCCTGACTTTTACGTGTCTGTTGAGCAACTTTAGATCCAGGACGGGCCGATACGATCCGTCCTTTTTTGGGACCACAAACAGATTGGAGTAAAAACCGTGACCTTGTTCCTGAAGAGGGACGGAGGTCACCACTCCTTCCGCCTTTAGAGCGGCCACCGCCTGCAACAGAGCATCGGCTCGGTCTGGTGGTGGAGAAGTTCTGAAGAAACGAGTTGGCGGACGAGAACTGAACTCTATCCTGTACCCGTGAGACAGAATATCCCTCACCCAACGGTCTTTGACGTGTGACAGCCAGATGTCGCCAAAGTGGGAAAGCCTCCCACCGACCGCGGGTGTGGGAATCGGAGACCGCAAGTCAGGAGGACGCCGTCTTGGCAACGGTTCCTCCGGCTGTCCTTTTTGGGCGTGACTGAGACCTCCAAGAATCTGAGCGTCTCTGGTCTTTTTGAGTCTTTTTTGACGAGGCGAATTGGGACCTGCCCGGTCCTCGAAAGGACCGATAACCAGACTGACCCTTCCTCTGTTGGGGTCTGTTTTGTCTGTGTTGCGGTAAGGATGAGTCCTTACCCTTGGAGTGTTTGATGATTTCATCCAAACGCTCTCCAAACAATCGGTCACGAGAAAAAGGCAAATTGGTTAAGCACTTCTTGGAATGAGAATCTGCTTTCCAATGTCTCAACCACAGGGCCCTACGCAAAACAACGGAGTTGGTTGACGCCACTGCCGTGCGGCTTGTAGCGTCAAGAACAGCATTAATCGCGTACGAAGCGAATGCCGCCATTTGCGAGGTCAATGGTGCTACCTGCGGGGCAAATGCACGTGTGACGGAGTCAACTCGCGCCAGCCCGGCTGAGATAGCTTGGAGTGCCCATACGGCTGCAAAAGAAGGCGCTAATGACGCTCCAATCGCTTCATAGATGGATTTCAGCCAGAGCTCCATCTGCCTGTCAGTGGCATCTTTAAGTGCCGCTCCATCTTCAACTGCAACCAAGGATCTAGCTGCAAGCCTGGAAATTGGAGGATCCACTTTTGGACACTGGGTCCAACCCTTGACCACCTCAGGGGGAAAAGGATAGCGTGTATCTTTAAGCCGTTTAGGAAAACGCCTTTCAGGATAAGCGTGGGGTTTCTGGATTGCGTCTCTAAAGTCAGCGTGGTCCAGAAAAGTGCTTAATGTACGCTTAGGGTATCTGAAATGGATTCTCTCGTGCTGCGAAGCTGACTCCTCCACAAGAGGAGCTGGTGGGGAAATATTTAACATCTTATTGATGTTAAATATAAGATCATTAACTATGGCGTCACCATCTGGTGTATCTAGATTGAGAGCGGTCCCAGGATCAGAATCCTGATCAGTTACGTCCGCCTCATCACCCATAGATTCATCTCGCTGGGATCCTGACCATTGAGATGAATGTGAAGGCCCGTCATAGCGAGCCCGCTTAGGCTGCCCGGGGCCATCGTCCGAGTCAGAGTCTTCACCCTGAGGTGTATATGCCCGTCCCGGAGCTTGGAGCTGAGGGGGACCAGGGGGCAATGATTGCACAGTGTCCGTGGCCTGAAGTACAGGCCTAGCTCGCAATGTGTCAAGAATTTGTGACATAGTGAGAGACATTCTGTCAGCAAAAGCTGCAAACTCAGTTCCTGTCACCTGGACAGCATTCACAGGTGGTACACCCTGGGTCACGTCCAGCAGAGGTCCCGACTGTGCAAGCGCCGCAGGGGCCGAGCACTGCACACAATGGGGGTCCGTGGAGCCTGCCGGTAGAAAAGTCCCACATGCGGTGCAGGAAGCATATAATGTCTGTGCCTTGGCACCCTTGCGTTTTACGGACGACATGCTGCTGGCTCTCTGCAATGTGAGAGAGTCTATAGCCAAAGGGCGACCAGCGCTATGCAATACAAAGTATTTGTAGAAACAAAATACTAAGAATACTACTGGCACAAGAGGGGGTGAGCCCTGAGGGCTGCTTACCGCCCGCTGAATAGCGGGTAAGAGGCGCAGAATTCCTTGTCTGGGTCTCCCCGGCTCCCCTCTGCAGCTCAGCGTGTCAGCAGGAATGGCTGCCGGCGTCTGTGGAGAGGGGCGGTCCGTGGGAGTTCCCAAACAAAAGTGCGGGAAACAGTGTCCCCTCTGTGCCGATTGTGAGGGCTGGAGTATGTAAAAACGACTCCAGCCCTCAGCGCTGATGCACTGGCCAGCGTCCCGCCCCTCTCCTGACTGGCAGGTCTGGGGGCGGGAACGAACGGAAGCAGGCCGCAAAAGCCGGGGACTCGAGTTATCAGCGCGGCCGCCGTAAAAGCGCGGGCCGCGCTGAAGTCCCCGGCGCACCACAAGTGCCAGCCGCGCCGCAGTCCCAGCGGCCGGCATGACCGATTCCTAGACGTGGCCAGCGTCCCGCCCCTCTCCTGACTGGCAGGTCCGGGGGCGGGAACGAACGGAAGCAGGCCGCAAAAGCCGGGGACTCGAGTTATCAGCGCGGCCGCCGTAAAAGCGCGGGCCGCGCTGAAGTCCCCGGCGCACCACAAGTGCCAGCCGCGCCGCAGTCCCAGCGGCCGGCGCGACCGATTCCTAGAAGTGTGCCTGCTTCAGCGAAGCTGAATGAGGCCATGGCACAAGCGCCGTAGCGCTGATGTCCCCCGGCGCACTACAACACCCAGCATGCTGCGGTGTGAGCGCCAAATGCATGGGGACACAGAGTACCTTGAGGAAGCAGGGCCATGTCCCTGATGTACTCCGCTCCATCCAGCATCTTCTCCAGGGGCTGTAGATGGAGCACGGTCTCAGTGCCTGGAGACCAGTAAATCCCACTTCACCCAGAGCCCTATAAAAAGGGATGGGGAAGGAATCAGCATGTGGGCTCCTGCCGCCGTACCCGCAATGGGTACCTCAACCTTACAAACACCTCCGACATACAGTGGGGTGAGAAGGGAGCATGCTGGGAGCCCTGTATGGGCCCTCTTTTCTTCCATCCGACATAGTCAGCAGCTGCTGCTGACTAAAACAATGGAGCTATGCGTGCGTGTCTGACCTCCTTGCGCACAAAGCTAAAACTGAGGAATCTGTACTCCTACGGGAGGGTGTATAGCCAGAAGGGGAGGGGCCTTACACTTTTAAGTGTAGTTCTTTGTGCGGCCTCCAGAGGGCAGTAGCTATACACCCACTGTCTGGGTCTCCCAATTAGGAGCGAAAAAGAAAAATAAAATTCCAAAGCAACTCTTCTTCAATATACAGTAGAAAACAGATCTCACTGACATGACATAGATGGCATCCAACTGCTATTCGTTTTTTTAACAGACCCATTAACTTGAATAGGCAACTTAGATCCATGCATTGGATTAAATATTGATATATGTGTTTTATTCTCAAGCACTTGTCTGGGAAAAAATAGACATGCAAACAAATCCATAGACTACAATTAGTATGTGTTCTGTGAAAACCCTTGAGAGCGCATGTACATTAATATCGGGCATCTGGATCAGACCTAAAAGAAATGGATTTAAAGAAATAAAAACATATCTGAAACTAAAAATCCCTAACATGGTGGAAAAAATATCCAGAAAACAAGAAGAAACGATGGGTAGATAAGTCAGAAAGGTGAAAGCATATATGTTACCTTGACTGCGGTCTCGGCTCTCTCCAATATCTGTACTTGTTGTGGCTATGGTATCTGCTAGAGCCATCAGAGACATCTGCTCAATGCGTGTAAGACCAGGTAAGCTGGAATGGAGCAAATGTCTAGATAAAACCGTAGAATGTTCTGGACCAAAGTACGTGGGGCTGTACTGAGACAGGTCGATGATCTGCGGCTTAGTGTTTTCTTCTTCGGAGTCCAGGGTTGTGAGTTCATCAGTGCTCAGAGTTGGAGCCTGGAAGAGCTCATCGTAGTTTTCACCATTTGCGTTGCTATCAGTTTGCTTGTTGGAGTTGTTGTGGTTGCTGGATTTCTCTACAGTGGATGTGAAGGAGGAATCTTCATCAGCAGCCAGAAGTGCATACAATGGTAGGGGAGGTACGGAGTCAATTTCAGTATAATCTGCAGTTTCTGGCTTACTGAAAGTTTTGGGATCTCGAGAAGTGCTTCCACTGGCACTAATTGAAAGTGATCGGAGCCTGCGCTCCGGGTTGGGTTCATTGTCGTTAATAGAGACCACCTCCCCTGCAATGCATTTTACCAGGTGAGAAAGGATAGCTTTTGCTCTACGCACTTTTCCCAGATCCATCAACTCTAATAATTGTAATGGATGATATTGAGGTAAAATGGGAAATAAAGCATGAGCTGCTTCAAAGAGTCCAGAGTCTTCCATCTCCACAGGGAGATCATACGCAGTTCTCTTTCCCATAAGTTTTTGTGCTAAGCTAGTCATGGACCTTGTCATGGCTTTCTTTGGTGGATAGAGTCCAGACGCAACAGATTGGCTTTGTTTTACCAAATTAGTGATAGACGGGGTGCTTCCATTATAAGAGTCTGTGCTTGATGAATCCTGCTTAGAGAAAGGTTGCCACTGGGAGTAGACGTGCATTTCACAATCCATCCCAACAACAAGTATGCCATCCCGAACCCAAGATAAGGACACTGGTAATGGAAGGGAACCCTCCACAGAAGACACCAAGTCAACAGATCTCAACAGTACAAACCTAGGCTGAGATGTGTTTTTGGCTGTGTTCCAGAGCTGCAATGCATAGTCTTCCTTACAAGCATGTTCTGGTAGTTTTCTGGAAACCTGACCATACATAAGTAGTTTACAACCAATGCCGATGGTTAATATGTGTGAGCCATCCTCCCTGGACATCCAGTCTAAATGAACCAAGTGTTTTGTATTAGGTTGAAGCTGTTTGTTGGAAGATAAACACACATCTTGCTTGTTGTAAGCCACAAGATTATTGTCAACACTGATTCCAGTCTCTAACATTGTACTTAGCTCATCCAAATGAATAGTCTGTTCCAGGATCCAACAAGAGCCACCAGTGGATTCACATTCAAAGATGCTCACATGCATCAAAAACTCATTAGTGGAGTTGCTGTTTCTATTTGGCGTCTGCTTGAATGCCACTGCCAGGCAGTTTGTGTGTGCGCAGCTCACTTCTATTGGCCTGCCGGGTACACTCACTGTGCTGATTTGTAAACCATCCTCATTCAGCAAAGGCCATTCATCCCATGTGTATACTATGCTGTTCTCCACATCAGATGGAGAAAGTGAAAGGTCTGAATCCACCGAGCACCTCCAGAATCTCACTTTACCATCCGAGCAAGAAGTGGCTAATAGGTAAGGAGCGTTACAAACTGGGTATATTGAAGAAGAACTGAGATGCCCTAAAATAGAATGAAGAAAAGAAGAATCAGGGTTATCAAATGGCCAAGGAATTGGATTTTTCTTTATATTGCTCTGAAGCTAATTCTACAGACTACTAACCAGTAAATGTAAATCTCACAGCAGTGAATGGGAAATCAGTCCACAGATTTCTAGGGCACGGAGCACAAGGGCTCTACTGATGGTTCTCCAAGTGAAGAACAATAAGAACATATAAAACTTATAAATAGGGGGGCTTAGTGGGTGAGCTTCAGTACACAATACCTACTGGGCACCCCCAGCTTGCACGATTGATATCAATACTTATTGGCTTAAATGGGGTCATGTAGTTCTTTAAAGGGTTGTTCCATTACAAAGATATGACAAATCCTTGGGATAAGTAATCAATATCAGATCTCCAGGCATTACCACTGAGAAGATGTTTCCAGCACTGACGAGTGGCTATCTGTAAGCAGTCGTGGAGCTGAACAGCACAGCTTGATCACCTGTACATTGGCTACTGCCAGTTACTGCAAAGCCGATGCTATTCTCAGCCAATGCTGAAACAGCTAACCGGGGAAAGAAGGGAAAGCAGTGTGTCGGACCCCCACTGACCTGATGCTGATGACCTAGCACAAAGTCATCAATAACAATGTACTAGAACAACCTTTTAATATGAAAAGTATATTCTCAGCAGCCCTGCCCTTTACCTAATTAAAATGGTCATAGGGCTCTGACAAAGTGCCCCGTCCTTTTCATTATTTGAACAGACAACTCTTATTAGCAGCTTTGCCTGTTATTGCTTCTGAGTCCCATTCACTTCAATGGACAAAGCGTCAGTAAACTAATTATTTGGAACAACTCTTCTAAAAACTACAGAGCTATATGTGGTAAATGTAGAAGACCCATCTCTCACCAGAACACATTGTCCCTTTCATCCAGCTTAGGGACAGACCCTCACCAATCTAATATTGATGGCCTATCCTAAGAACAAACCATACATTTTATTGAAAGTGATAACCCCTTTAAGCTTTGGAAGTTGACTGATCGCACTACTAGTTTTCTGTGTGCTGTATTATGTTGACATGACATGGAACCCCATGAGGGGATGGTATCACTAGAAGGTACCTTATGGGGTATAACTGAATCTAGAGGTCCATTCACTATGCAAGATTATCGTGAATGATTGTTTCTAGGATGGTTTGTTTCCCAATAATCTTGCAAACTAAGTAAGCTACTGATCACAAAACAAACAGGTGAATTGATCTTTCGGTCTGCAGAAAAGAATCATTCTGGCCAGTTTATTGACTTATATAAACACAACTTGTGCTGCTGAGAACAATGGCAGCCTGTGTGAGCTATGATCTATTACAGACTCTTCTATGACTGTGTAAACTCTGGCCACTGCTGCTAACGCTCTGACATAAGCATTTACAGAGTGGACAGGGCAGCCTGCCGATCCACTGAAACACAGGGCACCAAGAGGTTGCTATTGCAGCGGAGGTCTGCTGATGACCCCCGTGCCTGCAATTATGATACTCCGATGAAATCCAGCATGTGGCTGGGATTCATGGGAGACTATGATTTATGTAACATACTGCAAAACGACAGTATCCAGGCATGTGGTGTAAGCGGTCCAATCATGGCAGATTCAAGTCCCCTTAGAGGACTAAAACATATAAAGTAAAAATAAAATGGTTTTCAAAATACAAAGAACCCCAGAAGATTGAATCAGCCACCACTTAGCCATTAAAAAAATAATTGATTAAATAAATATACATATAATTACTGCTGTGCCCATAAAAGTCTAATCTACCAAAACATAAAATTAAATTACCGCAATTAACCCAATTAAGCTTCATAAAGAGAAAAAAAAATTAAAATGCTAAATTGCATTTTTTGGCCACTGCAATGCAGCAAAGAAATGTATTAAGAAGGAAAACAAAACATCGCATCTACCTAAAATGCTACCAAAATTTCTGCTTGCCACACTAAAATGAAGCCCTCACACAGCACCATTGATTGGAAAATAAAAACAAATGAAAATGTTATGGGTCTTGGAATATGGCGATGCAAGCATAAAAATGTACCAATTTTTATTTACCACTTAAGTAGAGCAAATAAACAAAAAAAAAACAAAAAACACCTGTGTGCTTAGTATCTCCGTATTTTCCTGGAAAATCAGGATTGCCAGGTCATTGTTACTGCACAATAAAAGCTGAAAACAAAATAAAAAAAGAAAATAAAGAAAAAACACAACAAAAAAAACAAAAAACAAAACAAAAACCTGATGTTCGTAATTTTGCGGCAGTTCAATTTTTTTACTATTTTCCAGTATATTGCATGGAAGACTGGATATAATTGAAAATTAAAATCTGCCGGCTAAAAAAAAGCCCTCATACCGCTATGTCGACAGAAAATTAAAGTTGTCGCTCTCTGAACCGGAAGGAGAGGAAAAAAAATGAAAACAATGAAATAGAAAAAATTGCCATGTTTGGAAGAGGTTAAACGAATGCCGATGGGTAAATATTTACCCATTGGTGGTTGTTTATTTGTGCAAAATCATCTGATGTAAACGTGTCTTAAGATGGGCTCTGCCGATAAAGAGCTTTGCTACTAGGGTGATGGCTAATAAGGTGTTGGAGGCTTCAGAGACAACAGAACTAAATCATCCCCAAGTCATATAACAAAAAATCAGATTACAAAATGTGTCACTTAAGCTGGGTTCACACTAAGCGACAGCGACGTCGCTGTTACGTCACCATTTTCTGTGACGTAACAGCGACCTTGTAAGTCGCTATTATGATCGCTGCTTAGCTGTCGAACACAGCAGCCGAGAAGCGATCATAACGACACGCGTCGCTGTGCTGCAACATGTGCAGGGAGCCGCGCACACTGAGCGCTGGCTCCCTGCTCTCCTAGCTACAGTACACATCGGGTTAATTACCCGATGTGTACTGCAGCTACATGTGCAGAGAGAAAGGAGCCGCGCACACTGCTTAGCGCTGGCTCCCTGCACTCCTAGCTACAGTACACATGGGGTTAATTACCCGATGTGTACTGCAGCCACATGTGCAGGGAGCAGGAGCCGGCGCTGGCAGCGTGAGAGTGGCGGAGGCTGGTAACGAAGGTAAATATCGGGTAACCACCTTGGTTACCCGATGTTTATACCTTGGTTACAGCTTACCGCAGGCTGCCAGACGCCGGCTCCTGCTCTCTGCACATTCAGGATCGTTGCTCTCTCGCTGTCACACACAGCGATGTGTGCTTATCAGCGGGAGAGCAGCAATAAAAAAACAAACCAGGGCTGTGTGTAACGAGCAGCGATCTCACAGCAGGGGCCAGGTCGCTGCTCAGTGTCACACACAGCGAGGTCGCTAATGAGGTCACTGCTGCGTCACAAAAACCATGACTCAGCAGCGATCTCAGCAGCGATCTCGCTGTGTGTGAAGTACCCCTTAGAGATGTAATATCTGTCCCCTGACAGGACAGTATTCATGGCCAATGCTGGATTGCCCTTTTTTAGATTAAGCAAATAATCCTGTTATTACCTGCAGATGGCTTCACGCTAATTACTTCCACGCCATCAGGCAAACATATTTCTTGGCTGTACACAAGTTCTGACGAAAGGGACATCTTGCTGGTACTCTGTAAATTTGCCTTACAGGTCTGGTATCTTTGAGTAAGTGGAGACTGAACTTTTTCTCCAGAAGTAGAATTATACGACTCATCTCTTGGTGGATTATTATTTTCGGAGACAAATTTTTCCTCTGTGAAATAAAAGTGTAGTTACGCATTTCTATCTGTAGATCAGTAAAATAGAAAACAGGGATGTGCCTGTACTAAACAAGTGCCAAAGTGCTGGAATAAAACTAACGACAAACCATTGGATGACTAAAGGGTCTCATGCACAGCAGACTGAAGTAAACCTTTCAAATACTGGCCAAATTTCAGCGGCTGATCCTTTGTCTTCCCTGTAGCTAAGCCGATGCCAGAGGAGTCGGGACGTGGCTTTTTCATAGAGAATACATGAGGGCTCGCAGAGCTAAGCATTGCAGTGTTCAGGGGGATAGCTGTTGGCTGACAGTTCTGTAATATACAGTGGGGGAAACAAGTATTTGATCCCTTGCTGATTTTGTAAGTTTGCCCACTGACAAAGACATGACCAGTCTATAATTTTAAGGGTAGGTTAATTTTAACAGTAAGAGATAGAATATCCAAAATAAAATCCAGAAAAAAAATAAAATAAAATCACATTATATAAATTTAATTGCATTTTGCAGAGAGAAATAAGTATTTGATCCCCTACCAACCATTAAGGGTTCTGGCTCCTACAGACCAGTTAGACGCACCTTATCAACTCGTTACTTGGTAACCGTGAAGTCAGTTCCCATTAGGTGTGAATGCTGGTGGGTTGGATTATATTTTCAGGTGTTTTCGGGTGAACTCTGTTGTGAGGGTCCAGAGTCCTCTCGTTAAGTGTGGGGTGGAGGGTACTGTCACGACCATCTCGCTGCATCTAGAGACTTGTGACAGGATCTGGGCCAGAGTCTGTCTTTGCCATCTGAGACTCCTCATATTAAATGTAATTCCCTTTCTTTTGGTGCTGAAAGGATTAAATGTCAGTTTTACTTTCAAGGAGGTTCTGACTCCTGGCCTTAGGTGCTTCCAGTTGGTGATCACTTCCTTCCCCTATATATGGTCACATGTCCCACTAGAGGGCACCGGTAATTCTGATTCATTCTGAAGCTAGGCCTCGCTTTGGAAGGAGCTGCTGGAGCCCGTGTTGTGTGAAACGATGTAGACTGCAGTCCTGGTGTCTGACATGAAGTTGGGCTTTATCCTTTGTTGTTTCCCCTGTCTGTTGTACCTTCCCCTCTTGTTGTATTAGTGCAGTGGCGAGATTAGCGATCCTCACCTGCCAGTTCACTAGTCAGTGTTATTACAGGGTGTCACAAACCACCGGGGGGGTCACTCAGAAATCCCCCGCGCTGGCTACCAGTACGTCACAATCGGGGGGTAACAAGTGGGGGTCACCCCTCCTTTATACCTCCCGACCGACAGACAGAGCACGTGACGCGCTCTCTAGCGCCCCTCTTATAGTCAGGCCAATTATGGAATTGCCCGACAATAAGCAAGGAGGCCGCTATACTACTTATGCCGATTATTGAAGGGTCCCCAGTGAGAGTAGGGTATATATTCCCCCGACCTCCGCGGGCGGAATATATAAAATCTCCCCGAATCTCACTGGCCTCCCCACAATAATCCTTGGCACAAACTCGCTGCCACCAACCGCTTCACGGTAACTATTAGCCGAACACACAGACGTGGGATTCAAGATCGAGATAACAGAACAGCCCAAGATTAATTATATAATTTAATCAGCCTAAAGCACACTAGAAACTACAATATATACAATAGGGAATCTACAGAATATACATATGTCAGAGTACAGTTACAATCAAAGCATGGGTTACAAACAGGCATACACAGTTCCAGCAGTTACCTTGCTGCGTCTGGCCACAGGGGGGCGCTGTACCCAGGTTTCTAGGATCCTTCCCACAGATGTTTCCTACACGTGCCCCCAGCGAAAAGAACACTGGAAAATGGCCGAAGTAGGGTTATCAACCTGGGCAAATCCAGGTCCCCTCCTACCTTAGTGACCTCAGAGGGAGCACTGCTCCACCCCTGGCTTGAGTTATGGACAATCCACAACATGGAATATGGGCCATAACTTTGCCTGGGAGCGTCGTAGGCGGACGCCAATGCTCTCATTGTGACAGTTATGAATTTAGCTACAGAACGAGGGGACTCATGACCTGTCTGCCAGTTCCCCATTGGCTGATATCACGCCTGGGGCATTTCCCAATGTCCTGCTCCCATAAAAAGGGTGTGCCGGCATCGTCCGCATGCGGAGACACCATTTTTATGGTTGCCATATTTATCGGAAATATGGCTTGCGAGATATGAACCATTTTTTACTGGAGTCGTTCTGTCTGGCTATTTCCATAGCCTTGCTAACTAGCTAGCAGCCCCCACTACAGGGTCACGGCAGGGAGTCATCCTGTGTCCATTGTCCCCAAGCCACCTAATTTCCATATCACAGGACATGGCCATGGAGGTGTAAGTGGAACACTGAGAACAAGAAGGGAGGGGGCACTGCCAGGGAGTGATGAGGGATTATGACTGGAGTCATAATTCATCTTCATATCCCGGGATTTGCCTCACACCTCCCCCCTTTTGAGGGCGCTAGGGGGCAGCACACTCCGGTGTTCCCCCGTGCGCCCGTCCGCGACCTCTCCTTGTCGGGACAGCCCGTCTGCGTTACCGTGGTCACGGCCCCTTTTGTGGCGAATGGTGAAGTTGTATTGCTGGAGCGCAAGGCTCCATCGCAACAATCGCCCATTCGTCCCAGAGACGGTGTGCAACCAGCTGAGGGGATTGTGGTCCGTCTCCACGATGAAGTGGCGCCCGTATAGATAGGGTTGCAGACGCTGCAGGGCCCACACTATGGCCAGGCACTCCTTCTCCATCGTGGAATAGGCAACTTCCCTTGGTAACAGCTTCCTGCTCAGGTACAAGACTGGGTGCTCTTGGCTCGCAGAGTCCACCTGGCTGAGCACCGCACCGAGGCCGAAGTCACTGGCGTCGGTCTGTACTACAAACGGCCGCGTGAAGTCGGCTGCCTGTAGCACGGGCGGGCTGGACAGGGCGTCCTTTAGGGCCCGGAAGGCTGTCTCGCAGTCCATTGTCCAATCGACTGCAGAGGGCAGCTTCTTCTTGGTGAGGTCCGTCAAGGGCTTTGCCAGGCTACTATAGCATGGAACAAACCTCCTATAGTACCCAGCGGTCCCCAAGAAGGACATCACCTGCTTCTTGGTCCTGGGGGTGGGCCAGGATGCGATGGCTTCCACTTTCTCAGGCTCGGGCTTCAGTGTTCTCCCACCTACCCGGTGACCGAGGTACTGGACCTCGCTCATGGCCAGCTGACACTTTCCCGGCTTGATGGTCAAACCTGCCCGGTGGATCCGCCTGAGCACCTGTGCTAGATGCTCTAGGTGGTCCTCCCAGGTGGGACTGAAGACGGCAATGTCATCCAGGTACGCGGCCGCGTACCCTTCAAGTCCCTTGAGCAGGGTGTTGACCATCCGCTGGAAAGTGGCAGGGGCATTCCTCATCCCGAATGGCATCACCGTGGACTCGTACAGTCCAAATGGGGTAATAAAGGCAGAGCGTTCCCTGGCCTTGCGAGTCAGGGGGATCTGCCAATATCCCCGGCTCAGATCCATGATGGTCAGGTACTGAGCCCCGGCCAACTGATCGAGCAGGTCATCGATGCGTGGCATTGGGTACGCATCGGCGACCGTGACCGCATTGAGCCCCCTGTAGTCCACGCAGAACCGAGTGGTTCGGTCCTTCTTAGGGACGAGGACTACAGGCGAGGCCCAAGCGCTGTTGGATGCCTGGATCACCCCCAGCTTCAGCATCTCGTCAATCTCCTGGCGCATGTGTTGCTGCACCTCCAGGGAGACCCGATATGCTGAACGCCGGATCGGGGGATGATCCCCAGTGTCCACGTGATGGACAGCCAAGTCAGTCCTTCCGGGCTGGTTGGTAAACAACCCCCGGAAGGGGAGGAGGGTGGCCCACAGCTGGGACCGTTGGTCTTCCAAGAGCTGGTGGCCAACCTCCACATCCTCAATGGATCCGCCTGCCCTAACCTGGGCTAGCATATCCAAGAGGGTTTCCGCTTCTCCCTCCTCGGGCAGGTTGCACACGGGGAGCGCACATGCCTCCCGCTCATGATGTGCCTTCATCATGTTCACATGGAAGGGCTTCCGCCTTCCACGGGCAGGGTCCAGGGTGACCAGGTACGTTACAGGGTTGAGCTGCTGGTACACGAGGTATGGGCCTTCCCAGGCTGCCTGAAGCTTGTCCTGTGGTACGGGGACCAGTACCCACACCTTTTGACCCACTTGGTAGGTCCTCTCACAAGCGTTCTGGTCGTACCAACGCTTCTGATCGGCCTGGGCTTGAGCCATATTGTCGTGTACCAGTTGCGTCAAGGCCTGCATTTTGTCCCGGAAGCGCATGACATACTCGATAACCGACACTCCAGGGGTGGCCAAATCCCCTTCCCAAGCCTCTTTCACCAGAGCCAGGGGGCCCCGCACACGTCGCCCGTACAGGAGCTCAAACGGTGAGAATCCTGTTGAGGCCTGTGGAACCTCCCGGTAAGCAAATAACAGGTGTGGGAGATACCGCTCCCAGTCACGCCCATGGGAGTCGACCAACATCTTAAGCATCTGCTTTAAGGTGCCATTGAACCGCTCGCACAGGCCATTAGTCTGTGGATGGTACGGGCTGGCCACCAGATGTCGCACCTGGACTTGCTTACAGAGGGCCTCCCTCAGCTGGGACATGAATTGGGTCCCCCGGTCAGTGAGCATTTCCTGGGGAAAACCCACTCGGGAGAAAATCTCCAGCAATGCGGTGGCCACCTTGTCAGCCCGAATGGACGACAAGGCCACTGCTTCTGGGTACCGGGTGGCATAGTCCACTACCGTCAGTAGGAAGCGTTTCCCGGAGCTGCTGGGGATGGCCAGCGGACCGACCAGATCCACAGCCACCCTCCTGAAAGGCTCATCGATGATTGGCAGAGATACTAGTGGGGCTTTGGGGCGTGGCCCCGCCTTCCCCACTCTCTGACAGGTTTCACACGAACGGCAGTAGGCAGCCACATCGGCCCCCATTTTTGGCCAGTAGAAATGCTGGTTTAACCTGGCCTTGGTCTTAGCGATCCCTAGGTGTCCGGCCATCGGAATCTCATGTGCGATCCGCAACAACTCCGTCCGGAACGGATAGGGTACCACCAACTGTCGGTCCCTGGGCCACGCCTCCGGTGAACCCTGCTGGACCGTGGCCCGGTACAGCCGTCCTTGGTCCCAGACCACTCGCTCCGGGTCCGAGTCCGAGGGAGGCTGTGCCGCCTGCTCCTTAAGAGCTTTCAGGCAGTCGTCAGCTTCTAACGCTGCCTGAAACCCCTGACTAGATGTGGCCAGAATCGACGAGACTGTCACATCTTCAGTCAGTACCCCGGGACCTGTGTCCTGGCCTCCACCTGACTCGGCTGCCACTTGGTCAGAAGGGGAAGAGCTATCGGACCTCCGGGAGGCCCCTTGGCTTCCAGCACTCCCACTGCGGGTGACAGCGGCCACAGCCGCTGCGACCGTGGGTCGTGCCTGCTCCTCCTCCGTTCCTGACCAAGTCGCCGGTTCAGGCAGACCTACCTGGCTTCCTGACACCCCGGTTGTGGGGGAACCATGCACCGAGATCTTACCTGGGAGCACTTCCGCTCCTGGACCGGCCCCAATCTCACCTGCCTGTTCCCCTCCTGCAGCAACAGAACCCCGCTGTGAAATCTCTGGGGACCCCACATTTGCTGTGGTAGCCCCCACCCCACACACTGGTCCTCCCCCTGCAGCACCCTGCTCTCTGCTTATCCCTGCAGAGGGCAGCAGATCCCAGCTCACAGGCTGATTACTTGTAGAGGCATTGTCACACCTTTCTCTGACCCCCTCCCCTGTCACAGCTGCAGCTGAGTGTGTGTCTATGGTGTCTATGCAAGCAGAAGTATCAGAGTTCACTCCCTCCTCCCTTACATCATTCATAGATAACACATTAACATTGTCCGGAGGCACGTCAGTACTGGCTGAAGGTTCAGCCCTTGGGGGGGGCCCAAACTGGGAGGTTATCTGCCCCAAATCTGTCCCAAGTAGCACGTTTGCAGGGATCCGATCAGTTACCCCCACCTCCCTCACCCCTCGCCCTGCGCCCCAGTCCACATAAATGTCAGCAACAGGCAGCGCCGGGTCAATGCCTCCAATCCCGGAGACAGCGAGGGTTTTTCCAGGGATCAAGTCTTGGGGGGACACCATCTCAGGCCGCACCAGAGTCACCTCCGAGGCGCTGTCTCGCAGTCCCATGGTCACAGACCGGCCGACGGTGACAGGTTGGAAGCTGTCCAGGGACCTACCACCACCCCCACCCACACAATACACCTTGGGCGGCCCTTGGGACGGGGACGGAGCCGGGGCCTTGGGACGCTGAGGGCACATGGCCTTGAAGTGTCCAGGTAGGTTGCACTGGTGGCACCGTCTTGGTTCTGCCACGGGCCTGGAGAGGGGAGTTGAGGGGGACACCCCCTGCAGTCTAGGGGCAGGTGGGGCAGTCGCAGAGTTCATCTTACCCCCTCTCCAGGTGCTGCTGGTGGCTGCTCTCCTGGCTTCAGGAGCCCGATTGTTGGTGTAGTCATCGGCCAGGGCAGCTGTAGCCGTGGACCCCTTTGGCTTCTGGTCTCGGATGAACTGGCGGAGATCCTCAGGGCAGTTCCACAAGAGTTGCTCCGTGATGAACAAGTCCAGGATCTCCGGTCCGGTGGAAAGCTGCAGGCCTTGGGTCCAGTGGTCGGCAGCTCGGGCAAGTGCCCGCCGGTGGTCAGCCCAGGAGTCCTTTGGTCCCTTCTGTAGGCTCCGGAACTTCTTGCGGTAGGACTCTGGAGTGAGGTTGTACTGTTGGATCAGGGCCCGCTTGATGGTGTCGTAGCCCTGATCTGCCTCAGCAGGCAAGTCCCCAAGGATATCCAGGGCCTTACCCCTTAAACGGGGGGTCAGGTATTTGGCCCACTGGTCCTTGTCCAGATGGTGCTGCAGGCAAGTCCGTTCAAAAGCAGTCAAGAAAGAGTCCAAGTCTCCATCCTTCTCCAGCACTGGGAAGTCCTCAACACGGACCTTTGGAAGTTTGGTGTCTCGAAGGTCACATGTGGCTGATGAGGGCCGGAGCTGAGCTAGCTGCAGCTGGTAGTCACGGTCTGCCTGTCGCTCTCGCTCTTCACGCGCTGCCTGCCGCTCTCGCTCCGCAGCCTCACGCTCTGCGTGCCGCTCCGCAGCCTCAGCGTCACGCGCTGCCTGCCGCTCTGCCCTGCGCTCTGCCAGGAGTTCCTTGTAGCCCTTCTGGTCTCCAGCCTGGAGAAGGGCCATAGCCATTTGAAGAAGGCTATCCGAGCCTCCCAGGCTCGGTGGAATGGCACGTGGTGATCTGCGGCACGCTGCAGAGCTAGGCGATTCACTGTCCCTTTCAGAGCGGAGGGCTGGCATCTGGCTCGTTGAGGAACCTTGGGTGAGCTCCTCCTCATCTTGTCCAGCAGTGCCAGGTTGCGCAATGTCCTCGGCAGAACGGTTTTCTGGCGTCGAGCTCCTGGAGGACTCGTGGGCAACCTCCTCATTGCTGTCCACAGCACCGTCCTCCCTCTCTTCGGCTCCTGCCTTAGCATTGGCCAGTTGCATAGCTCTGCTCCTGGTGCCATCAGCCATTCTTGCAGACTTTTGGTCACTGACACAGAACTGACACCTGATGCCTCCACACACCTTACAGTATCTGCACTCTGACACTCTAGTGTTGAGCTAGTCTGAAGACCCCAGCAGCCACAGCTGCTGCAGGCAGTCTTTAGTGTCTGGGAGTATGGGTCTCACACTCACACACACTATTATCTCGATCCCACCGCTATGCCACCAATATGTCACAAACCACCGGGGGGGTCACTCAGAAATCCCCCGCGCTGGCTACCAGTACGTCACAATCGGGGGGTAACAAGTGGGGGTCACCCCTCCTTTATACCTCCCGACCGACAGACAGAGCACGTGACGCGCTCTCTAGCGCCCCTCTTATAGTCAGGCCAATTATGGAATTGCCCGACAATAAGCAAGGAGGCCGCTATACTACTTATGCCGATTATTGAAGGGTCCCCAGTGAGAGTAGGGTATATATTCCCCCGACCTCCGCGGGCGGAATATATAAAATCTCCCCGAATCTCACTGGCCTCCCCACAATAATCCTTGGCACAAACTCGCTGCCACCAACCGCTTCACGGTAACTATTAGCCGAACACACAGACGTGGGATTCAAGATCGAGATAACAGAACAGCCCAAGATTAATTATATAATTTAATCAGCCTAAAGCACACTAGAAACTACAATATATACAATAGGGAATCTACAGAATATACATATGTCAGAGTACAGTTACAATCAAAGCATGGGTTACAAACAGGCATACACAGTTCCAGCAGTTACCTTGTTGCGTCTGGCCACAGGGGGGCGCTGTACCCAGGTTTCTAGGATCCTTCCCACAGATGTTTCCTACACGTGCCCCCAGCGAAAAGAACACTGGAAAATGGCCGAAGTAGGGTTATCAACCTGGGCAAATCCAGGTCCCCTCCTACCTTAGTGACCTCAGAGGGAGCACTGCTCCACCCCTGGCTTGAGTTATGGACAATCCACAACATGGAATATGGGCCATAACTTTGCCTGGGAGCGTCGTAGGCGGACGCCAATGCTCTCATTGTGACAGTTATGAATTTAGCTACAGAACGAGGGGACTCATGACCTGTCTGCCAGTTCCCCATTGGCTGATATCACGCCTGGGGCATTTCCCAATGTCCTGCTCCCATAAAAAGGGTGTGCCGGCATCGTCCGCATGCGGAGACACCATTTTTATGGTTGCCATATTTATCGGAAATATGGCTTGCGAGATATGAACCATTTTTTACTGGAGTCGTTCTGTCTGGCTATTTCCATAGCCTTGCTAACTAGCTAGCAGCCCCCACTACAGGGTCACGGCAGGGAGTCATCCTGTGTCCATTGTCCCCAAGCCACCTAATTTCCATATCACAGGACATGGCCATGGAGGTGTAAGTGGAACACTGAGAACAAGAAGGGAGGGGGCACTGCCAGGGAGTGATGAGGGATTATGACTGGAGTCATAATTCATCTTCATATCCCGGGATTTGCCTCACACAGGGTCTCTCAGGGCTTTAGGTATCCTGTTCGGTGACAGGTACCAAACCTGTATAGGCACTGGCTACAAGAGTAGGTACAGCTGCAGGTGAGTGCAGGATGTGTCCCATTATCCCCTTAACTAGCCCCAGGGCCCAACGTTGTTAACGTGTCCCCGATGGACACCTTGTTTGTCGTGGTGAATCCTGTTTGTTGTGGTGAATCCTGTTTGTTGTGTGTCTTGCCCCACGCCGGACCTTTCCAAAGTCCGTGCTTGACACTTCCCTACCGATACTGATCACCTATTTCGGCCCCCCAACCTGACTGACTTGCATCAGTGATTTTTATTAATACAAGGGTATGCACCAATGCAAAAAAAGTTCCTTAATGATTGGGGCAGAGTAATCTTTCTCTAGGGATCTTTGCGAATTTCCCAGGCTGACAGAATTACCTGCTGGAAATCTCAGAACTGAAAGTGACTCCACCAGACCCTGGGAAAGCAAGCGGTCATCAGACCCAGGACTCTCATCGCTTCCCTAGCAGGACAATATTCTTCCCATGGAAAGGGGAGGATCCGCTCTCTCAATCATGTTTCGTCTGGAAGAAATAATGACCTCTTCCAGTAATCTAGTAGGACCCCCAAAAAGACCTTTTTGTTGCCCGGTTGAAAGTACGACTTCTGTTAGTTTATTATCCATTCCAAAGATCTTAAGGTTGCCAAGGTTACTTCAAGTTGGAAAGTCAATTCCTTCTCTAAGTAAGTCATCTGGGTATTTCATCTAGGTATAGAATTATGATGATGCCCTTAGTCTGAGGAAGGCTACTATCTCTGCTACTAGCTTCGTGAACACCCGAGGAGCGGAGAACAGGCCGAAAAGAAGGCACCGTAACTGGAAAAATTTATTTTTTCTCTCTACTGCAAATTTTAAAATTTTTTGGCAAGAAAGATGGAAAGCTAGATGATAATCGGATTCTTTTAAGTCCAGAGTACACATCACTGCCTTTTCTGTTTACTAAATAGATGGTTGAACTTATTAATTCCATCTGAATGATGTTGATAATAGGGTAATCCCTCGAAGGCTTTTATTTTTTAATGGAAAAAGACTGAAATCGTGACCCTGGAACTGCTCTGCTTTGGGGACAGGGACTATTGCTTTGGATTCTAACAATTTCTGAATATCTGTCCATGGACTATAAAGTATGGTTGGAGACTGGGCGCTTGTTAGCTGGGAAAAGTCTAATCTGTATCTCTCTGAGATTTGTGAAGTACGCAGTGATTTGAGGAAATCTGCTACAAAACTTTTAAAAGAAGATTGCAAAGTCTCGCACCTACCTTGATGGGGTCATGATCCACCAGGGCCTGGCCTTGACCCAAATAGGGAACTTTTACCTTTACACCCTTTGGGATATAGTTCCATCTACCTCATTTCGCTTTCCCTTTGTATTTCTGTCTCTGAGAGGGACTAGACCTACAAAAGGACTGGCACCTTCTGAGTCTCTCTGCTGGAAGCCCTTTGTTTTTATCAAACGCCTTCTCAAGGATCTCATCTAGTACAGGGCGAAAACCCTCAATCCAGAAAATGGGATAGAATACAATTTATTTTAGAGCGGTTATTCACAGACCAGGTCTTTAGCCAGATTGCTCTAAGTGTTGAATTTGAAAGGGTATTATTCCTGGCTGCAAACTTCACTGTTTCTGTGGATGAGTCATAAATCCCGTAGCCATCCTAAGTAGAGGAGGAGAGCCTAAAATAATCTTTCTGGATCTTTCACTCTTCAGATGATTTTCCAAGTCCTCAACCCAGAGATGCATAGATATGGCAACTGATGTAACCACTATGTTAGCCCTAACCGCGGCAGATGACGTTTCCCAGGCTGTTTTTAGAAGGTCATCTGTTTATCTGTCCATCGTGTCTCTAAGGCTACACGAGTCCTCAAACGAAACGGGATGGAGGTCTCCCTGGCCACTCTGGCTACTGGAATGTCGATTTTTGGAACTTCATCCAATACTCTTACTTCCTCCCATTCAAACGGGAGACAGATTCTGAAGTCACATAGAATAACTTATTTTCCGCACCTTCTTATTCCTCCAAGATCATGACATGGATTTGATCAATAAGTAAAAAAAAAAACACCCTATTTATTTTGGGTCCTGAGTCCACAGAATATTTCATTCTGTATGGACCAGTATTTTCCCGCCTCTTCTACCTTCATGATGCTTTTAGCAGCCTATAATAGCTCGTCAGTATCCACTGATGAGAAATAATATTTTTAACTCTCTTCTGGAGGGATTACTGTAATTTCTTCCTCCACATCCTGATCAAAGGATTGATCTTCTTTCTCCAAACTGTGCTCCATCTCCCAACTTGGTCACTTATGGCGAGAGATGGAATATGAAACCTGAGGGAGGACCAGACTAGACACCATCGCCTGTACCTCATCTCTAATCATGGATCGCATCTCTGACAGGAAAGAGGATTACACCTCCCTGACAGTCTTAGAGGTATAGTCGCCACAGAGCTATTTCTGAAATGCTTGGTAATTTGCAGTTGCAAACGGCACATCTTTGTCTTTCCTGTAACTCTCCTAAATTATTTCTTTGCAGTAGCGTCAGACCCCACTGAAAAATCCCTACCCTAGAAATACATAAGCAGAGACTAAGAGATGGGAATCTATTTAACGTGGGAATTAACACCCTCTAAGTAACTTACGTGGACAAGGGCAGGTTCTGAGGGCACATCAGAGTGGTTCAACTCTTCCATAGCTCACTACAATGCTAGTCTCGCACACCAGTTAACCCATACAGCAAGGATTGAAAACCCTCACCCATCAGGATTATATTACCGCTGCCATCTGCTCATTCTCTTGCTCAATGGGGTCCATGGTGGAATGCACACCGCTCCCTAGATTGCGTCTCCACCCCGGATATCGGAAGCACATTCCAAGCTGGAACAAGCACTGCGCAGCCCTGGTAGCTGGAATGTGGCCATTTTACAGGAAGCAGAAAATCCTACACCGAAGGAAGCAGCTAGACGTCAGAAGCATCGTCCAGCTCTACCAGTTCAGGATGAGGGACCCTGCACCTCTTCATAGGAGGAAGAGGGATGGCCTCCCCTCCTTGTCCCGATTAACAGGTAAATCTTTGCACAAAAGTGCCTGCCTCTTGTGTTTGTCCTACATAGGAACAGGAAAAACACTGAAAAGGGTGGTGTGGGAGGGACCTTTTAAACTCTCGGATGTGAGGGAGAACTCCTGTGATGCGGTCATGAGTAGCATCCTGGAAAGGTGGCTTTTCTTATAGCCATCACTGCCATTAAATGGGTTTCTAAATTGGGGGCTCTCTCCTGCTATGTCCCCCCTACCTTGTTCTCCATCCAAGACTAGGTGGTTTTGAGGCTGGTTCCGAATTTCCTTTCCTCTCTGCTTGTAAACTTAATGAAGACATTGACTTGCCTTCTTTTTGCCCTTCTCCATGTTATCCAATGGGGGGGGGAAGAGACTACACAGTCTGGATGTGGTTAGAGCTGTTCCTTATTATTTGTCAGCCTCCGCCCCTTTAGGCCCTGCAAGAGACTGGCTGCTTCCAAGGCCACTATCTCTTGCTGGATTAAAGAAACCTTTTTTTCAGGTTTATAAGTTAAAGGACAAGGTTCCACTATTTAACGTCAGGGCACATTCTATTAGAGTGGTGAGGGCTTCCTAGGCGGCTCGTAAAAAGGCCTTGGCCTTGCAGCTCTGTAAGGCAGCTACCCGAGCATCACTACATACTTTATCTAAATTTTACAAGGTCTATACTTTTGCTTACGCTGATGCAAGTTTGGGCAGGCAGATTTTGCAGGTGGCAGTTTATGAGGCTTCCACTTGAGCTACACTAGTAAGTTCTGTGATATTAAGAGAATGTTTATTACTCTGCATCCTTTCTGGCCCCAGGGACAGCTTTTAGAAGTCCCAGGGTTCTGTGTCACCGAAAAAAAGCGACTGAGAAAAGTAATTTTTTATTTACCAACATAAAATCTGTTTCTCATTAGTCTTCACTGGAGGACACAGCTCCCACCCCTTTGCCCAGTTGGGTGTTTATGTTAGACTTTTTCATATTTCTTATCTTTTTGCTTCTCGTACTACTTTCTCACTAAATTGAGGAGGCTGGATGTCAGTAGGCAAGCTATAGTCTGCAGCAGAGGAGCTAATTTTTTGTTCCAGGTGGCAGCAGACTGATGGTTCTTTCTTTGTCCCCCAATGAAGGCCAATGAGAAACCTTTTTTATAGTGAGCAGCCAAAATCTACTTATTTTCACTCCTGATCTGAACATTGAACAGATTGTGATGCGGATTTTCCCATCTACAAGACCTTACCCCAATATGTAATACCGTATTTTTCGGACCATAAGACCTACTTTTTTTCCTCCAAATTTGGGATGAAAGTGTGGGGTGCGTCTTATGGTCTGAATGTCAAAGCGGGGTATCTGCGGGGTAGGGAGCCGTGGGGAGGAAGCGGCTGTGGAGTGGGATCACAGGAGGCAGGGAGGGTCGCTGCTGCAGGAAGCCGGCGGCTGGAGAAACCACGTGTACCCGCTGTTTAAAGTAAGCAAATATTCATTAGCTGCTCCCCGCCCACCTCTCTCTGCTCTCTTCAGTCAGTGCCTAGAAGCAGGTGTGAGGAGCAGCAAATCACTACTTGTTTAATGTAAACAGTGGACACACGTGGGTGCTCCAGCCTCCGGCTTCCTGCAGAGGCTGGGGAGACTGTGTGTGCGCTGTTTAGGAGACAGGAGCAGGGTGCCGCTGCAGTCATGTCTGGCCCGGAGGAAGCACAGATCACTGCAGTGTCCGGGCCAGAGCACGGCATACCATCACAGCACAGCTGCAGTCTCCGTGCTCAGTGCTCACATTGCTTTGTTTGGTCCTGCCTCTGCACTGGAAACAAAGTCTCCTGTAACAGCAGGATCTGCAGTGATGTAATGAAGAGAGGCGGGCCAGAACAGCACAGTGCCACGCATCTTCATTACATCACTGCAGGTCCTCGAGTTCTGGAGCATTTGCTTCTAGTGCAGAAGCAGGACAAAAAAAAAAATTAGGTAAGCATCACATCTGTAAAATTAAGGCAATAAATAAATTTTGTATATAAAGGCATTACTGTACACTTGGATGGGGCTGGATCATTTTATATATAATATACCGTATACACACACACACAACCAGGTTGGAGGATCACACACATAAGGATGGGGAACATACATATTCCACGATGGGGGCCATATCTACCTGGAAGGGGCCCAGAATGGGGGATATGATTACGGAATTTGGGGATATTATTACCTCCATAACAGCGTCAGCAGCAGACCCACCCCCCCATAACAGTGTGTGATGACCACATTTTTTACTTTAATTTTTTTTCTATTTTTTCCTCCTCTAAAAAAAGGGTGCATCTTATAGTCCGGTGCGTCTTATAGTCCAAAAAATATGGTACATGTAATTATAAGAATATTAGCAAATACATCCAATTAAAAATGTACTATAATTCGCTTGATTAGCTATGTTGCTTAACATGTGCACGGAATTGCAACAGCTTGAGTGTCCATGGACACGATCAGGCCTAGGGTATGTGCCCACAATCAGGACTCGCTCCATTAAGAACGCAGCGAGTCCTGACCTGCAGGGCCGCGCTTCTCCTCCACAGGAGAACAAAGGAGACCACAGCTGCTTGTACCCTCGATCAGGGTTCTGTGCGCTGCGGCCTTTCGCTTGTCTTCTCCCTAAGGAGGACGCATGCGAATCCGCAGCAAACAACTGACATGCTGTGGTCTGAAAAGATGCACCACAGGTCAGTGTTTGCTGCAGAAAAAACAAGCACAGTGGGCACGGGATTTCTAGAAATACCATCCACTGTGCTTGTCCTGTACACCAGAGGTTTGGACACAGCTGAAGCATGCTGCGTCCAAAACGCTGCAAACACTGATTGTGGCCACATAGCCTTATAGTGACATTTACTGGCTAGTGGTCGTAACCATGGATACCTAAGCTGCTGCAATGCCCTGCACATGAGGTAAGTAACACAGTGGAATCAGGAGAACTATACTACATTTCTAATTGGAGGCATTTGCTAAAATTTTTACACCTACTACATATTGAGATGGGATTTTAGAGATGGCAATACCCCTTTAACTTTGAGCTAGAAAAGGGCTATACTGTAAAGGAAATTAACATACCTAAAGAGACAGGGATCGATTTCAGGTGTAACTGCCACATATGTAAGACAGAATGCTTGTCTTTTGTGCATTCAATCACCACCAAGTAGAATTTTTCAGAAAATCCAGTTTGGGTGTTTTCTGTGGAATAAAAAAGAAAAATAAGAAGGAAATCAAACTGCAGCACATCTGCAATGAGTAATTAGGAGTGAAGTGTCCAAATATTTTGGTATGCAATGGAAATCATTCCAGAAAAAGAAAGATCTGATTGTTAATAGTCACCAGACTTACAACAGGATTAAAATAACCGTCCTCAAAAGGCAGTCACATGCCCCTGCTGCCCACTAGCATGTGAAGTCACATTCCCTGCACAGACGCTTATCAGTTTTCTCACATTATCTTGCACAATATAAGCTTTGTTTAATCATTCATACTGATAGGTGACACTGTGTGTTTTGTGTTGTTTTAACAAAGAGCAACCAATTTACTGGTTTGCTCTGCATATTACAGCTCAGGAGATCCTTTCCCATCCTGCCCTACAATCAAGACCTCAGTATTTAATGTCTATATTTAGAATGGCAAAAGAAAATAAAAAAAAAACAGTTATATAATCATAGCTTTTTCATACAAATTTCACAGTGTATTATGCAACAAAAACTACTGTCAAGCCCACGCATGTGAATAAGTTTTAGGCAACACCGATAAAGGGAACCTGTCAGCAGAAATTTGTTACATATAAATACATTTTTCAAGTGGAATCCCCAAAATTAAGTAGCTTGCAACTACTCCCAATTTTTTTTTTTTGCACATAAAATATGTTAAAGGGAACCTGTCAGCACAGCAGAAATTTTGCTTTAAACCTAAAAGTTTCCCCTTCTGCAGCTCCTGGGCTGCATTCTAGCAAGGTTCCTATAGTTTTTGTGCCCCTTTTAGACCAAATTAAATACTTTATAAAGTTGTACCTTTTGGTATACAAATCTTCTAAATTATCCATGGGGGGCGGGCTGTCTGGTGTCCGTTACTGTCACTCCTGCCGTTTTACACCGTCCCCCAACGCTCCATTTCATACTTCAGGACGCCGCCCAGTGCGCCCGTGGTCCCGCGCATGCGCTGTGCGACTGTACCGGGACTGTGCACAGTGTGACCTCTGGTGACGTGTTGCGCAGGCACGAGATTATGGCGGCGCTGTGATTGTCATCAGCAAGTGCCCGCCCATAATCTCGTGCCCGCCCTTTCCCCTCTGCCTCCAGCGTTCTGCGCAAGCGCTGGCCAGATGACCCGACGTCACCTCTTTCCCATCTTGCCCTGGAGCAGGAAATAGACGAGCGGAGCAGGACACCACCGATTACGAGAGGTGACGTCAGGTCATCTGGCCAGCGCAGAACGCTGGAGGCAGAGGGGAAAGGGCGGGCACGAGATTATGGGCGGGCACTTGCTGATGACAATCACAGCGCCGCCATAATCTCGTGCCTGCGCAAACGTCACCAGCTGTCACACTGTGCACAGTCCCGGTACAGTCGCACGGCGCATGCGCGGGACCACGGGTGCACTAGGCGGCGTCCTGAGGTATGAAATGGAGCATTGGGGGACGGCGTAAATCGGCAGGAGGGACAGTAACGGACACCAGACAGCCCACCCCCATGGATAATTTAGAAGATTTGCATACCAAAAAGATACAACTTTATAAAGTATTTAATTTGGTCTAAAAGGGGGCACAAAAACTATAGGAACCTTGCTAGAATGCAGCCCAGGAGCTGCAGAAGGGGAAACTTTTAGGTTTAAAGCAAAATTTCTGCTGACAGGTTCCCTTTAACATATTTTATGTGCAAAAAAAATAAAATTGTGAGAGTAGTTGCAAGCTACTTAATTTTGGGGATTCCACGTGAAAAATGTATTTATATGTAACAATCTTAATAGTTTTTGCCATCATTTGTCTCTCCGCCTGTCACATCTGCTAATAACCTGCATAAGCCCCATCATTTGAAGAAATATAAAGACAATCAATATTTTTTAAGTCTTCTTAAAGAATTTGTTCAGCGACAGGAAAGCGATTTCATTCTTACGTGTTTACACTGGTCAATGATTGCTTTAACTCAGAAGATGACATTTTAAATGGATACTTTGCCATCGAGCAGTGGCTAGAATCTTAATATTTTACTCAAGTTCACATTACAAAAGGTTGCCTGAAAACAAAATATTCTGTACTTTGCCACAAACGTAGATATTACTCATCTAAAAGCTACTTGGAAGTTTGAGAACTACAGCTAAACTTGGCCAAACTAAAAATATCATCCTACCAGAATCTGATAGAAGACCACTAATTCCTGAAGAGCCGGTTTTCTTTAGATTTGCCAGTATGAAGTCTTCTTGAAAGACGTGTAACAGTTGAGTTTTTCTGCCATGCTAAACATAAGATAAATGTTAGTAAAAACGGAGCTAAGCATCTGAAGTATGTGCAATGGTGTACATCATCCCAAGCTTACCAAGCTGGTAATGGAATCGAGCTCAATAATGCATCCTGGTCTAGCGGTGGATTGCTGACTGATGATGGTGAAAACCTCCCCAACATACTTCTGAAATCAGGTATAATAGAGATTAGTAAGGCCACTTTCATGATGTACAGAGACAAGCGCATCAGACTGGAGCACTTACTGAGATATCTGGGTTGGACAGCTCACACAGTAGCTTCTTAGCATCGATCACTGCTTGATATAACCGTAAATTCTGGCCATCGCTTGCAACAAAACACGCACTTGGGGAATTGCAGTATGTTCCTAAAATGCAGACGTGGGATGTCAGTAAGCGGTTGTAGCCCTCATCACAGCTGTTTACCACCAGTAGCACCAAATACCATTTATTAAAATAGGATACAAAAAAAATGCTCACCTAAGCAATGACTTGGTATAAGAGTTGGCAACCAAGCAACATTTGAGAAAGCAGAAATGTGGAGAGAATTAATACGAGCCAGCTCAGAGACTCCACCAGAAAAAGACAGAGGTCCAACGGGGTCCACCCTCCAAAGAATGAGTTCGCTGTAAACTGCATTTGGATCTTGCCAGGTTTTGTCTTGTTGCACCACATTTTGATTACTATTAGGATCTCCATGTGCATCTTTGCCACCATCATCTTCTCCTGGGTGCAGAGAGTTGTGGTGAGACGTCGTCAGCAGTAGTGGCAGCACCGAATGGCAGGCTAGGTCGTTGAGATGAAAGCGATGACCACAGTATCTAGATTTGTGAGAAATGCTGAGCACGGTTGAAAAGGCAGATTCCTCAGCAAAGCTAACCTGCCATTGATTTAGTGACCCATCTGCGTGCTTCGAGATCATCAAGACATTAGGAGTGAAAATGCTCAATTTCAGACTGTTGGAGGACTTATTTTGGCCAGCAGATATTAGCATTGAAGATGAATGTGCCATACTGGGAGGCTTTTGTTTACCCTGCTGAATAGCCAAGTCTACATTTTTCGTACTGGCATACATCACAATACTTCTGCAAAGAGAATTTGCATCCCCGGTCGGGAACGCCACAGGAATTCTACACGAAAAAGACACCTAAGAAAAGAAAAAAATGGTTTGTGAATAATACAAGCTTCTAATAAGCATACTGGTGAAATGTTAACATCAATGAATACAGCAGCACTCTGTAAGTGCCAAGATATATGTGAATACTGAACAAATTAAATTTGAACTGCATTACTGCTATATGGAATATACATTTAAAAATGAAGGTACTTAGTGCACAAATTGGCCAATTCATGAGCGCCTGCCAGCTGCGGAAAGACCTTGTTTGACAGGAACCTAACCTAATATCATGCATCTCCTGGGCTAAAAGCCTACAAATTTATCGGCAGGTAAGATCCAGCAGGAATATAAAAACAAAACAAAACCAAAAAAAAAACAAAAAAAAAAAAAAACAGGCTCACTGGTTCCCATGAATTGCTCAATTTGTGCACCAAGTACATTCATTTTTAAAAGTATACTCCATATAGCAGAAACGTGAACATTAAGGAAGCAAACCTGCACTTGACGAAACATGCCAGGCTGGTATTCGTCCAGCCAATCCACATGCCACACAAGTAAAGAGCCATCAACGGGGTGAATACTGAATAACATGTCAGGGTTCTTGTTCCATTCAGACAGCAGGACTTCAATCTCATGGTCAATGACGGACGATGGAAATGAGACAAAGTTAGAATTTGCCACAGCCTTTTCCCCATTCACTTCTTTCCTTTCAGTGGCCACTTTGACATCGATTTCCCCAATATAATCGTTTTCTAAAAAAAAAAAAACAACAAAAAAAAGAAAATACAGGCTAATATGGGTGTTTCAGAGAAAACAAGTAGAAAAGTAGCAGCACTCTATTGAAGAAATTCGGTGCAAGTGAAATGCAATGTAGTAAAAGGTAAAAAACCCAAAAACCTCAAAATCTGAAAAAATTAGAAAACGTAGACACAATATCTGACATTTCTAAAGCTGCCCTGTATAATAGATATAAAAAAAAGACACTCTTATCTTTACTTTCTCTAATCCGCTATAAAGAACTTTACCATCTACCACAAGTCTCATGACAAAAATAGGTCTTATCACCCTTCAAATTGTAGATGTATTTTCCACAGAAAATCTGATTGTTCACTACTGGTCCTTATAAAGACCACTGATTTTGCTGTGAGAAGCTACAGCAAGCGAGGCGGGCATAATGGCCGGTATTAGTTGCAGGGGGAAGCGTACAATGCCATTAGAGTAATGTGCATGAGTCCAAATCTAATTCACAGATCTCATGCAGGATCCCCTCCGGCTGCCGCCACAATTTTACCACCCAGCACGCAGGAGCAGATCCTCAAGCCAAATAAGTTGGGTGGGAAATTAAAATAGTGGATAATAGTTTCGCTTTATACGCGCTTACAACTTTCTGTTTAATCTTCACTATTTACTTATCTCTGGAGGATACTTTAAGGACTTTGAAACCAATTAGCAACTTTTCTTAATATTATGGCCTCAAGTGCAATATTCAATAAAAGTCTGGATATAAATATTGTTAGATAAACCAATGTCAATGAATGACAAACCTTCATCCGAGTTTCCCTCAGCCTGGTGAATTTCATCAGCACTGGCCTCTGAAGATTGCTGGTCAAAGCTTTTCTTCAGTTGTTGGAGGAAGACTTCCATAGATAAGGAAAAATGCAACTCCTTGTTATTTAGCCAATGTACAACGAAAGGTCCATTTTTTTCTTCAGTCTCTCCAAGACTCATAGAGGATATGGAAGGAAGAAGAGGAATGTCTGCGGAGATAAGCAAAGAACTCAATAAAAAGCAGAATAAAGCAAGGTTAGAAGTAAGGAAAAACTGAATAAATGAGGAGAAAAACAAAATTAAAAAAAATAAAAACAAATCTGATGTGTGGGAAGAATTCAATAAAAATAAGAACTGTATTAGCAATACATCACAACAAACAATTAAAATAGAAAATATTCCTTAGGATTAGATGTATATTGTACATAAGCTCTATTTCATGATTAACCCTTCTCGCTGTTGAACTTACAAGTATGTCACAGGTTGGGTGCAGGTAGCCGGCTCAGGACCCAAGCCGGTGACCCATACCCAGCAGATGTCGGTTATGTTACATAGCTTGAATCTGGCTGTAACAGCAATGACTGAATCTAGAACAAATGCTCCTGTTTAAAGTGGTTATCCGGTATAAGAAAAAAATTCTGTAGTCATCCTTTCCCTTTATTCTCCCAACGTACAAGCGATTGGCACGAGACTACAAGTATCCAAGTCACATAAAAGTGATCACATGACCGCCCCTCAAAAAAAGAAATGTATCGCGCCCTATTTGGCAGTCTGCAGATCGGATGACCCTTTTTACCATTTAAATGCTTCTTCCAATCACTAACAACATGTAAATGGCGTCCTTGCAGTTGCACACATGCTCCGGTTTTCATCTTGAGATTGTGTGATGTGCCATGATTTCCTGGCAGGTAGGCCCAGCTGAAGGGCTTATGGCTACCATCTTAGTCTGTCTATAAAGTCAAGCCCATAGCTTGGACTTATAGAAGAACATCACAAAACCAGTCAGTATCTGGTGTGACCACCATTTGCCTGACACAACACATCTTTGCATTGAGTTGATCAGGTTGTTGACTGTGGCCTGTAGAGTGTTATTCCTCTCCTCTTCAATGGCTGTGCGAGGTTTCTTGATATTGGCAGGAACTTTACCTCCTTGTCGTATACACCGATCCAGAGCATCCTAAACATGCTCAATGGGTGACATGTCTGGTGAGTAAAGAGCAAATACATGGTACTCATGGACACAGTTATATATACCAGCGCTACTTTCACTCACAAGCTGAGCAGACCGTGACTGCACACTGATGAAGGTCTATGTTAGACCGAAATGTCTGTGCTGTATCTGGTCAAGCTTACTCAATAAAATACCAGCTTATTAAACTATTTGAGTGCCAAGTATTTGCTTTTTGCTAGATCTAGGACTGGATCCTAGTTGAGCACCTAGCAAGCAGAAGTGACGTGTTTATCCATAATACGTCTGGTGAGTATGCTGCCATGCAAGAAGTGGGATTATTTAAGTTTCCAGGAATCGTGTACAGATCCTTCTAACATGGGGCCATGCATCATCATGCTGCAACATGAGGTGATGTGCTGCTCATCCACAACCAACAACAGGCTCATCACGGTATCTCTGTGCTTTCAATATAGCATCAATAAAATGCACCTGTGTTCATTGTCTATAACATACGCCTGCCCATAACATAACCCGATCACCAACATGGGCCACTTGAATCACAACGCTGACATCAGCCAACCGCTCACCCACACAATGCCATACACGCAGTCTGCCCTGTACAGTGAAGACTGTTCCTCATCACCAGGGAGAGATCACTCCAACGTGCCAGGCACCATGGAATGTGAGCAATCGATCACTGAAGTCTGTTACTATGACAAACTGCAATTAGATGGAGACCCGGATGAAGACGATGAGCAGCAGAGGAGCTTCCCGAGATGGTTTCTTACAGCTTGTGCAGAAATTCTTTGGTCATGCAAACTGATTGTTGCAGCAGCTGTCCAGGTGGCTGGTCTCAGACGATCTTTGAGGTGAAGGATGCTGGATGTGGAGGTCCTGGGTTGGTGTGGTTACACGTGGTCTGAAGTTGTCAGGCCGGTTGGAGAAATAAACATTAAATTCACGGGCAACAGCTCTGGTTGGTTTTCCTGCAGTCAGCATGCCAATTGAACACTGCCTCAAAACTTGCGACATCTATGGCTTTGTGCGGTGTGATAAAACTTTACATTTTAGAGTGGCCGTTTATTGTGGCCAGCCTAAAGGCCGCTTTACACGGTGCGATATCGTGACCGATATTGCTAGCGTGGGTACCCACCCCATCGGTTGTGCGACATGGGCAAATCGCTGCCCGTGGCGCACAACATCGCCCAGACCCGTCACACTACTTTCCTGCCTTGCGACGTCGCTGTGACCGGCGAAATGCCTCCTTTCTAAGGGGGCGGTTCGTTCAGCGTCACAACGACGTCACAGCTGCGTCACTGAACCGCCGCCCAATAGAAGCGGAGATGAGCGGGACGAACATCCCGCCCACCTCCTTCCTTCCGCATTGCGGGCGTGAGGCAGGTAAGGAGAGGTTCCTCGTTCCTGCGGTGTCACACGGAGCGATGTGTGCTGCCGCAGGAACGAGGACCAACTTCGTTACTGCTGCAGCAACGATATTAGAGAATGGACCCCCATGTCACCGATGAGCGATTTTGCACGTTTTTGCAACGATGCAAAATCGCTCAAAGGTGTCACACGCAACGGCATCGCTAAAGCGACCGGATGTGCGTCACAAATTCCGTGACCCCAACAAGATCGCTTTAGTGATGTCGCAGCATGTAAAGCGGCCTTTAGGCACAAATGTGCAATAATCATGCTGTCTATCCAGCATCCCGATATGCCACACCTGTGAGGAGGATGGATTATCTCGGCAAAAGAGAAGTGCTCACTAAATCAGATTTAGAAAAATTTGAGAGAAAAAGTCTTAAATCTTCTAGTTCAGCTCTTGAAAAATAGGAGCAAAATTAAGTGTGTTGCACTTAGATTTGTGTTCAGAATAATTTCTTAGATTTGTGTTCAGAATAATTTCTTTTCATCCATTTCACTTTACTTTTAAGTTTATTTCCATTTCAAACATATATGGTAAAATTAATAATATAATTCAAAACTACAACTCGTCTGGGCAGTCAGAAGCTGAAACAAATGTTATGTCTCGGGGGGGGGGGGGGGGGAAGAGAACAAAAGCATCCAGCAATGAAGAGGTTAAAGGTACCGTCACACATAACGAGATCGCTAACGAGATCGCTGCTGAGTCACGGTTTCTGTGACGCAGTAGCGATCCAGTTAGCGATCTTGTTATGTGTGACACTTACCAGCGATCAGGCCCCTGCTGTGAGGTCACCGGTCGTTGCAGAATGGTCCAGGCCATTTTTCTTCAAAGGTGATGTACTGCTGGGCAGGACACATCGCTGTGTTTGACACTGTGTGACTGGGTCACAGTGACTGCTGAGATCGTTATACAGGTCGCTACTGCGACCTGTATTGTTCCTGCATCACTGGTAAGATCTGTGTGACATCTTACCTGCGACCTCCCAGCGACTTACCAGCGATCCCTATCAGGTCGCATCGTTTTCGGGATCGCTGGTAAGTTGTTGTGTGTGACTGGGCCTTAAGGCAAAAATGCATAAACAAATTAATATCTATTTAAACGGTTAAGAACCGTATGAATAACTGATAAAAAAAAGAAATACAATCTTCACAATGTGCTCATGATGGCGTCCCATGAAATAATTTGCTGTTAATGATTTTATTAGGCTGTTGCAAAATCAGATTCAATTAAGTCCAATCACAAAGCAACTTCCCAAAACGCTATTTACAAGAGGTCCATCCACCATGTATATGGGAACCACAAGATTCAGGCAGGGTCAATACAGCAAAAATATGATGTAAGGGCACTCCACTTCAATTCAATTTGTGACGGTTTTCCCGGCCAGATCATTCCCGGTGAACTGTGAATGGTATTCTTGTGATGCAGAGTAAAAATAGCTCAGTCCCAAGGAAGAAAGCTGTGCAAACTCACAGGTTAGGCAGAGTGTGCTAAATAAATGCTCTATTGTCACTGCCTTCTGAGCTCCAAATTACCTTTGGAAGCGACACCAGCGCAGGCTCTGTGTTAGATGGGTTTTCTGGTGGAGCTGCTCGAAAGCCTAAAATCACCACGCACAATTCAGGCGTCAGCTGGATAGCTATAAAGCACCCAACATGGACCCTGGAGCAGTGGAGAGCAGCACTCGAGCGTGATGAATTGTCACCATCTGATCGAATGAAAAATACCACCTTTCATAATGCATAGTCTACTGTAAAATGTGGTGAAGGAGGGAGGATATTATGGGGATCCTTTTTAAAGGTTTGGGCTAAGCCCCTTCTTTCCCATGAAGACATGGCAAATTACAAAATGACATTTTGGACCATTGAATACCGTATTTTTCGGATTGTAAGATGCACTTTTCCTTCCAAAAATGTGGGAGGAAAATGAGGGGAGCGCCTTATAATGCAAATGTAGCTTACCAGGAGGTGGAGAATGGGCGTTGTGTTCGCTGTGGGATGCTGTGCTGGCTGTGAGGTGCTGCAGTGGGGGCTGTACTGGCTGCGGTAGGGGCTGTGTGGAGTAGGGCGATGTGGTGGGGGAGATGTTCTGTCGGCAGTGCGGACTTCAAATAATGGCGCCCGGAGTTGGCGCATGTGCAGATGGAGCTATTCGCTCAAGATCTCATCTGCGCAAATGCAGCCTCCGGTCCACTGATCTCCCAGCAGCAGACTTAAGGAAAATGGCGCCCGGAGGAGGCTTGTCATTGAGCAGAGAGCTCAGTCTGCACACACGCCGACTCTGGGTGCCATTTCTTGGAAGCCTGCACTGTTAACAGAATATCTGTGACACCTGCCGCTCCACACAACCACCATGGCGCCCGCAGCCAGCATAGCCCCCACCGCAGTACCTGCACCGTCGCCCTACTCCAGCACCACCCCTGCCTCCTGTGACCCCGCTCCACCTCCGCTACCGCCCCTCCTCTGGTAAGACACCATTGAAGTATAATATGGACACCATTTTTTTTATTTTGTTTTAACTTTAAATTTGGGGTGCGCCTTACAAAATGAAATATACGGTACTTACAAATTTTTTTTTGCTAATGGTCTAGATAGGGAAAGGCCCTTTCCTGTTTCAACATGATTAGCTTTGTACAAAAAGTCTCCAGACATGATTTGTCAATTATAATTTAATCAGTCAGGGCAGTGCTCTGTGTACACTACTAGCCAGGGCCTTCAGTATACAAAGAAAATCAATAAAGAAGTGGTGTAAAAACAAAAAAGACGTGGACCAATTATACAACATAATAATAATAATAATAATAATAATATTATTATTATTATTAATAATAATAATAAAAAAATACAAGGGGTTATAGGTTAACACCAGGCAGCGCCACCGATTAGCTGACATCAGTTCCAGCTAGATGCAAGACATGTATGGAGCAAAAGAGTACAGCACCACGTGCACTGCATAATGGCCGCTGCTGAGAACTTATGAGATCAGCCCGTATGCAATGGAAAATGAGCAGGGCTGCAGCTCTAGGAAGCACTAATAATAAAGCAGAGACTTCTTATATAAGAGATATAATACAAATCTAGTAATTATATCACGACAAAGACAGAAGATCTGTGATGCAAGTCTAATAAAAGCATAGAAAAACAGTCAATTTTAATAAATGCAGCAAAAAAGTTATCTATAACTGCTTATAGCAATACTACAAATATAACACGTGTCTCACCTGTGGCTGGATTGATGCTGGCCGCAATGTGAAAGTGACAGAGAGCATTCCCATGGAAGGGCGTATTCCGATGCACCTCATGAGCGTCCTGCTGGTGAGGAGGGTATCCAGTATGTGCTACCAATGCTAAAGACCGTCTCCTTCCTCTACGGAAATGCCTCAAATTCAACTGTGCATAAGAAGTGTAATATTGTTATGTATGCTTCGCTATCGCATATTAATAACTTAAGCAGAATTTAAATCTGTGAAAAAGTTTAAGGCAGGTGTGCAAAAAACGCTACAAAGTAAGAATGCTCTCAAAAATAAAGTGAATTATCAAAACAGAAATTGAAAACAAATTAATATATTTCATGTGATCACCGACTTCAAATCAGTAACAATCCTTCTAGCTAACTTATATACAGTTTTTGAAAGAACTCATTGTTCTAAACATCTTGGAGAACTAACCACAGATCTTCTGTGGATGGAAGCTTAAAGCAAATCCTTCTGTCTTTTCATATAATTCCAGACAGACTTGATGATGTTGAGATCAGGGCTCTGTGAGGGCCAGATCATCACTTCCAGGGCTCCTTGTTCTGTGAACTGAAGTTAATACTGAATGACATTGACTGTATTTCTTGGGATCACTTTCCTGTTGCAGAGTACATTTGGAGCCAATCAGACATCCTCCCTGATAATATTGTATGATAGATAAGTATCTACCTGTTTTTCTCAGCACTGAGTACACAAAAAATGGGCACCGGTGGGGACCGTGGACACAGTGGTCAGCCAAAGAAACAAAGCAGCAGATGAAAGACACACCAAGCTTACTCCTATATCGGAATGTGACCAGCAGTGCAGGCAGCGAACAGAGGGATCCAGCTACACCCATCTACTGTCTGGCTGCAACCTCTCCATGAAGAAGCCTGGCCATTAGTGGTCTTCATAGAAAAGTTGCAACCAGAAACCATATAATCGATATGGAAACATGGCCAAGTGTCTCAGCTATGCACAGAAGCTGGGGTGCAAAAAAAAAAAAACAAAAAACAAAAAAAAAAAAACGACAGCAGGTGCTCTGGGATGAGAGAAAATGTGAGACATTTAGCACCTGTTTGCTCAAGGGCTGAAGAACAGTACAATAACAAGTGTTTGTAGGTACCCTGCGAGTTAGGGGCTACATTTCGGCAAATGGAGTTGGGAATGTGGTGAAGATTGTATGTTGAATGCTGAGAAATACAGGCAGATACTTCACCATGCAATAGCATCAGCGAGGTGTACATTTGTTTACAAATTAATTCTGCAGCAGGAGATACACCTCAAACATACAGCCAATGTCACAAAGGTCTTCAGTGTAGAGAAGAACAAGGAGTCCTGGAAGTGATGATATGGCCACCATGACTTGATGAATCCATGATGTTTAGCAAGCACAGGTTAGTCACCCCAAATATTCATTTTGATTTCTTTTTTGTTCATTCACTTTGCATTTTGTAAATTGATAAACTTTTAACAGTACAATTTTTATTTAATGCTTTCTTGACCCCCCAAAGTCTATATCTGATCTTCATTTGTGTGGGATTACATGAAAACGACAAAGTCAAGTCTAAAATAAAGTCTAAAATAAGCCTACTTTCAAAGAAGATCTGTGGTTAGTTCTCAAAGATGCTTGGAATAACCTCCTTCAAAAACTCTGTGAGTGTACCTAAAGAATTGTTACTTTGATGATGTTACTTTAATCACACCAAATATTCATTTGTTTTAGATCTGTCTCATTTACTCACTCTCCATGAATGCTTTTTTAACAATGTGGCAGATTTTCGACACACACACACACACACAAACACACACTACAAGTTTCCACACTACATAATGTGAGGAGGGAGAAGGAATAGCGAGGGAGGGCAGATGATATGCTGTGGGTCCCTAGGGTATCTCCAAGATTACCTCAAGAGGAGCCTCCCTAAAAATGTACATTCACAGAAAGGAGCAACAAGGAAAATGACCCAATATACTAATTACAACATTTCAAGCTACTAATATACATCTATACCTATGTAAGACATGACAGTAAGGGTATGTGCCCACGATCAGGACTTGCTGCATTAAGAACACAGCGAGTCCTGACCGGATGGGCCGCACGTCCCTCCACAGGAGAACACAGGAGACCGCAGCTGTCAGTGCCCACGATCAGGGTTCCGTGCACCCCGGTCTCCTGCTTGTGTTCTCCCTACAGAGGACGCAGGCAATTCCGCAGCAAACAATTGACATGCTGCGGTCGGGAAAGCCGCTCCGCAGGTCAGTATTTGCTGCTGAAAAAAAAAAAGCACAGTGGGCACCGGATTTATAGAAATCCATCCACTATATTTGTACTGTACAACGCAGCGGTTTGGATGCTGCTGACGTATGCTGCGTCCAAACCGCTGCAAATACTGATCGTGGGCACGCAGCCTTAATATTACAGATGCAGCACATACTTGCGGCAATACAGCTGATTATCCTACATATTAGTAGCGTCTTATCATTCATAACCATGGCAATTACTGGAATATCTTCTCCCCCACAAAGTGCTCTATGTAGCTTTTTGTTCTTTAATAGTAAGAGGCTTGTGTCCTTGGTTGGTTACTTGGCAACCACATTCTGTCAATATTGTCAATAAATGTCAATTCTGATCTTACTAGGTCTGAAAACAGTATGTAACAGCCCAGCGCTCCCAGCAGGCTTCATCCCAGTAAAAATTGTGCAGTGCTATCACTAGGTGGACACACACCAAAGAGCTCAACATTACGGTCTGGTCACAAACACACAGGAATTCCTGGGAAGTGAAGTATTGTGTAAAAGAGAATATTGGGGGAGGGGCTGTGAGAGCATTAACACCCCAGAACTGATTAAAGTGGTGTAAATGTATACAATACTGCTTTTCATAAGTGCACGAGAAACATCCTGAGTCTGAAACCAATTTTTGGCTCTTTGTTGTGTACTTCAGGTCTGTCAGGTGAACACTGACCCCTTCCCCCTCCATTAAGAAATGCTATAAAGAGCGGCTCCTGCTCATCATGGATAGGGATATTCACATTTCAGTCCTCACACTTCCAATTACAATGCTAGACTGTTATGGCACTGAAAGAGTTAAAGGGGTTTTCCCATCTCCAATATCCTATTCCAATATGTAGTAGTACCTCTAAATAGAAAAGTAGTATAGTTCTCCTGATTCACCATGTTATGATAACACACATGACAGTTATCTTTTAGTGGTGGAAACCATGGCTATCCCTGTGCTAATGCAATGCCCTGCACATGAGGTAAGTGACATAGTGAATCAGGAGAAGTATACTACACTTCTAATTGAAGGTATGTGCGAATATTATATTACATATGGAGATAGGATCTTCGAGATGGATATCCCCTTGTAAGTGTCATGATGTCCGTTTTCTCCCCACAGCACAGCAGTGGCAGGGGTACAGGCGGGCATTACTGCCATCCTCGTCGTCATCCCACCAGTGATGGCGCTGCAGTGCCATCACCCTGATGTCCAGGCACCTTACACTCTGAGACCCTTCATATTATCACATCACAGTGCAATTTATGGTTATTTTCTTTCTTGCAGGAGGCAGATTAAATCAATTGTAAAATCAATGTGTTAGAAAAAAGGGGCTTAAGAAGGAAAATAGAGGTTTTTGTGTATACTTTATTCAATGTGAAATAACCATTAAAATTATGACACCAAGTATCAGGTTGGAATCACACATACAAAATCTGCCTTAAAAATGATAAGCCATAGCCAAAAGCAGATACAGCAGGAAGGAGAAGTTGGAGCCTAACAGTAAAATCCTTTTTAATTAGTCCCACAAAAACTGCACCACAACCCTGTGATTCCCGCCATAGGAGAGGCTGCCTCACTGTTACCAGAACCTGTGCCAACCTGTGGTGGGCCAATGGATGCACGAATGCGAAACTAAATGGTGTGGTGCAGCTAATGATGGCACAATGTGGAGCACTGCAGCCAAAAGTTTGAGCTGCTGCCCCCTGACTGCTGGCCCGCTGTTATGGTAACAAACGAGGTGTCCCCTTTAAGAAAGATGCGTGTACCTGTTTGTTACTGGATGATGCGGGTTGCCAGCCCCTGGTCACGCCCCCTTTCGGTATATAAAGCCTGTGCGGCACAGCCTCTCCCTCTCTCTGTATGAATCCGGACCAGTCAGGGCAGCCGGTAAGAATGGACCCGCTTCAGGAAGCGGTGAGAGAGCGTATCGGCAGGGAAGGAAGCAGCTGGTTTTCAGCGCTTTTAGCTGTGAGCGGCTCCAACCCTGTCGAGGCTCAAACGTCAGACACTGCAGTGCGGCGTCCTAAGAGGAATACCCGCCCTCCAGTACGTTTGAGTGCATTTTCTCAGGCAAAAAAGAGCGGGAAAAAACATGCTCAGCGTCCTTTAAGTGTAGCCACGCCCACCCGCCCACCTGAGGTAATTGCTATTGCTGAGGGCGCACAGGTGGGTCGCTCTCCCCATAGGGCATTTGCGCAAGGCGAGAAGGAGTATCCTGATCTTAGGGACCGGCCCACATTAGAAAGGGGCACTAGTTACTCAGTGGTGCAGGGATTTCGGGTTCCCATTCTGGGTCGCAGCAATATTAGGGAGGCTAGTATTTCTCAGCAGAGTAATTTAGTTTTGGTCTCTCCTAAATCTGGTTTCTTAGGACCGTTTATGGGTAATAATCAAAGTGCGAGCCAGGGGTCTTCGGAGTCTGCTGGTGATCCCTCAGTACAGAGAGACAGCCGGGGTACCATGACAGAGATGGGGAGAGAAAGTGGTTTTGGGCATGAGAAGGTTTTTGAATTACCTCAGAATGCAGCCAGTCAGCAAGTTGATGGGATCCCAGCTGCACTAACCCTCACTACATCCCATTCTGCTGTACCGATGCCTTTTGCCCCGATAGCGCCCCCTATGCTGGTTCAAAGCAGTATTGCCCAGAGCAACTTAAGTACTCAGGGGGCGTCTTATACGGTGGGGGGAGGGGTAAGCTTACCATTACCCATGCGGGGCGATTTTCAACAGGGAATAGCATTGACAAGGGGTGTTACTGAAAAGCAAATGCGGCAAGCGGGTGCAGGAACCCCGGCCATGGTTACATCTCATGGTGCGGGTACCCGCTATGATTAAACCTCGTCCTCATCATTAAGTGATCGGTATGAACGCCGACACTCAGTTCGGGGCGAACGTCGCCGCAGTAGCCATCGCAGCAGGAGATCAAGATCCAGGCGACGTAGTAAGCAGTCTAGGTCGTCGCGCTGGCGCTCTCCTTCGTCAGAGGACTCCCCTGTGGTATCCAGGGATCGGAGATCGGTGAGAGAGAAATCCATCAGGTGGTTGCGCAGCAGCCAACGGCTAGTGATCATCTTCAGGACACAGTCTTGCCATCATCGCAACATGGTGAGTACCCATACGTGGGTGTGTGGAAAGGGGCAGATTCTACCCATGGGCCTGGGAGTCTTGTACCTTCAGGTCACAAGGTATTTGTTAACCCTAAAATGGTGAGCAATGTTGAATCTGTACAAAAACTCCCTCCTCCCTTACGTCCAGATCTATACAAGGAGGGTCTGTTTTGCGGAGTTCCGCCGTTGGGCTCTCATCTGGACGAACAGGTGAAAGATTATTTGGGCTAACAAATACGTTGATATTTGGTCCCTGATGACCACGGACCAATTTGCAGTAGATAAGGAAAGGCGCTTCGGTGACAAGACCTATGAACGTAAACCAAAAGTAGCAAAAACGATAAATAATTGGCTGCAGGCTTTTGCAGTTTTAGGGTGTGTTATGGGTCAACGCCATCCTGAAAGATGCTCGGAACTGTTTATTTATATGGATATCATTTATAACTCTTATAAGTCGCATGGTGGGTCGGCTTGGTGGAAATATGACGAGGATTTTCGTCGACGCCTGGATATTCAACCACATCTGGGTTGGGGTGTCAAAGCTACGGATTCATGGCTTAGATTGATGATGGTACAGAAAAGTTGCACAGCCCTTTCATGGGATGGCCGCCGGACACGGGAATCATAACCCAGGTGCGGTGGCCGTTCGTCGACCTGGAACATGCTGGGCCTTCAATGAGGGGTTTTGCAAGTTTTATGCCCTGTGTAAATTCAAGCATGAATGCTCCTCATGCGGAGCTGCACACGCAGCAGCTAAGTGCCCTAGATCGGGTCAAAAGCCAACAGCGACTAAACAAGGCGCCCATAATGAACAACGTGACACCGGTGAGCGTGGTCATGATGGACCAATGGTTAAACAAATACCCCAATAAGCAGGCTGCTACACAGCTTAGGTTTGGTTTTTCTTTTGGTTTCTTTATTCCTTTTATTTATTCTAAGTTCCCGTCTTCCGCCCCTAACCTGAAGTCTGCTGCAGAGCATCCAGAAGTGATCCGGGAAAAGTTGAATAAGGAAGTTGCTCTTGGCCGTTTCCGAGGTCCATTTAAAGTGAGACCCTTTCGGAATCTGAGAGTATCTCCGCTGGGTGTGGTCCCAAAAAAAGAACCAGGTCAATTTCGGTTAATTCATCATTTGTCATACCCGAAGAGATCCTCAGTGAATGATGGTATACCGGAAGAGGACTCTTCGGTGAAATATGTGTCTTTTGACAAAGCGGTGGATTTAGTCAGGGCAGCAGGGCATGGGGCTCTCTTAGCAAAATCTGATATCGAATCAGCTTTTCATTTACTCCCGGTACATCCTAACTGTCATCACCTTCTTGGAGCTACATTTGAGGGCCAGTTTTATTTTTGATACTTGTTTACCTATGGGTTGTGCGATTTCGTGCCAATATTTTGAAATATTTAGCACGTTTTTGGAATGGGTGGTACGGAATAAGACGGGGTTTTCTTCAATCACTCATTATCTTGATGATTTTTTATTTGTCGGCCCGGGGGACTCATTGTTGTGCTTAGAAGTGTTGGAACAATTTAAACAACTTATGAGTTTATTCGGAGTCCCTCAGGAGAAGTCTCAGGAGAAGACTATAGGCCCCGTTACTGAACTGGCGTTTCTTGGTATTGTGATAGATTCCAAAGCAATGGAATTTAGGCTACCTTCGGAAAAAATTTCAGCATTGCTCGAGCTCATTACGGGCTTCCTTTCAGTTGGTAAGGTAACCCCGGTTCAAATGCAGTCTTTATTGGGATCCTTGAATTTTGCATGTAAAGTCATGCCTATGGGCAGAATTTTTTCTAGACGGCTTTCCTTGGCTACTTGTGGCGTCAGACAGCCTCACCATAGAATCAGATTAACGGCCTCTTTGAAAGAAGACCTTGAGGTATGGCAAGCCTTTTTGGTAAACTACAATGGTCGTACTTGTTTCCAAGAATATGCCAAGTCTAATGATGAGGTGGAGCTTTTTTCAGATGCGGCGGGGGCATTTGGATTTGGGGTTATTTTTGGCTCCCAATGGTGTGCGGAGTCATGGCCTCTTGATTGGGAGCAGCGTGATTGGACCAAGAACTTAACATTGCATGAGCTATTTCCCATAGTGGTTGCTACTGAACTTTGGGGTGATTCTCTTAAAAACAATCGTATAGTCTTCTGGTGTGATAATGCCAGCGTTGTGCACGCTATAAATCACTTAATGACCGGGGGAGAAGAGGCCAATAAGTTAATTAGGTTTATGGTTCTAAAATGTTTACGTTTAAATTCATGGTTTCGAGCAAAATTTGTACCTGGATATAGTAATAATATGGCCGATGCGCTGTCACGTTTCTAATTTCAGAGATTCCGAGAGCTCTATCCAGCGGCTCAGGAGCAAGGCAGGGTCTGCCCTGCATGGCTTTGGAGTGTCCCCGAGAACTAACATCTATGGTCCAGGCTTCTGTGGCTCCATCTACCTGGCGTTCATATGGTAAAACATGGAGGGAATGGAGTAATTCTGGGGGTGTGACAACGGGTATGCCCTCAAGTCAGCTGTTACTGGATCATAAGCTTCAATTCCTAACATATCTTTACAACAGGCAAGCATCTGGGGCTGTGGCCCGGAATTATTTGTCTGGCCTGGCTTTTCATTTTAAATTACGGAATTGGCCGGATGTAACTAAAGCCTTTTTGGTGTCTCAGGTAATAAAAGGGTGGAGGAGGAGAGACAAGCCGGCAGTTTTTAGGAGACCTATTTCATTTATTTTGCTGGAAGAACTGATTAAGGGTGCTGCCACGGCTTGTTATTCAGTATGAGTCCACCTTGTTTTCAGCAACATTTGCTCTCGCATTTTTTGGCGCGCTACGTGTTTCTGAAATGATTCCGAAGACGCTGCGTACGGTTGGGGTCTAAGGAGTGATGACGTGATAGTATGCGGTGACTGGCTTACTTGACTGACTTAGGTTGCGAAGGTCAAAAACGGATCAACTTGGAAGAGGTACATGGTTTCCATTGTTTTCCATGCCAAGCCCAGTATGTCCTAAGGTACTTGTCATGGAATTTTTGGCAATTAGGTTTAACGGGGTACAATTTTTTGTTCATGAGGATGGTTCCCCCCTCCTGGGGGGGGGTCAATTTTTGGTTATAATGCGTCAAATTTTAAATTCACTGGGTTTACCCTCTTTGGAGTTTGGTACACATTCATTTAGAATTGGGGCTGCCACTGAGGCGTCGCGTGCTGGAATGCAAGACACTGAGATTCAGCGGGTAGGTAGGTGGCAGTCAAAATGCTTTATGAGGTACATCAGACCAGACTTGGTTTTAAACCCCTTTGGTCTCCAGTGATGAATAAAAAAAAAATAAAAAAAAAAAAATAGGCACAGTGGAAACAGGTGTACGTATCTTAGTTGGTATGACGTTAAGATGCTGTTTCAGATCTAATACATTTTTCTTTGCAGGTGTAAATCGTCCCAGCATATGGATACTGGGACATTCTTTCGTTTATTGGGCTGAAAGGAGAGCCGAATCTTCCCCTGGTGGTCGATGCTTGGGTTTCTTCGATACGGATGTTAACTGGAGAGGTTACAGGGGCCTTTCCTGGCCACAGGTCTTGCCAGAGGTCGTAAAGATTTCAAGAATCACCACGGTCCCGGTGATATTGGTCATCCACGCGGGTGGCAACGATCTAAATTTCTTTTCCGCTAGCCGAACTCCGGACCCTGATCCGGTCGGACATGGATACATTTCCATGTTTTTTTCCAGTGGTTAAAATAGTTTGGTCAGAAGTCATTCCTCGGATTAAATGGTATGGTGCTAGGGAGGTTGGAGCTATGGAACGGTCTAGGCGCACTCTTAAATCACAGAATATCGCGCTTTGTCCGTTTAAAAATGGGATAGTAGTTCGTCATCACCGGTTAGAGGGGGTCAACGTGGTTTTTCTGCATCCGGATGGGGTTCATCTTAATGAGTATGGTCTGGATATATTTTTAGCAGGTTTAAGAGAGAGATAGCTCAGGCGCTTTTGGCTTTGGGGGGGGGGGTGTCGCAGCTCACTAATTTTCGCTGCCCCTTGGCGGAAGGGGTTTTGGTAAAGGTGTGGAGATACCCGCACCGGATGGCCGGTGGCGGAAAATGTCACAAAAACCCGAGTTTTGAGTGTGGCCTTTGTTGAGGCCTGTTTTAAGTTCTAAGCTGCGACCATATAAAATACCCATTGGAAAAGATGAGAGTTAATTATTTTCCTAGCCTCTCCTTTGAAAAAAGTTGTATTCAATAAAAAAGATGTTGGTTATAAAATTTATTTGGTTGCGTTTTTTGTTAAAGGGGAATGACGTTTTAGGGTCCTGGCAGTCTAATACCATAATGAAAGGCAATGTGTTCCTGCTGGGAGCACGCCACACTCGCTTTCATTATGATGCGTAGTAGCACCACCATGATGTGATTTATAGAAGCTTGATATACTAAGATGGCAGTCATTAGACCATTGTACGGTCCAAGAGTATGACAATGCATCAATGCGTCATGCGAGGCATTGTTTGGGGAGCGGATGAGCTGACAGAGCTGCCCAGTCCCGATATGTAATCACTCAGATGACTGGTCCCTACTGACCACCACATCTAAGGCATTACCCTGTGGGATTGGGGTTCTCAACACTTCCTGCAGATATAGGGGCCTCACTGAGTAGCAGCTATGCCATATATTATAATATATATATATTATATACTGATCTGACCTAAACACTCAATGCCCCACTATATCCATTATGAGTTGGGGGTTAAGTTTTGCTCCACGATGTGTATATATATATATATATATATATATATATATATATATATATATATATATATATATATATATATATATATATACACACATATACATACATACATACACATCGTGGAGCAAAACTTAACCCCCAACTCATAATGGATATAGTGGAGCATTGAGTGTTTAAGTCAGATCAGTATAAGACAGGACTCCTGGCTCCGTGCCATGCCCACTTTCTTGCTTGCCAGTACATTTCTCTCATTAATTAGAAAAGTACATCATTTACAACATTGTGCTCCATCTCAGCGGCCTGAACATGGAGCTAATACCTCCAGCTCTTCACGGCATGGATATCATGTTATATACAGCAATCTTGTTGACATACTACCTTAAAATGTACTAGTGTGTTCTGACATGCCACTACACAGTGAGCACAGTTATTAGGCAAGTGAGTATTTTAACTGGGTCATTTTTATGCAGATTTCCCAACTACAGACAGGAGCGTCTCGTGTATTATTATGACCTGCACTAGCACTGCAGGCTGAGATACAATTCAGGGATTTCCTGTAGGTTTTTAATACCACTGTGTGAACAATGATTAGACACGTGAATATTTTCACCATATCATCATTTTTATGCAGATTTTCCAACTCCACGCTATATAAACACGAATGCCAATTGAATGAAGCAGATCAGGTAATGTGTATTTGTGTAATTATGGAGGGTGCGGCATAAGGATACAACACCAACATTTAACTGCCTTCGAAAAGCCAAAAATTGCTAAAAGAAGGGTACAGCACTCCTGAAATTCCAAGTGCCTCTACTGTACAACGGAGCATTATGGACGCAGAGAAAACAATGTGTCCAAAACGCTGCTATTCCCGATTGTGGGCACGCACCCGAAGAAACTGACAGACTCCAGGGATGGAAGGCTTAGGACATGGAAAAGAAGACCGACTATATTGGTCACTGAGAATTTTTTTTTTTTTTTAAATGTCAGAACTGTATTTTTGTACATTTTGAATTGTCTGGTCATTATTCTCACTAACAGGTGAAAATAAACACTTGAGATGGCGACATTTACATTTTCCATTTAGTTACATAATAATTCTGCACACACAGACATTCTCCTTAAAAGATAAAATCTCCCTTTAACTTTCTTAAATATTCAGGTTTAACCTTTTGGACTGACTGACAGCGCTGTAGTTGTTCAATAATAAAATGAAGTCATCAAAAACTAACACAAAATGCCTAATAAGTCAGCACACAGCACACAGCGTGGCAGGCAGGTTTAGGTAAAATTGCCACTGAAAACCGCAAATAAAGATTACACAAGTAACAGGCTCCCCAGCTCCGGTTGTGACTGTAATATCTGCAGCACTCACCTCCAGTGCACTTTGTACACGCTCTTTACTTGATGGATTTCTTTTGAAGTTATTATTCAAGCTGTCTGGCTCATTTTTTTGGCTAAATCCATCGCCACATAAAAGGCTGTCGTTAGGCAGCAATGTCTCTGACCACAGCCGGCAGACATTGTCCTTGCAGCAGGTGAGAAGCACATTACATACAGAGCCGCTGTAAAGAAAAAAAAATAAGATATTTATAAATGTATTACTGTATAGAGGAGAATAAAATGTCACGCTGGTATGATGCGGCTTCTGCCTCCAGGAGTCCAGCATTTCTGCGCTGTTTTAACAGAATACATGGCCCATGCTTCTTTACACCGCACACTAATGCCGTACTGTATGTCTGCAGCCTTATTTATTCTTTTTTGGGGAGGCATATGAGAAAAATCGATGGCAGAAACTGACATTAGCCAATCTCTGATGAAAATCTGATCAAGAAGACTGATGGAAATTGGTCCACTTTTTTATTTTTTTTTTTTAAACACATATGAGAGAAAAAAACCCAACAATGTTTGGATGAGGCCTCATACACAGAAAAACTCTGGGTGAATATACAATAACACTAATGCGGACATCACACGAGACGATCTATCGTGCGATCACACGAGCGATCACACCCGGCCCCGTCGTTTGTGCGTCACGGGCAATTAGCTGTCCGTGGCGCACAAAGTCGTTAAACCCCCGTCACACGAACTTACCTGCTGAGCGACGTCGCTGTGGGCGGCGAACAGCCTCTTCCTGAACGGGGTGGGACGTTCGGCGTCACAGCGACGTCACACACACAGTCGCCGGCCAACCGGCCAATAGACGCGGAGGGGCAGAGATGAGTGGGACGTAAACATCCCGCCCACCTCCTTCCTTCTGCATTGCCGGCGGGACGCAGGTAAGCTGTGTTCGTCGTTCCCGAGTGTATGTGCTGCCCCGGGTACAATGAACAACCGGCGCAGAGAAGAAGAAACGACTTTTTGAAAATGAACGACGTGTCAACGAGCAACAATAAGGTGAGTATTTTTGCTCATTACTGTTGCTCGTAGCTGTCACACGCTACGATATATCAAACGATGCTGGATGTGCGTCACTTACGACGTGATCCCGCCAACATACCGCACGATATATTGTCTCATGTGACGCCCGCATAAGGCTTCATTCAGACAACTGATTTTCATCAGTATGTTGAGTCCAACTTTCATCAGTATGTCAGATTTTACCTTTCAAGTTTCAGTTTTTTCACTGACGGAAAAAAAATGTAAAAAAATTTGATGGCGATTTCTCAAGCATCTCAAGTCAAACAATCAATGAAAATCTGACAGAGCTAGGAAGCCATGAGTGTGATGGACCAATACACTCTGATATGACTCCGGATCAATAGCTAGCACGTCTGCATTTTTGTCAGTGAACACTCAGATACCACAGTCTGTAAGACCCGCAACACACAACCGTGTAATTTGTACGTGTACGGTACGTATTTGCACGTACCGGAGACACGTACACACGGAGACCCATGTTATTCAATGGAAGATGGCACACGTACGTAAAAATCACACGGAACGTGTGTCGTAAGTACGTGTGTGCGCTTTTCAACACGGACGACATGTCCGTTTTTGGCCGGCAGCACGCAGGCACGGACCCGCTTTAGTCTATGAGTCCGTGCCTGCACGGACCGCACACGGAGTATGTCCGTGTTCAGCACGTTTCGTCCGTGTCCGTTTTTCATCACGAAATCTGAAACACTTGTTTCCAATCTATCAGGACAATTGAAAGCAAACAACAACACCAGGATCTCATAATGAATGATTAAAATCGTTAATTGGGTAAGAATGCGGGCCTTTAAAAACGGACAGCACACGGACAGCACACGTACGTATTTTATGTCAATACGGACATTCCACATGCACACACGGCTCGCATACGCCATCACACGGATGCCATACGTACCGGAGAAACTCACCTAAAAAACGGAACACTGACCCGAAAAACGGACCGTGAGACACGTACGTTTTTTTTGCGGAAGTGTATTTTAGGCCTAATACATCTATGTTCTACACTAATTGTGCTCATTAAAGTTCTCAAAATTATTGAATTCAAGGTAATTGGCAGAATCATAAGGAGGTTGAGTTTTTCTAACAGTATAGTCAGAAGTGGGTGCTTTGTTACTGAAAATGCATGTGATTATTCAGTTCAGAAAAATTCAGTTTGGTATTCATCAAGTGGGTTCGTAATAGGTAAAGTTGATGAGGTAAAGAAAATAAAATTTTCTGAAATTCCCTTTAATAAAAGTGTGTTACTGCTTTTTATTATTGTCGTTGCAATTCTTGTGTAAAGGAGGCTGTACACGCAACGACATGTCTAACGATATGTCGTCAGGGTCACGGAATTCGTGACGCACATCCGGTGTCGTTAGCAACGTCGTTGCGTGTACCAGCTCCGAGCGAGTAATGATCAAAAATACTCACCTAATCGTTGACACGTCGTTCATTTTCAAAATCTCGTTGGTCTTTGTGGACGTAGATGGTTCGTCGTTCACACATCGCTACGTGTGACACCCCGGAAACGCCGAACACCAGCTTACCTGCATCCTCTGGCAACGAGGTGGGCGTGTTGTTAATGCGGCTGCTCTCCGCCCCTCCGCTTCTATTGGTCGGCCGCTGTGTGACATCGCTGTGACGGCACACGAACCTCCCCCTTAAAAAAAGGTTTTTTCGCCGCCCACAGCGATGTCGCTAGGAAAGTAAGAATGTGTGACGAGTGTTAGCGATATTGTGCGTCACGGGCAGCAATTTGCCCGTGATGCACAAACGACGGGGGCGGGTACGCTCGCTAGCGATATCACTAGCGACGTCAGTGCGTCTAAAGCTCCCTTAACGCTGACATTGCTGCATGACCTATAAAGTGCACTGACCGTGGCATGAATTTACTTGTCTTTCTCCAGGAAAACCCAGTTACTGCTCGAGGATGAGTAAGGTAGATAAATGAGAATTCCACTCCTCCTTCACCTTCCTTCTCTGGGCTGGAAACTGGAGATGAAACAGCCGAGTGCCAGCTTTCAGTATTGTACCAGACCTTTACGAGGCAGTCATCCTGTGGAAAAATTAATTAAGAAAAAAAAAGTAATGTCCAGGTGATTCATGAAAACAAAGACTGGAGACAACGGAGTAGTGTTCAATATTCAGAAGAGCATCCAAATTGTAAGCAGTGAGCTTCCTACGACCACCAAGACTTCAGTGAAAAAGAAACCTCCATGAAGCTAGTGCCCTAGTGTTATCAGCCTCAGATACTTGGACAGTACGAAATGTAAAATCAATTTCCAAGAACATGAGAGCGTAGGTGAGAACTTTTCCTGCTGGCTTTATAGCTAATGAAGCATAGATCAATACATCCTGGAAACACAAATCAATACGCAACCTGTGAATGGACTACAATGTGAAAGCGATGTAACCTCTGAAGTACACTGCCCTTTGGGCCTTAAACATAATGTATCAGCATGAAGTAACCTACATTTTTATAATAAAATTTGTTTTTATTTTTCCATGTCACTATCTTGCAATTTTCAATCCGGACACTATTACCCTGCAACCTACGAACCTGTAGAGGTCCCTTTTCAGCAGTTATCTCATTATCATCACAGGTAAGTTCACTTTATAGAAATGCCTAAACAATGTTCTCCTTATGGAGACCTGACAAACCAGTCTGGCTGTCAGTAAGGGGACTTATAGCTGCAATGTCCCTCTGGGAATTATTCAAATTGTCCCTCCAGTGAGGAAGGAGACAAACTCTAGTGCCACCTATTGGAAGTACTGAAACACTGTCTGCAAATTGGGATTCTGATCTGGCAATAAATCCTATGTCTTATGAAAAGGCTTGTTTAAAAAGCCAGTTTTGACTTTTAGGATTGCTACTTCCAATAGGTGGCGCTAGAGTTTATCTCCTTCCTCACTGGAGGGACAATTTGAATAATTCCCAAAGGGACATGCAGCTATAAGTCCCTTTACTGACAGCCAGACTGGTTTGTCAGGTCTCCATAAGGAGAATAGTCTTCCCTGTGGTCCCCACATAGCTTCTCATAAGCCAGATCAGATACCCACACTTTCCACTGACGAGGGGCAATCACCCCGAAAGACTGTGTTTACAAGTTGGGATTTTGATCTGGCAATAAATCCTAAGTCTTATGAAAAGGCTTGTTTAAAAAGCCCCTTTTGACTTTTAGGATTGCTACTTCCAATAGGTGGTGCTAGAGTTTGTCTCCTTCCTCACTGGAGGGACAATTTAAACAATGTTCTAAATTAATCTGTGTCTTAATTTTTTCATTTAACAAGTTACAAATTGGGTAAAAAAAAATTGTTGAAAGAATCGAGAGATTGAAGTTTAGACATTAGTGGTGGAAAGTAAAGAGCAGAAAGCAAAAAGCACATATGACACAGTTATTAATGGTGACAAGATTATAGGATTAAGTTTTAAATAAAAAAAAATACACAAACTTTATATTTTTATTTTTTTACCTTCCCATTGTTTTTAAAAGATTCTCTGTAAATTAATGATGGTGTAGCTAGTTAACTATGCAGAATATGGCAGAATTCAGCAACATTTGTTCCCAACTATAATTCCGGCAGGATATTTAGGCTATGTCCACACACCGCATCTTTTCCTGTGTTTTTGGTGAATTTTTGCGGTCACAAAAAGCACCCAAATGCAGGCCTTTCTTTCCCCAGCAAAGTCTATGTGATTTTTATTTTGCTGTCCGCACAGTGCAAATTTTGTTGGCTGTATTTTTGAAGACACAGCCAAGATGCAGCCTGTTACCGTAGTTATTTTTTGCATTTTGCCCCTGCGTTTCGGAGCACTAGCAGATCAATCCCTGCTGACTCTGGGTCAGTGGGGGATTGATCCCTGGTATCTGGCCAGATGTCAGTCCCCATATAAAGTCTGTGGAGACCAGAATCCAGAACAAAGGGGTAGGAGCAAGTGATTCATACTTACCGATTCACCGGGGTGGCTGTCACACTGCTCCCATGGCCATTCATTCACTTCCCAGACCACTCATTAGCTTCATTAAATATGGACTGCTTCCCCCGACCACCGGCGTCTAGGATTGGCTACATTTAGATGTACCCCCACGCTGAGTGACAGCGCGTCTGACACTTCCAATCACAGATGCCGGTGGGCGGGTCTATATCGTACAGTAGAATAAAAAAAATTTTAAAAATTGTCGTAGGATCCCTTCATATTATGATACCCAGCACAGAAAGCTCGACAGCTGGGGGCTGGTATTCTCAGGCTGAGGAGACGCATGGTTATTGGGCACCCCCCAGCCTACAAATATCAGCTTGCAGCCGCCCGGAATTGCAGCATCCATTAGCTGCGACAGTCCCGGCACTTTACCCGGCTCTTCCCAATTGCCCTGGTGCGATGGCAGCCGGGATAATGAGATAATGGCAGCCCAGAACTGCCACTAAGCCCTAGAATAGTAACAGCAGGCATCTAAGAGACCCCTATAACTAATGTGTAAGTGAAAGTAAACACAAACACCCAAAAATCCTTTATTTGAAATAAAAGCACCCTCTTTGACCACAATATATAAACTCCAAAAATACACCTGCAGGTATTTTTATCGAGCTATTCTGTAATTTCTATCTGCTCTATTTTTTTCTATCAATTATCCTATCCTATTTTGATTCTCCATTAAAAAACACATAAAAACCGCATTAACAAAAATGCGGCAAAAAGTGATGTTTTTTTGGGCCACAAGCTGCGTTTCTGTGACCACAGGATAAAAAGATGCACTCAAGATGCAAGATGCGTTAAGATGCAGCGTGCTGACATAGCCTTAGGGGTACTTTGCACACTGCGACATCGCTAGCCGATTGTAGAGATGCCGAGCGCGATAGTCCCCACCCCCGTCGTAGATGCAAATCTCTTGTGATAGCTGCCGTAGCGACCATTATCACTACGGCAGCTTCACATGCACTTACCTGCCCTGCGACGTCGCTCTGGCTGGCGACCCACCTCCTTCCTAAGGGGGCGGGTCGTGCGGCGTCACAGCGACGTCAAACGGCAGGCAGCCAATAGAAGCGGAGGGGCGGAGATGAGGGGGACGTAAACATCCCGCCCACCTCCTTCCTTCCGCATTGCCGTCGGGACGCAGGTAAGGAGATGTTTCTCGCTCCTGCGGCTTCATACACAGCGATGTGTGCTGCCGCAGGAACGATGAACAACATCGTACCTGTCGCTGCAGCAAAATTATGGAAATGACCCACACTACACAGATCACAGATTTACGACGCTTTTGCGATAGTTTATCGGTGCATCTAGGCTTTACACGTTGCGACGTCGTTACCGACACCGGATGTGCGTCACTTTCGATTTGACCCCGATTAGATCGCAGTAGCAATGTTGCAACCTGCAAAGTACCCCTTACTTTTTTTTCTCACAGTTCTTAAAGGGTTATAAAAGGTAACATATCAACGGGATAACATAGTTAAGTAAAAGGTGTAGGGGACATCATTACATTAGTAAAATGGCTTCACAGCAAAACATTGGAAGGGGCGACGTCATATCTAGGTCCGGTATAGACCACCAGAGCGGCGGCGCTGGAGCAGTAAATAACACTTGTATATATTTTAGAATATTTCCTTCCCAAAGAAAAAGTAATGGAAAACCCCTGTATTCTTTCCATATTGAGAGATATTGCATAAACTGTATTTTGTGGCAATATTTTACCTTCTAGTAACACTTATCCACATCATTAGCGTATTGTTAATTAGTGCTTTACAATTGGTTATTCTGTGTATCAATGTAAAGCGTGTGGTGTGGTCTCTTGCATGCAATACAATATGTCTGAAATGCGCGAGATAATGACTAGTTTTAGGGTACCTTCACACTTAGCGATGCAGCAGCGATCCGACCAGCGATCTGACCTGGTCAGGATCGCTGCTGCATCGCTACATGGTCGCTGGTGAGCTGTCAAACAGGCAGATCTCACCAGCGACCAGTGAATAGCCCCCAGCCAGCAGCGACGTGCAAGCGACGCTGCGCTTGCACGGAGCCGCCGTCTGGAAGCTGCGGACACTGGTAACTAACGTAAACATCGGGTATGGTTACCCGATGTTTACATTAGTTACCAGCGCACACCGCTTAGCTGTGTGTGCAGGGAGCAGGGAGCCGCGCACACTGAGCGCTGGCTCCTTGCTCTCCTAGCTACAGTACACATCGGGTTAATTAACCCGATGTGTAATGCAGCTACATGTGCAGAGAGCAGGGAGCCGCGCACACTCCTTAGCGCTGGCTCCTTGCTCTCCTAGCTGCTGTACACATCGGGTTAATTAACCCGATGTGTACAGCAGCTACATGTGCAGAGAGCCGGAGCCGGCAGCACAGGCAGCGTGAGAGCTGCGGAGGCTGGTAACTAAGATAAATATCGGGTAACCACCTTGGTTACCCCATGTTTATCTTGGTTACAAGCTTACCTCAGCTGTCAGACGCCGGCTCCTGCTCCCTGCTCGCTTCATTTGTCGCTCTCTCGCTGTCACACACAGCGATCTGTGTGTCACAGTGGGAGAGGGCCTTTGAAGAAAACGAACCAGGGCTGTGTGTAACGAGCAGCGATCTCGCAGCAGGGGCCAGATCGCTGCTCAGTGTCACACACAGCGAGATCGCTAATGAGGTCACTGCTGCGTCACAAAAAAGTGACTCAGCAGCGATCTCGGCAGTGAGCTCGCTGTGTGTGAAGCACCCCTTAGGCTAAAGCCTACAATTCTTATGGATAGTGGTCCTCAGCTGTGATCCCAAATGTCCTTGCTTCTTAAGAAACAAAGGTGAGCTGACTGTGTACTTATTTTTGCTCTATAAATAAATGTTACTAAAAATGTACGAGACTGTTTACACAAGATGATTTATAGAAGACAGGCAAGAGGAGAAAGAACCCAGACAGGAACATTTACCGGTATGTGCAGCTATTGTCTGGCATAGCCGAGATCACTGATATTATGTGTGATTCATGCCAAAATTAAAATCCCCTTGCACACAAGTAGATTGATAACACGCCCTTACCCCGTGGGCACTTTATAATGGGCTCATGATTCAACATTTTGTGATTTTATAAACAAAAGGTGAAAGTCCATATGAACAGAGCCCTAAAAAGTGCCCATTGAAGATGAAGGTTGTCGAAAATGAACAATTTTAACAAGTGTTTGACAGGAATATTTCACAATGAAGAATAGTTTTAGCAGATTCTAAAAGGACGGTTCTCCTTCACCCGATGCCACTAAACACATTTAGCAATATTAACAAATAGCAACGGCCAATATAGACTAAAAATGGGTAAGCCAGAACTACTGCAGACGTTTAACCAGGCACTCATTCAGTGGGTATTCAACCACCATCACAGGTGGTGATGGACTGAATGTGGCCGACACGTCCCCCAAACACAGTGCCAATGGCTCCTTTTCACATCACGTGAACATTGGCTAAAGTCGGACGGAATTGCTTTGGGCATTGCAGCCTGCGTGGTTTTACCCAACAAGGATTTGTTAAAGTTCAGCTTCTCTTTTTGTACGCATGCATTTTCAGCTAAGGCCATGTGTGCACGCTGCGGATTTACCGCGGCATTGCTGCAGAAAATGTGTCTAATATTGCTGCAGTCATTCCCCAGCAAATCCTATGGGTTTTAAAAAATGCTGTGCGCACACTGCTTTTTTTTATACCCGCGGATTTACCTGCGGAATTTCCGCTGCGGAATTAATGAGCATGTCACTTCTTTTCCACAGGTACCTGCGGTTTTTGCCATAGATAAATGGTTAAAACCGCGGGGACCAACTTGCGGAAAATCTGTGGTAAATCTGCGGCAAAACCGCGGGTGCGGTATTACCGCAGTTTTTACCGCGGGTGCGGGATTCTTTCTTAAGAAAAAGGCACTTTCTAGTGAGCACATAGCCTAAATCAGGAATAGCACCTGAAAACCCCTTCCAAAAAAAATAAAAATAAATGATTAATAAAAAATACCCCACAAACATGCAAAAACTTCCAACTCTTTATTTTCTAAATACAAAAGAAAGAGGCAACGCTCACCTTTCCAGCTGTAGCAAAAAATTCTCCGTCTGGGGAAAACTTCATAAGATGCACTGAAAAGGCTGTTCTGTAAAACACAAATGTGAAAACCTAGTGATATTCTCTCCCTCTCTCTCATAGCCGCGAATTCCGGATCGGATCCGGCGGCAACCCGATCCGGATCCGTCTGACCCGGATTATAACCGATCCGCTCAACTCTATCCCTTACCAAAGCATTTCATAGTTTATAAGCATTGTTACATTGAGATAGAGGATTTCTGGCCTGTTCATACATCGAGCCATAATCATCAGCATTAACAGAAATAAACACTTCAAATAGATCACTCTATAATGACTATCTAATACAGTGGCACTTCTGTTTTCGTTGACATTGGTTATTGTTGGTTTTGGTTTTCGTTTACTTTTGCACTAAAAAAGTGTGCCTCGGTTTTCGTCCTTTGTCTGCATGCCCATGTAACTAAGCTGCTAATTTTGAGACAACAAAGTGTGATCCATGTGTCGCGGGCGGGGTGGAGGGTGTCAGCACACCGCGCTCACCCCTTCTGCTCGGGTCCGGCAGCTGCTCCTGGTGGCTCGAGCTGTGGGCCGGATCCCGGGGTTTCTCGAGCGACACTCCTCGCCCGTGAGTGAAAGGGGGTGTTTGTTGGGTGAAGGGATTGTTATAGTTCGTGACGCCACCCACGGTTGTGGTGATTGCACCACCGCTGCTCAGTGTGGGGGTCCCGGGGATGGTGATGCGGAGCAGCCAGGTGTTGTGTTGCCCCTCCGTGGGTAGGGGTTGGTGATCCCGGGGCCCGGTGATGAGATGTGAAGTGTAGGGCCTGGAGGGCGCAGGGACACGGGGGCAGCGCTGTGCCTTGCGGCACTATGGTACTCACTCAGCCTGACACACGGACACAGTTTGTACGGTAAACCAACGGCTGGTAGGACGGTCCCACAGACGGCTGCACCCGCACTCCCGGTAGGTGACGGTGATGTCCCTCTTCCTTGCACCTGTGTTGACTGATGGTAGCGGTGGATTCCCTCCGGTTACCCGCTCCCCGGCTGCAATCTGGGCCGGAGGAGCTCTACACTTTGCCCGCAGGCGCTGGCCCTGGGGAAACTGGTGCCCTGGCGGTGGCGGTGTCTCCCCGGTTCAGGTTGGGCTGTTGCCTTCACTCGGGACTTGGTTGTTGGGGGAGCTGCGTCCCCGTCACTGACGGATTTGGCAAATCTGGCGACTCCTAGCCTTGCCGGGGTCCGAGAGGCCCCTGCCCTGGTGCTGACTGTCCTTCGGAACACTGCTCCAGACCACCGGGCACACAGCCAACGGGGTCCTTCCAGGAACTTCCTACAGACAGTCACCGCCGTTGCTGACCTTGCTGTTCTGGCCCTCACAAAGCTGGACCCTTCAGGCTTTCTTTCTCTTCTGTCACTTTACTTGCTTTTCCTCCTTTACTACTTTCACTTTCACTTTCTTAACTCCTCCACTTAGCTCCTCACTCCTGCTCCTCCCTGAGCTATCTGCTGTTACTCCTTTCACTTCCTCCTCCTGGACTCAACTGCCTGGTTTCCTCCTGCCTCCAGTGTTGTGAGCTCCTCGATGGGCGGAGCCAACCGCCTGGCCCACCCCCTGGTGTGCATCATCAACCTCTGGAGGAAGGCAACAAGGATTTGTGGTTAGCTGTGATGTGCCTACCTGGAGTGTGGGGTGTGGTGGTGTTGTGACCTGTGTCCCCTGGCTTGCCCAGGGCGACACACATGCATTCTCCGGCTCCGGTGTGGCATTGTGTGAGTATCACCCCGCTCATCAGTTTCAAAATGTATGTAACAAATGTAAAATAAAATGTATTTATGCTTTACATTAGTGTTTTATATTCATTTAATATTCCTTTTATATTTATTTCATATTTTTAGTATTAAACCCTATCTTTATTCTCTGTAAAATGTGTTTTCTTGTATGTATTTTAGAGTGCCTAAAACAAATTCATTGGATTTACATTGATTCCTATGGAAATAATTGCTTCGGTTTTCATTGGTTTCGGTTTTCACTGATTGTATTCAGACGGATTATTAACGAAAACTGAGATATCACTGTATATGCGTTTCACTTTTTGTATTGAATTCTGGAAATAAATTACCGTATTTTTCACTTTAGAAGATGCACTTTTGTTCCCCCAAATTTTAGGGGAAAGTAGGGGCTGCGTCTTATAATCCAAATATACGGATTATATATAGCAGTGTCCAGGGGAGGTGGGGGCAGATCTGGAGCGGTGCTGGAGGCTGAGGCAGGCTGGTGAAGGCTGCAGGAGGCAGCATTAGATCTCCTGCTCCCGCTCATATAATATGCACCGCCGATGTCCATCACCGTGGTGCTGAAACCGCACCGCAGTGATGGGCTGGGGGAGCGGCGAATATTATATATGTGCCTGCGCCCCCTTTTCATGGCACATGCTCCCCTCGTGTTAGATATGGCCCCCATGCTGCTGCCCATAGTAAAATAAAAAAAAAAACAACTAAAAAAAAACTCTTTACTTACCTCCTCTAGAATGTCTCCCCGGTCTCCCTGTGATGCTGTGATCAGGCACGCAGAGATGATGTCACTCTGCTGTGCCGATCACATGACCGGCACCGAGAACCAGGAAGTGCAGGAGCTCAGCAGCACGGAGGGAGACGACCGGGAGGACAGCGCTGGAGAAGGCAAGTAAAGAGTTTTTTTATTTTACTATGGGCAGCAGCATGGGGGCCATATCAAACACAGGGGGACGCGTGCCATCCATAGGGGGCCATGGGCAGCACAGGGGGATGTGTGCCATCCATAAGAGACCTGTACCAGCTGTAGATGATGTGTGCCAGCACTGGGGGACGTGTGCCAGCACTGGGGGACGTGTGCCAGCACTGGGGGACGTGTGCCAGCACTGGGGGACGTGTGCCAGCACTGGGGGACGTGTGCCAGCACTGGGGGACGTGTGCCAGCACTGGGGGACGTGTGCCAGCACTGGGGGACGTGTGCCAGCACTGGGGGACGTGTGCCAGCACTGGGGGACGTGTGCCAGCAATAGGGGACGTGTGCCAGCAATAGGGGACGTGTGCCAGCAATAGGGGACGTGTGCCAGCAATAGGGGACGTGTGCCAGCAATAGGGGACGTGTGCCAGCAATAGGGGACGTGTGCCAGCAATAGGGGACGTGTGCCAGCAATAGGGGACGTGTGCCAGCAATAGAGGGCTATATTCAATATAAGGGGGCCATATCCAGATTAAGGGGGCTAATTATAGGATGGGGGCTATGAGGGACATATACCCAATATGATTTGTTAGACGGACACCAGTTATTAAAAAAAAACAAACCTCTTTTCCGTCACCAAATTTGGGGGTGCGTCTTCTAATCAGGTGCGTCTTATAAAGCGGAAAAGAAGGATTTTTGTGTACTCACCGTAAAATCTCTTTCTCTGAGTCTTCATTGGGGGACACAGGACCATGGGTTATGCTGCTGTCACTAGGAGGCTGACACTAAGTAAACAGAAAAAGTTTGCTCCTCCCCAGCAGTATAACCACTGAGCCGGAGGCGGGCTCAATCAGTTTAGTGCACAAGCAGTAGGAGGAGAATCAACAATCCTGGATAAAACAAGATAAAAACTATGAACAGTAATCGTGTGACCAGTGGCCTGGGGAAATGGCCACTGAGGCAACCGACAGGTAATATATATAACCAATAACACAAGCAGGGTGGGTGCTGTGTCCCCCAATGAAGACTCAGAGAAAGAGATTTTACGGTGAGTACACAAAAATCCTTCTTTCTCTATCGTTTCATTGGGGGACACAGGACCATGGGACGTCCAAAAGCAGTCCTTGGGTGGGAAGAAAAACCATCACCGGAGATAGGAAGGCAACCGCTTCCCCCTGTCGGGCTCGCGCCAGACGTACAAGCACCTACGTTGTTACAGGTGTGCCACCGCCACCCGCAGACCTTACTCCAAGACTGGCCGCTGCCGAAGCTTGGGTGTGACCCTGGTAGAAACTAGTAAAGGTATGCCGACTAGATCGGGTGGCAGCCCAGGGAACCTGGACGGTCGACATCTGGAGTCCAATCGTCCAAAGGGTACCCCTTGCTCGGTAGCCCGCGGCGGAAGTCCGCCCTTCATGCGATAGTCTTCACATATGGAGTAATGGAACCATGTGAAAATTCTGGCCCCTGGCGCCGGCATGCGCCCCTTGGGAACGGGTGGCGGGGTGGACTGGTTGTCGGTGTAACCGAAAAGGGTGTCCTGCAGACATGTAAGACTGAGGGCTCGTACCAGTTCTGGAACGAACTAGGCCCCTTTCCGGCTGAGAGAGGAGACTAGAACCGAAAAACCGAAAACTAAACACCTCTTCTGGAAGGAAACAGCGAGCTGCCTTGGACAGAAACGAAGAGTTCTGGCCGGAGCCTCCCCTTGTCCTGCTGGAGGAGCTGGAAACAAAAAGGGGGGAAAGAACGACAAGAGGGCTGTCCGCCCCGATGCTGTCTGTAACAACGAGATGTCCACGAGGAGCCCACCTAACAAAAACAGGTGGAGCCGGGAAAAAAGGGGTACCTTGAACGAACCCCTCACTGGAATAAGGACCCACGTTTTTAGCGAACGATGAAACAGCCGAGCCAGATGGACGCTTCTCTGAGCGAAGGCTCTGATTGGAGGACGGGAAGTGAAAAGACTCCGAAAAAACCGAAGCGAAACGGGCCGACACCTGGCCGATACAGGGACGCGCAAGAGGGCCGCATTCGGATCTGACTGGAAGAATGCCAGCAAGAAGGAGGGAAGATGTGGTCCTCACCCACCGGGGAGCTCTTTCCTAGTGGAAATAAATCCTGGAGGAAACTGGATTCCCGGCCCTCAACGTTGTCTGTAATCCTCTTGTCAACATACCTGATCGAGGCAGCGCCCGGGATCCACTGGTGAGGCCGTCGAACTTGGGACTTTTGAGTCCTGGTAGAAGAGAGGGGCCCCGACACGGAGAACTTGGTGGTCGGGAAGGAGCCCCGGGGCCTCCGTGAGGAGTTGAGTAGGCTATGCGAACTATGCTCGCCTGGGTCACTCCAGAGGCATCGTTGCCTTGGTCCATCCTGAGAACCCTCGAGACCATGGGAAGCTGCGGGAAGATGCAGGAGAACCGGAAAAGGCTACCCGACCGGTCGAGGGCGTCGTCACCTAGTCCAGAGCAGGTGGCACACTCGAAGCACCATTGACTTGAAAGCTGGAACGGGAGAACAATAGGTCCACGACTGGAGGTCTTCCCTCGCCAGGGAACTGACTGGTGACTTCCCTGTTGAGGAGCCCTTTTCCTAAGGGAGGTCTTTCCTACCGAAAAAAATCGGCCGTCCAAAACGTCCATGCTAGGGATGTACTGCCGAGGTTAGCGAGTTAAGGGACCCGTCCCAGGGCAAGATCTTCTTGGCCTCTTCCCTTGCCATGACACTCTCTGCGTCTACCTGGTGGATGATGCACGTCACCGCTGTGGCATGGTCCGACTGGAACCTGACTGGGCAAACCCCGACCCAGAGAAGAAATTGTAGCCGTGCTAACCGGATGGCTCTGGCTTCCGGAATGTTGAAGGGGAGACAACGCTCTAGGGCTGTCCCTCGGTACCGTGCCGAGGAATGGTGGGGGTAGCATACCCTACCACGGGAGACTGGTGACGGTTGATAATATCCTCCAGAGGAGGGAAGGGAAGCTTCCCAAGGGACGGTTTCGAAGACTGGTCCGCTATGAGGAGATTGGCGGATCACCCGCGAAGACGGAACCTTCTTTGTCTCCGATCTTCAGTGTGGTCCACTGGAGAGTAAGGGATGAATCGGGTACGTGCACCATCGCTATCACCGCCACAGACTGCCGAGGGCTCACATAGCCAAAACGGGAGCGGGTGGCAAGGGTACGCGGGACTCTGTGCCAGGAATGAAAAACTATTCCTGCGTGAGGAGTAGCTACCCCTGAACGGGCTCGAAAAAAAAACGTGCCTAAGGGATGATGGACCGAGCCGGGGTCTGGGAGGACTCCTTCCGGTATCTCAGCTACCCAGTAGCGAAAAGTGAATATGACGGTCTAAACCCCAAGCAAGGATCCTTGAAGGGAGAACTCTGGGCCTCCCGGCCGTACTTGGGCGTAGAGACCCTAGCAGCCCTGTAAAGTAGGGTGCGCAGGGACAGTGATCCCTGCAAGCGCTCTTATAAAAAACTGGAACGGTCCACTGCCACGCAAGGCGGAGGGGCTGTTGGAGGGATAGAGGCTTCCTGACGGGTGCGGCGTGAACGGGCTGGGACCTAGTGTGAGGGGACGATCCTGATGCATCTGGGTCGATGCAGGGAAAGGGATGAATCCTTCCCTTACGTAGTCTAGGGGAGAGAAGTACTCTACCCTGACGTAGCCAAGGGGGGCCACTGGACTCGCCTATCTTCAGAGGGGCGTTCCCTAAAGTCGGAAGGGAAGTCAGTGACCTCCTAGATGTCGAGTCTGCGTTCCTGATCCCGAGTCAGAGGTCTCGACGGGTGGACACACTGATGGTAGAGGCTCAGGCCGAGCAGCAGGCAGGCCCCAGGTATGTGAAGAGAGGGTACTCACTGAAGATGATAACCAGTCCTGGGACGGCATAGGTGGAACTTGGTCCGCTGCGTATGGAGTTCGCTGATTCTCTGAGGGACGCCACGTTCGGGACGAGAAACCCGGAGGAACACAGGCGGGTCAACTACAGGGTGGGGTGCCCCTTCCTTTCGGAGCACCTTTCTAGAAGGGGTAATGACAATAAAAGGACTTACCGCTGGTAAAAATCGAGGCCTGGGATTATCCGTGATAACACAGTCACACGGCGAACTGTATTGCACTGAAACCGAAGGGGCCTGCCCTCTTCGTCTCTGCAAGGTGACTGCCCCCTCTCTCCAGAGCCCTTCGGGGGAATGATAATGACAAAAACACACGACTTACCGCTGGTAAACGCCGTGTCTGGTAGATGTCTGTGATCAATCCAAGACTCCAGTGTAGCATGGCCATACTCTCCGAAAACCCCTTTGGAGAAGGGAAAAATGACAATGACATGGCTTACCGCAGGTAAACGTCGTGTCTGGTAGTTGTCTGTGAACACGCGGTAACTCGGCGAACTCTGGATGTCCCCCGAGCACATCAAGGGTCTGCTCCAAACGCCCTAAAGGAGACTTGGGTGCACGGAGAGAAGAGGGGCTGTCCGTAGCCTTACGGCTTGACTCACCGTTTCTAGCATGCTAATTCGTCCTGCGCCAAAACATCCAGGTCCTGCTCGGAGTCCAGCGGAGATGGAAAGCCTGGGCCAACACCCGAGAGGTCGTAAGACTACCGTAGGAAGGGCAGTCTGGACCTGGGGAATAAGGTGGAAAACTGGGGGGCCACGAAAGACGAGACCTGGCGGGTCCGCTTCTAGCCTAGGAAAAAGGTCCCTGGTACGGGACTCGTCTCCCCGAGGGAATGGCGCCGTTCTGTGGATGGTATGACCAAGCGTCGGCGGGGGACGCAGCGCATGCGCACGAACCCAAGGGACGTCAGCGAGGGAATATATGGCCTGAGACAGGGCGTTAACCAGCCGGCAGGGGCGAGAAACAGGGGCGTGCGGTGCCAGGGGCTGCGGTAGCTGTCAACACTAAGCTGCCATTATGTGCGGGAAATTACCATTAAGGGAACCGCCCTGATAAAAAACCCCACTGTATTTAAGAATCATGGAAGACTTGGGTCTATTTTCCCCTGATATACGGGCTGCTGCAGCATCAGCAAACCGCATACTGCCATAATCACCTTTTTTTTTTTTTTTTTTTTTAAAATGAACGCTGAGGAGGCTGGAGGCGGGCCCAGGAGAGCGGGAAAAAGCATCCACCGCCCCCACTGTGATGCCTGGGGCTGAGCGGAGGGCGGAGACGGAGCGGCCGGCGGCCGATAGCGATGCGGCGGGGGGGCGGGCCTGGGACGCCGGAGACAGGGCCGAAGCCGGGGCCTAAATTTTGAGGCAGCCGGCGCAGGGGAATATAGAGACCGGCGGTTCTACCTGCGGGAGCGGCGGCACGGCAGCGATGAGCACTGCAGGTGTGGAGAAGGACTCCAGCGCCGGATGGGGACGTGGCCGGGGCGCCCGGTGAGTAGGCCGGGACCGGGGCCTAAATTTGAAACAGCCGGCGCAGGGGAAGGTAGAGACCGGCGGTCCTACCTGCGGGAGCAGCGGCGCGTTAGCGATGTCCGGGCACCGGCCGAGCCCTGCCTGTGTGGACTCCAGTGCCGGATGGGGGCGAGGCCGGGGTGCTCGGTGAGTAGGCCCAGACCGGGGCCTATATCTTGTAGCCGCCCGGGAGAAGGGAGGGGGAGTGTCCTACCTGGTCGGCGGCGCCGCATCTGGCAGTGTGCAGGCGTGGAGCTCTGCACCTGTGTCCGTGTGCTCTGCACACCGGAGGGCTGGCTGCGGGCCGCAGAAGAGAATGAGGCAGGCAGGCAGGGAGGTGGACGCTGGTGAGTGCAGGGAGCCCCTCTGTAGTGAAGCAGCGCTGCGGGCCGATCATCATCCAGACGCGCTGCGAGGTCCAGTCCCTGCTGTATGCCCCTTGCACCCTTTGGGGTGATACCGCAGGGTGAATAGGGGGTGCCCAGGAAGGATTAGCCCCGCGTGCCAACCCGGGAGTGGTACCGTGGAATTGGACGGGGGAGAGGGCCCGACGAATCAAGCTTCTGCGACCCAGGGGAGTGGTACCCACACGGGTTGCGAGAGCTGAGGTAGAGAAAACGATACCTGCAGAAAAAAAGAATTACCACAGATGAGAGCGACGAGCGTCGCCGAGAGAAAAATGAAAAAATATACGCAAAAAATCAAGTGGCTGAAGGGGGCCCAGTCGGCCCACATCAGCCTCCTACGACACTAAGCAAAAAACTGATTGAGCCCGCCTCCGGCTCAGGGGTTATACTGCTGGGGAGGAGCAAACTTTTTTCTGTTTACTTAGTGTCAGCCTCCTAGTGACAGCAGCATAACCCATGGTCCTGTGTCCCCCAATGAAACGATAGAGAAAATACGTTAACTTTTGATGATATTCTAATTTATTGAGATGCACTTGTATGGTTTTTTTACCCATTATACATGAGTGGTGTCAAAAAATAATGCATTTGTTCAAATACGGTAGGTAATATTTATGCCAGTCATTATTATTATTTATTATTATAGCGCCACCAATTCCATCAGTGTAATGTTAATCGGTAATACAGCAATGTAGACCAACTGCTGGCTGGACAGTGTACCGTGTGCAAAGTCATCAATTTTGTTACTATCAATGACCCAACTTCCTAAGGACCTGAACGTGTGCAAATCTATATTACCAAGAAAAAACCCACAATCCTTCACAGCGCAGCTTCTACACCCGATATGAGGTGGTTTAGCACCTTCAACCTGATTCTTTTTCTTTTGAAGGAATTGTCTATAATCTGTGTTGCAGCTTTGGGGAATATTATTTTTTTGTGATTTTTGTGAACACACTGTACATTTTCTAAAAATAATGCGCTTATACTTTAAAAGGAAGCAGAAATAAAAAAGTAATCTTACTTGCACTGCCAGATGCATGTCCAACTGGCAAAGTCCGAGTCTGGATTCTCCTGAGAATCATCACTGGATAATTTTTCTGTCGTTACATTGGACCAGAGTTGTAAACTGCTGGAGCCGGTTAACAGACGTGTACCTGAAAGAAACCGAGACCTATTCAGCAACTTCAGGTCCTGACATTGAGGACTTGGTCACAGGACAGAAATTTGGCTTGGTATTCTGCAATCAGTTTGGGTTTTTTTTTTTTGCCAAAAGTAAACTAAGGTGTGAAACACAACCCTAATTTATACATTATATAGTGGATGTAAAACGTCGACAAACACCTGTTAAAATGCCAGGTTTTGGTCATGTAAGAAAAAAAAAAAAAAAAAATCAAATCAAGAAGAATCCCTTCAGAACTTTCTCCACCTTTAAAGTCACCCATAATCTGTACAAGTCCATTGAGAAACAATCCAAAATCTTCTCAGGTAGAAAAACAAATATAAAGAATGAAAATAATGGTTAAAGTACACTAAATTTATGACAGCATTCCGTCTTTTTGTGAGTACAGATCTATTAGCATGGCACATCTAGAATTGGCAATCTTTGCCCACTCATCCTTGCAGTAGAGCTCCAAATCTGTCAGATTGTGAGGACATCACCTGTGTACAGCGCCCTCTTCAGGTCACCCACAGATCTTCAGATGGATTCAGGTCTGGGTTCTGGCTCGGCCATTATACTTTGATCTTCTTCTGACAGCCATTCTTTTGTTACTTTGAGGTACACTTAGGGTCGTTGTCTTAGCTTGAAGGTTTTGATGCAAAATTAACTATTAGGCCCTGTGCGCACTGGAAAACGGAATTAAGAAAATTCCGCAGGGTCTGAAAGATTACCGCACCCGCGGTAAAAAAAACGCGGCAAACCACACCCGAAAACTGCATGCGGTTTTCCACGGTTTTACCGCATGCGGGTTGGTACATGTGCTTTAATGCATTCCATGCAATAAAGCACATTGAAGAAAAAAAAAAAAGGTAATTTCCTGCTGAGATAGAGGGACAGATAGAGGGACAGATAGAGGGACAGATAGAGGGACAGATAGAGGGACAGATAGAGGGACAGATAGAGGGACAGATAGAGGGACAGATAGAGGGACAGATAGAGGGACAGATAGAGGGACAGATAGAGGGACAGATAGAGGGACAGATAGAGGGACAGATAGAGGGACAGATAGAGGGACAGATAGAGGGACAGATAGAGTCCCTGTGAGCACACGCTGCATTTCTCCCGAGCGGTAATGTGAGTTCACATTATCGGCCGTGGGAAATGCCCTGTGGTTACCTCTGCTGTCTCGCTGCGAGGCTGCCTTCAGCCTGTGTCTGTGTCACTCGCTTCTGGATGCAAGCACCGCAGGACGTGTATTACGCCGGACCTGTAGATTACGCCGGAGCTGTGTGTTTGGGAGGGGTTAATAAACAGGTGAAAGAGGAGGCTTTTTTGTGTTTTATTTAAAATAAAGGATTTCTCGGTGTGTGTCTTTATTCACTTTACTTACGAGTTGATCATGTCAGCTGTCTCATAGACGCTGCCATGATCAAGCCAGGAGTTAGTGGCGGCGATCCGCTGCAATTAACTCGTTATTACCTGGAGCCGCATCACGGCATCTGGAAGAGCATAATGCATGAGACAGTCCCGGGGAAGCTGCGGCTGATATTCTCGGCTGCAGGAAAAGGGGGGACATTAAGCATGCCCCCCGTCCTCCCCAGCCGGAGAATACCGGGCCACCGCTGTGTGCTTACCTCGGCTGGAAGGTAAAAATACGGGCGGAGCCCACGTGTTTTTTTTTCTATATTTCCGTTTGATTTGTATGTGTAGTCTATATGTCTGTGTGTGAGTGATGTGTCTGTGTTCTACGTCTGTCTGTGATGTGTGTGTCTCTGCTCAGCTTCCTCTTCCTGTAATGACATCACTTCCCTGTGGGATTTCACGATAACATTGCAGTCAATGGAGTGAAATCCCGCAGGGACCTGCGGAAAAGAAGTGACATGCAATTGTTTTTGCTGCGGGAATCCCGCAGCAAAACATGCAGCTGTCAAATTCCGCATAGTGCGCACAGCATTTTTTTTTCCCATAGGTTTTGCTGGTGAATCACTGCAGAGATATTATAAACATAACATGCAGCGAAACATGCAGCAAAACCGGAGGAAATCTGCAGGAAAAACCGGTAAGTGCGCACAGGGCCTTATTTGGAATGTCTTATAATTGCCTCCACCTTCACTAAAGCCCCAGTTCAAGCTGCTGTAAAACAGTCCAAAGGCTTATTCTGTCTCCACCAAGGGTATGCTGATCTTCTGGTGATGCATAGAGTTGAGCGAGTACCTAACTATTCGTACTCGCTATACTCATAACAAATACTTTCTAATACACGCATATTTGTTCCGAATAGTGTGTGCAATGCAAGTCAATGGGGGAAAAACTTGCAATGTAACAAAGTAACCCAAATTCGCACACATAGTACGGCATTCGGGTTACTCGTTACATTGCGAGTTTTTTCCATTGACTTGTGTTGCACGCGCTATTTGGGACAAATACGAGTGCATTAGAAGAAGGGAATTTTGTTTACTTACCGTAAATTCCTTTTCTTCTAGCTCCTATTGGGAGACCCAGACAATTGGGTGTATAGCTTCTGCCTCCGGAGGCCACACAAAGTATTACACTTTAAAAAGTGTAACCCCTCCCCTCTGCCTATACACCCTCCCGTGCATCACGGGCCCATCAGTTTTGGTGCCAAAGCAGGAAGGAGGAAACTTATAAATTGGTCTAGGGTAAATTCAATCCGAAGGATGTTCGGAGAACTGAAACCATGAACCAAAAGAACAATTCAACATGAACAACATGTGTACACAAAAGAACAAACAGCCCGAAGGGAACAGGGGCGGGTGCTGGGTCTCCCAATAGGAGCTAGAAGAAAAGGAATTTACGGTAAGTAAACAAAATTCCCTTCTTTGTCGCTCCATTGGGAGACCCAGACAATTGGGACGTCCAAAAGCAGTCCCTGGGTGGGTAAAAGAATACCTCGATAAAAAGAGCCGAAACAACGGCCCCCTCTTACAGGTGGGCCACCGCCGCCTGAAGGACTCGCCTACCTAGGCTGGCATCTGCCGAAGCATAGGCATGCACCTGATAGTGTTTCGTGAAAGTGTGCAGACTCGACCAGGTAGCCGCCTGACACACCTGCTGAGCCGTAGCCTGGTGCCGCAATGCCCAGGACGCACCCACGGCTCTGGTAGAATGGGCTTTCAGCCCTGAAGGAATCGGAAGCCCAGAAGAACGGTAGGCTTCAAAAATCGGTTCCTTGATCCACCGAGCCAAGGTTGACTTGGAAGCCTGCGACCCCTTACGCTGGCCAGCGACAAGGACAAAGAGCGCATCAGAGCGGCGCAGTGGCGCCGTGCGAGACACGTAGATCCGGAGTGCTCTCACTAGATCTAACAAATGCAAATCATTTTCACATTGGTGAATTGGATGAGGGCAAAATGAAGGTAAGGAGATATCCTGATTGAGATGAAAAGTGGACACCACCTTAGGGAGAAAGTCCGGGACCGGACGCAGAACCACCTTATCCTGGTGAAATACCAGGAAAGGGCCTTTGCATGACAGCGCTGCAAGCTCTGACACTCTACGGAGTGAAGTAACCGCCACTAGAAATGCCACCTTCTGCGGAAGACGTGATAGAGAGACATCCCGCAGCGGCTCAAAAGGTGGTTTTTGAAGAGCCCGTAGAACCATGTTGAGATCCCAGGGTTCCAGCGGACGCTTGTAAGGTGGGACTATGTGGCAAACTCCCTGCAGGAACGTGCGGACCTGCGGAAGCCTGGCTAGACGCTTTTGAAAAAACACGGAAAGCGCCGAGACTTGACCTTTGAGAGAGCCGAGAGACAAACCCTTGTCCAATCCCGATTGAAGGAAGGAAAGAAACCTGGGTAAGGCAAACGGCCAGGGGATAAACCCCCTCTCAGAGCACCAGGCTAAGAAGATCCTCCAAGTTCTGTGATAGATCTTGGCTGACGTTGGTTTCCTGGCCTGTCTCATAGTGGCAATGACATCTTGAGACAACCCTGAGGACGCTAAGAGCCAGGACTCAATGGCCACACAGTCAGGTTGAGGGCCGCAGAATTCAGATGGAAAAATGGCCCTTGAGATAGCAAGTCTGGTCGGTCTGGGAGCGCCCACGGTTGCCCCACCGTGAGATGCCACAGATCCGGGTACCACGACCGCCTCGGCCAATCTGGAGCGACGAGGATGGCGCGGCGGCAGTCGGACCTGATCTTGCGCAACACTCTGGGCAGCATTGCCAGAGGAGGGAATACATAAGGCAGTTGAAACTGCGACCAATCCTGAACTAAGGCGTCCGCCGCCAGAGCTCTGTGGTCCTGAGACCGTGCCATGAATGCCGGGACCTTGTTGTTGTGCCGAGACGCCACGAGATCGACGTCCGGCGTTCCCCAGCGGCAACAGATCTCTTGAAACACGTCCGGGTGGAGAGACCATTCCCCCGCGTCCATGCCCTGGCGACTGAGGAAGTCTGCTTCCCAGTTTTCTACGCCCGGAATGTGAACCGCGGAGATGGTGGAGGCTGTGGCCTCCGCCCACAGCAGAATCCGCCGGACTTCTTGGAAGGCTTGACGACTGCGAGTGCCGCCCTGGTGGTTGATGTACGCAACCGCCGTGGCGTTGTCCGACTGTATGCGGATCTGCCTGCCCTCGAGCCACCGATGGAACGCCTTGAGGGCTAGATACACTGCCCTTATCTCCAGAACATTGATCTGAAGGGAGGACTCTGTCGGAGTCCAGGTTCCCTGAGCCTTGTGGTGGAGAAAAACCGCTCCCCATCCTGACAGGCTCGCGTCCGTCGTGACCACAGCCCAGGATGGGGGCAGAAAGGATTTTCCTTTCGACAGAGAAGTGGGGAGAAGCCACCACTGAAGAGAGGTCTTGGCTTCCAGAGACAGAGAGACGTTCCTGTCTAAGGACGTCGGCCTCTTGTCCCATTTGCGGAGAATGTCCCATTGGAGTGGACGCAGATGAAATTGCGCAAATGGAACTGCCTCCATTGCTGCCACCATCTTCCCCAGGAAGTGCATGAGGCGCCTCAAGGGGTGCGACTGGGCCCGAAGAAGGGATTGCACCCCTGTCTGCAGCGACCGCTGTTTGTCCAGCGGCAGCTTGACCATCGCTGAGAGAGTATGAAACTCCATCCCGAGGTACGTCAGTGACTGGGTCGGAGACAATTTTGACTTTGGAAAATTGATGATCCACCCGAACCTCTGGAGAGTCTCCAGAGCAACGGTCAGACTGTGTTGACAAGCCACCCGTGAGGGTGCCTTGACTAGGAGATCGTCTAGGTAAGGGATCACCGAGTGGCCCTGAGAGTGTAGGATCGCTACGACGGATGCCATGACCTTGGTGAAGACCCGTGGGGCTGTCGCCAGGCCGAAAGGCAGTGCCACAAACTGAAGGTGTTCGTCCCCGATGGCGAAACGCAGGAAGCGTTGATGCTCTTGAGCGATCGGCACATGGAGATAGGCATCTTTGATGTCGATTGATGCTAGGAAGTCTCCTTGGGACATCGAAGCGATTACAGATCGGAGGGATTCCATGCGAAACCGCCAAAGCGGGAGAGCCTGCCACCGACCGAGGATGCGGTTTGGGGCGGCCGAAAGTCATGAGGAGGCCGCCTTGGAGACGGTGCCTCCGGCGGTCTTTGGAGGACGTGACTTAGACCGCCATGCAGAAGAGTTCCTCTGGCTCTTCTGTGGCCTGTTGGACAAGGAGGGTTGGGATCTGGCTGAGGGCTGAAAGGACCGAAACCTCGCTTGAACTTTCCGTTGCTGAGGTCTGTTTGGTTTGGGTTGGGGTAAGGATGAGTCCTTTCCCTTGGATTGCTTAATAATTTCATCCAATCGCTCGCCAAACAGTCGGTCGCCAGAAAAAGGCAAACCGGTCAAGAACTTTTTGGAAGCAGAGTCTGCCTTCCATTCGCGTAGCCACATGGCCCTGCGGACTGCCACAGAATTGGCGGATGCTACCCCTGTACGGCTAGCCGAGTCCAGGACAGCATTCATGGCGTAGGATGCAAATACTGACGCCTGAGAAGTCAAAGATGTTACTTGTGGCGCAGCGGTACGGGTGACCGCATTAATCTCAGACAGACAAGCTAAGATAGCCTGGAGTGCCCACACAGCTGCAAAGGCTGGGGCAAAAGACGCGCCTATGGCTTCATAGATGGATTTCAGTAGGAGCTCTATCTGCCTGTCCGTGGCATCCTTTAGCGATGCACCGTCAGCCACTGCTACTACGGATCTAGCCGCCAGTCTAGAGACTGGAGGATCCACCTTGGGACACTGAGCCCAACCCTTAACCACGTCAGCGGGGAAGGGGTAACGTGTGTCATTAAGGCGTTTAGTAAAGCGCTTGTCCGGGAAAGCCCTGTGCTTCTGGACAGCATCTCTAAAGTTAGAGTGATCGAAGAAAGCACTCCGGGTACGTTTAGGAAACCTAAACTGGTGTTTCTCCTGTTGTGAAGCCGAATCCTCTGTAGGCGGAGTTGGGGGAGACAGATCTAGCACCTGGTTGATGGACGCTATAAGGTCATTTACTATGGCGTCCCCTTCAGGTGTATCCAGATTGAGAGCAACGTCAGGGTCAGAGTCCTGAGCTGCGACCTCCGCCTCCTCCTCTAGAGAATCCTCAAGCTGAGACCCCGAACTGCGTGATGAAGTCGGGGAAGATTCTAAGCGAGCCCGCTTAGCTGGTCTGGGACTGCGGTCCGTGCCGGAGTCCTGCACGTAATAACTAGAGGCCACACCAGGAACACGCTTAGTCGCAGACCGAGAGGGGCCTGGGGGTGATCCCGCAGTGCCCGGGGCCTGTGTAAGGGCCGGTCTGGACTGCAAAACCTCTAGAAACTTAGCAGACCATTTATCCATAGACTGAGTCATGGAATGAGAAAGCGACTCACAGAGTTTGTCGGCTAAAACAGCAAACTCTGTCCCTGCCATCTGGACAGAGGGGGCCTACAAGTTAACAGTACAGCTGAACCGGAAAAAGTATACAAATATAATGTATCTATATACAGTTCAGCACCCAAGGGGGACCAGCACCGGTAACCGGTGTGGCTTACCAACCGCTCCAGCGGTGTGTGGCCACCAGATTCCCTGCCTCGGGTCTCCCAGAGCTGCAGCCAGAAGTCCTCCACCGGCAGGATGTGTTAAAACATGGCTGTCGGCGTTCACAGGGGAGGAGGGAGCCGTGGGCGTAACTTACAAAAGTGCGGGAATGTGGTGCCCCATAGGGATTAGTGAGGGGGGAGGAGGACAGCTATGTGTGCTACAGCCCTCACTGTCGGCGTCAGACCGACCGTCCCGCCCTTGCCCCTGACTGGCAGGCCCGGGGGCGGGAGTTTAATGTACTAGGCCGCAAAAGCCGGGGACTAAAGTAAAAACCGCGGCCGGCAAGCAGGCACGGTCGGCGCGGTAGTCCCGGACAAAAAAACAACACTGCAGGCGCTGCAGCGTCTGAGGCCCAGGTGCTCCATGCACCGTCCCAAAGGGGACACAGAGTACCTGTAGTTGCAGGGCCTTGTCCCTGACGATACTCAGTCTCCTGTCCGGCAGATACCACCAGGGGCTGCGGAGGGAGCCCGGTCCCAGTGCCTGGATGACCGGTTAGGATCCCACTTCACCCAGAGCCCCTAAGGGATGGGGAAGGAAAACGGCATGTGGCTCCTGCCTTTGTACCCGCAATGGGTACCTCAACCTTAACAACACCACCGACTCAGTGGGGTGAGAAGGGAGCATGCCGGGGGCCCTTAGGGGCCCTCTTTTCTTCCATCCGAAATAGTCAGCAGCTGCTGCTGACTAAAATGTGGAGCATTGTGTGCATGTGTGCCTCCTTCAACACAAAGCATGAAACTGATGGGCCCGTGATGCACGGGAGGGTGTATAGGCAGAGGGGAGGGGGTTACACTTTTTAAAGTGTAATACTTTGTGTGGCCTCCGGAGGCAGAAGCTATACACCCAATTGTCTGGGTCTCCCAATGGAGCGACAAAGAAAGTATTTGTTATTAGTATAGAGAGTACAAATAATTAGGTACTCGTGCAACTCTAGTGATGCACAGCGTTAGCTTTGAGACAAACATACCTTTTGAATTTATGGCCAAAAAGTTCAACCTTGGTCTCATCAGACCAGAACTCGTTTTCCCACAGGGCTTTGACAGACTTTATTTAGGTTTTCGCAAAACACAGTCACGCTTTCATATTTATCTTTGTAAGAAAAGGCTTTCTTGCAACTCTACCATACAGGCCAGGTATATGAAGAATATGGGAGATTGTTGTCATATGCAGTACACAACCCAGTTTTTTGGATGACCATAAAGGGAAGTTTTTTGGCTTTTTTTCTTTGCTGTCTAACCTATAGCTCTTGTTTTTGTACCCTTTTTTGGGGTTCCCAATTTCATTCCTGCTGGGTACTGTGGTGCACACCAGTAACCTTAGCAGTTTGAATGGGTTTTGAATGGTGGATCTATCATGATTCAGCGTGGTAAGTTGTTAGTGGATACATCTGTTATCACTTTTTGAGCTTGGTTATTTAACCTCCTTGGTCAAACCTGTATCTTGTGGATAACGTTGTTGTCGGCAGGATTCAGTTTAGGAATTCAGTTTAGGAACTGATTAGGGTCTCCAAGGATGAGTCTTCGTTGAGCGGGGAGCGCCGTTTGCGCTTTATTAGGGCGCCAACCTCCACAGCAAGGTAGGGCGAGAACGTAGGGGCAACAGTAGGGCCCTTTAGGTTCACCATACATCCTCGCTTACCTCACCCTAATCAGTCCTTCCAGTTACTTTTTTATGGAGTGTTTTTTCTTATATACATCCACTTATTGTGTTTTTAAGTATATCTAATAAAAAAAATTGTACATTTTAGGAATTTTTTGTTTTGTTAATTATTATTTGGATTCCTCCCATATCCCAATTTGTTAGCCACACAACCAGTACTTGCCAGAAATTCCTGCAGCTCCTTTAATGTTGCTATAGGCCTCTTGACAGCTCCCTAGACCAATATTCTCCTTTTTTCATCAAATTTAGAGGGACATCCAGTTCACTTTTGTGCCAAATTTACACCACTTCTTGATGAACATCTGCACAGTGTTCCATGGCACATCAAATGCTTTGGACATTTTCTCGTATCCTACTCCTGACTGAACTTTAAACAATGAGACCCCTTTGCTGTGCTGGAAGCAGTTTATGGACCATGGCTTTTGCTGAAAAATGCAACTAAGAAAATGTCAGGAAAATCCTACTAGAAAAGCTAAACTTTATATGGGGTTTATCAGTCACTGTAAATGATGGCAGCTGTGTGCAGACTACTGTTAATGTGAGTTTAAATGTGATTGCCGAATTTTGAACACAATGTGTGCACACATCAGAAACTATATTAAGTTTTAATTTTTTATCTTCTTCAATGGATTTGTACAGATAATGGATGATATTTAAGGTGGAAACCATTCTCTCACTGTACTTTTATATATACACAAACACCGACGGAAAATGTAAAAGTTTTACCGAACCTTTTACCATAAAATAAATATCAACCTGATTAGATTCTCCTGTTCTATAACATCCTAATGGCAGATCAGATACCATTTTCAACATGTCAGGTTCACTTTAAAGTTAGCACAATATATTAAAAAAGGTGATAAAGGGCATTATAATTATAAATTTATATATTATACATACACATACACTAAAAGCTGTAGTGTCACATCCAGAGTCCAAACCTGCTGCTCACCTGTTGGGTCCCAAGTTAAATTATGTGCAACAGAGTCCAGGATTATATGGCCACGTTTCTGCCACTGGGACTGAATTCCCTAAGAAACAAATATACAGTTATAGCAATTTTGTACTGAGCATTAGAAAATCATCCCAAAAGGTGAAAACTAATGTTATTTTTGTTGTCATGTTTAGAAAACGGATAAGGCTACTTTCACACATCCGGATTTTTGCTCTGCGGCACAATACGGCGTTCTGCAGAAAAACCGCAACCGGCTTTTGTAACGCCGGTTGCGTTTTTTTTTTGCATAGACTTACATTAGTGCCGTATTGTGCCGCAGGGGCTTGCGTTCGGTCCGGTTTTTGCCGCATGCGGCAGATTTAGCCGATGCCGCGGCCGGATCGAACTTTCCCTGCAACGTTTTTTGCTCCGGCAAAAAACACCGCATCGCGACGCATCCGGCCGCTGCGGCGCATTTTTCAATGCATACCTATGGAGGCCGGATGCGGCGCGATGCGGAAAAAACTGCATCCGCTCGCCGCATGCGGTTTTTTCCACTGCGCATGCTCAGTAGCATGCCGCAACCGGAAAAAAACGGACGGGCCGCATGTAAAAACTTATGCAAAGGATGCGGTGTTTTCGCCGCATCCGTTGCATAGTTTTCACAGCCGGATTGAGCCGCAGTGCTCAAACCGGATGTGTGAAAGTAGCCTAAGACAGCAAAGCAGGACAAAAATACAACATGTAGTAAAATATAAACAAATAACTAAACAGTGGTTACTGGCCCAACTTCAGGGTTTGTAATATATGGCTGATAGTTATGCTGTGGGTGGAAATATTTAAAAGAAAATACATAGAGAAATCATTATTAACTTAACTACAGCGAGAAAATAGTGATTTTAAAGGGAATTTGTCAGTAGATTTTTGCTGCATCATCTGAGAACAGCATAATGAAGGCAAAGGGAGCCTGATTCCAACGACGTATCATTTAGATTACAGGCTGTAGCCGTTCTGACAATCAGCATTTTTCGATTTAGAAATGCAACAGAGCTGAGAAAGCTGCCGCCATACACAAGGCTCTCCATGTACTGAGAGCTGCTAGCAGAGGGCATGTCAGACTTCCAGGTAACATCCACACCTTTAAGTTGGACCTAAAAACGCATTTCTTTAGACTAGCCTATCACCTCTCCGCCCTAATCTAATCCCTTTCTGCCCTTTATAAAATTTACTTCCAATTCTTGTCCCCTGTATCTTCTGGTTCCTTCCTCTTCATGTACTTTTTTACACTCTATGTATAAATTCTGGCTGGCGACCGGTCCAAGCAGCTGGTTTTGAATCCCCTATTAAATCAATGGCTGGACCATATATGACAAGCTTTTCTCCCCCATCCACCTTCTGTGTCTCCCCTATTTCCTCATAGACTGTAAGCTTACGAGCAGGGCCCTCACTCCTCTTGGCATCTGAATTTTGTTATTTTGTATTGTCTCATATTGTCTGTACATGTCCCCTCTGAATTGAGAAGCGCTGCGGAATATGTTGGCGCTATAGAAATAAAAAAATATTATTATTCCAGGTAGGAGGCAATGATAATATTCTGGTGCTAAAACAAAAATTTCAAGCAAACAACAGCACGGAGCTTGATAAAACAGAGATTTCAGTGATGTCTGTCTTAACACCTACAGCATGCGGTCTTCAGATTACATAGCAAAAACCTAATGACAGAGAGTCTGTCAATTTTATTTTTCAATATTTACAGTAAAAGGAAACTATTTTAACAAGCTTTCCATAAGTCCATACAAACAGGAGAACAGAAGAAAGTTTGGAATAAATCTGAGAGAATGTTGCTTCTTTCCTCCCTTTAACTCATCCTCCACTGAAAAAGGAAAAAGGTTCAACTCAGTCTTGCTCAAGGACTCATCACCATGAAGTAACAGGTTATACCTCCTAATATACCCAATAAAAAAAAGGGAGAGGGCACAATGAGGAGCAGTGAGAGAAAGTAAGCAGAGGCAGAAACAGAAAGCTGCACAGCTTCCCAGGTTTATGCTGAAAAGGAGCATTGTGTTTTTTTTTAGAACGTGGATTTTGAAGTGGATCCACTACACGCTGGCCAAGAGAACTGCCTCCAACTCCACACCATCCATGGTATCGAACAGTCTACCACAACAATCTGGACATTAAGCCTTGCAAGCGATTGCCAGGGGTGTATACTTACTTGTAAAGGAGCATTATTTTGTTTCAGCAGATTCACTGGTTCAAAAATGCAAATCACATTGTTGTATGATGCTGCAATCTAGAAAAAGAAAAATTGGTCAATTCAGATGTATAATATGTACTGACTGGTCTTCACAGTTCATGTAAGCGGTGCCCGTCATATTGCTGCATTTTCAGACTGTACAGCAGAGGCCTCATTCTGTGAGTCCTGGGAGCTCCATTTTTCACAGGGAACTGTCTTCTGAATATACATAATGGTTATAATTCCAGAAAGCTTTTATACTCCGCAATACATTATAGATCAAACCAGTGCTTTCATTTTCTAGAATGATTAAAGCCCTCCTTTGTTTTTATGGCCTTTATAAGCAGGCTTTCAGGCTGAGCGAGTTTTTATCATGACACAATTTATTATTTTTTCTTATATTATTTACATTTTAGCAAATTCCTCTTTGAGCAAGTAAACCAGACCCCAGCCGTGTTCTCCAACACATGTGATACAGGGTTGGACAAAGAAGGGCTGACCAGACACGCCGACTATGTAATGGGTTTTGGGGCTCAGGCTCTCCCCAGTGGTGCATGTCTGGGGAGGGAAGGATCGGGCATGTTGGATGCCACATGATGACATGGAGATAAGCCACTAACTCCCTGTGATTCTGCCGGTATAGTAGACTAGACATACAACCACAACTTTAAAAGGTAAGGTGTCCCAGCTTTTTATTTTTCTATTAATAGTGATTATGAAATAAAGTATTTTTAATACAAAAATAAACTCCCTGTTTATTTAGTATTTATTTAATTCTAGTTTTACTGAATCACTGGGGGCTGCCATCTTAGATTTGCTGTGAGTAACGACAGTTACTCACCTCAAAAACGGCAACGCCCTGGGCATAGAAGTCCGTTGTCGGGCTCCGACCCCTATACTTAACACAGAAACAGCTTCTGCTGTGAAATGGACAAGTCCCTTGGGCTGCTCATCTCCCAGCAGAGGGAGGAGATTAGCACCATGTTTGTGGAGCCCACAGCGTGTGCTGCACTTTTCCCCTATCACTTGCTCGGGATGTGCGAGTACCGGCTCCAGGGCACCGCTACCCTCCCCCCTTCCCCCCACCCAGGGCCGTATTTACCATTAGGCACCCGTGGTCCCGTGACTGGGGCGGCAGGATGCGGCACCTTCTAGCAGTGTAAAAAAAAAATTATTTTTTTTTTTTTTACATATCCATTAAATCCGCTGTATTTTCGGAGGGGGGAGAGGCGCACCTCCATTTATTTGTATCCGCATCAATTAAGTCGCGAATGCAGACAAACTGCGGCGGCCAGGCACAGAGAGCTGATTGACCCCGGAACTGCCAGCGCCTGCACTTCCGGGGTCACAGGCGCGCCAATCAGCTCCTTTCTCTGTGCTGCGTCCAATGCTGTGTGGATTTCACATGCAGAGCTCACAGCAGGACGCCGCAGAGGACGCCGCGATGGAAGCCGGTGTCAGAAGAGGATACTCACGTGAGCCAGGAAGATAATAGCGGGCCCTGGAGCAGGTAAGTGCTCGCAGAGATGAAGATTCATAAGGAGCGTGGGGGGTGTCTCTAATGCAGACTGGAGATCTGCGCATGTGGTGGGGGGAGAGAGGCTGATGCTGGGGGAGGCTGATGCTGGGGGGAGGCTGATGCTGGGGAGAGGCTGATGCTGGGGAGAGGCTGATGCTGGGGAGAGGCTGATGCTGGGGAGAGGCTGATGCTGGGGAGAGGCTGATGCTGGGGAGAGGCTGATGCTGGGGAGAGGCTGATGCTGGGGAGAGGCTGATGCTGGGGAGAGGCTGATGCTGGGGAGAGGCTGATGCTGGGGAGAGGCTGATGCTGGGGAGAGGCTGATGCTGGGGAGAGGCTGATGCTGGGGGAGGCTAGGAGGGGGGAGGCTGATGCTGGGGGAGGCTAGGAGGGGGGAGGCTGATGCTGGGGGAGGCTGGGAGGGGGAGGCTGACACTGGGGGAGGCTGGGAGGAGGGAGGCTGAGGCTGATGCGGGGGGAGGCTGGGAGGAGAGAGGCTGATGCTGGGGGAGGCTGGGAAGAGGGAGGCTGATGCTGAGGGAGGCTGGGAGGAGGGAGGCTGATGCTGGGGAGGCTGGGAGGAGAGAGGCTGATGCTGGGGAGGCTGGGAGGAGAGAGGCTGATGCTGGGGGAGGCTGGGAGGAGAGAGGCTGATGCTGGGGGAGGCTGGGAGGAAAGAGGCTGATGCTGGGGGAGGCTGGGAGGAGAGAGGCTGGGAGGAGAGAGGCTGATGCTGGGAGAGGCTGGGAGGAGAGAGGCTGATGCTGGGGGAGGCTGGGAGGAGAGAGGCTGATGCTGGGGGAGGCTGGGAGGGGAGAGGCTGATGCTGAGGGAGGCTGGGAGGGGAGAGGCTGATGCTGGGGGAGGCTGGGAGGGGAGAGGCTGATGCTGAGGGAGGCTGGGAGGGGAGAGGCTGATGCTGGGAGAGGCTGGGAGGAGAGAGGCTGATGCTGGGGGAGGCTGGGAGGAGAGAGGCTGATGCTGGGGGAGGCTGGGAGGAGAGAGGCTGATGCTGGGGGAGGCTGGGAGGAGAGAGGCTGATGCTGGGGAAGGCTGGGAGGAGAGAGGCTGATGCTGGGGGAGGCTGATGCTGGGGGAGGCTGGGAGGAGAGGCTGATGCTGGGAGAGGCTGGGAGGAGGGAGGCTCGGAGGAGAGAGGCTGATGCTGGGAGAGGCTGGGAGGAGGGAGGCTCGGAGGAGAGAGGCTGATGCTGAGGGAGGCTGATGCTGGGGGAGGCTCGGAGGAGAGAGGCTGATGCTGGGGGAGGCTAGGAGGGGGGAGGCTGATGCTGGGGGAGGCTGGGAGGAGGGAGGCTGATGCTGGGGGAGGCTGGGAGGATGAAGGCTGATGCTGGGGGAGGCTGGGAGGATGAAGGCTGATGCTGGGGGAGGCTGATGCTGGGGGGAGGCTGATGCTGGGGGAGGCTGATGCTGGGGGAGGCTGATGCTGGGGGAGGCTGATGCTGGGGGAGGCTGATGCTGGGGGAGGCTGATGCTGGGGGAGGCTGATGCTGGGGGAGGCTGATGCTGGGAGGAAAGAGGCTGATGCTGGGGGAGGCTGGGAAGAGGGAGGCTGATGCTGGGGGAGGCTGATGCTGGGGGAGGCTGGGAGGAGAGAGGCTGAGGCTGGGAGGAGAGAGGCTGAGGCTGGGAGGAGAGAGGCTGAGGCTGGGAGGAGAGAGGCTGGGAGGAGAGAGGCTGGGAGGAGAGAGGCTGGGAGGAGAGAGGCTGGGAGGAGAGAGGCTGGGAGGAGAGAGGCTGGGAGGAGAGAGGCTGGGAGGAGAGAGGCTGGGAGGAGAGAGGCTGGGAGGAGAGAGGCTGGGAGGAGAAAGGCTGGGAGGAGAGATGCTGGGGGAGGCTGGGAGGAGAGAGGCTGATGCTGGGGGAGGCTGGGAGGAGAGAGGCTGATGCTGGGGGAGGCTGGGAGGAGAGAGGCTGATGCTGGGGGAGGCTGGGAGGAGAGAGGCTGATGCTGGGGGAGGCTGGGAGGAGAGAGGCTGATGCTGGGGGAGGCTGGGAGGAGAGAGGCTGATGCTGGGGGAGGCTGGGAGGGGGGAGGCTGATGCTGGGGGAGGCTGGGAGGAGAGAGGCTGATGCTGGGGGAGGCTGGGAGGAGAGAGGCTGATGCTGGGGGAGGCTGGGAGGAGAGAGGCTGATGCTGGGGGAGGCTGGGAGGAGAGAGGCTGATGCTGGGGGAGGCTGGGAGGAGAGAGGCTGATGCTGGGGGAGGCTGGGAGGAGAGAGGCTGATGCTGGGGGAGGCTGGGAGGAAAGAGGCTGATGCTGGGGGAGGCTGGGAGGAAAGAGGCTGATGCTGGGGGAGGCTGGGAGGAGAGAGGCTGATGCTGGGAGAGGCTGGGAGGAGAGAGGCTGATGCTGTCTCTAATGCAGACTGGAGATCTGCGCATGTGGTGGGGGGAGAGAGGCTGATGCTGGGGGAGGCTGATGCTGGGGGGAGGCTGATGCTGGGGGGAGGCTGATGCTGGGGAGAGGCTGATGCTGGGGAGAGGCTGATGCTGGGGAGAGGCTAGGAGGGGGGAGGCTGATGCTGGGGGAGGCTAGGAGGGGGGAGGCTGATGCTGGGGGAGGCTGGGAGGGGGAGGCTGACACTGGGGGAGGCTGGGAGGAGGGAGGCTGAGGCTGACACTGGGGGAGGCTGGGAGGAGAGAGGCTGATGCTGGGGGAGGCTGGGAAGAGGGAGGCTGATGCTGAGGGAGGCTGGGAGGAGGGAGGCTGATGCTGGGGAGGCTGGGAGGAGAGAGGCTGATGCTGGGGAGGCTGGGAGGAGAGAGGCTGATGCTGGGGAGGCTGGGAGGAGAGAGGCTGATGCTGGGAGGGGGGAGGCTGATGCTGGGGGAGGCTGGGAGGGGGGAGGCTGATGCTGGGGGAGGCTGGGAGGAGAGAGGCTGATGCTGGGGGAGGCTGGGAGGAGAGAGGCTGATGCTGGGGGAGGCTGGGAGGAGAGAGGCTGATGCTGGGGGAGGCTGGGAGGAGAGAGGCTGATGCTGGGGGAGGCTGGGAGGAGAGAGGCTGATGCTGGGGGAGGCTGGGAGGAGAGAGGCTGATGCTGGGGAAGGCTGGGAGGAGAGAGGCTGATGCTGGGGGAGGCTGATGCTGGGGGAGGCTGGGAGGAGAGAGGCTGATGCTGGGAGAGGCTGGGAGGAGGGAGGCTCGGAGGAGAGAGGCTGATGCTGGGAGAGGCTGGGAGGAGGGAGGCTCGGAGGAGAGAGGCTGATGCTGGGGGAGGCTAGGAGGGGGGAGGCTGATGCTGGGGGAGGCTAGGAGGGGGGAGGCTGATGCTGGGGGAGGCTAGGAGGGGGGAGGCTGATGCTGGGGGAGGCTGGGAGGAGGAAGGCTGATGCTGGGGGAGGCTGATGCTGGGGGGAGGCTGATGCTGGGGGAGGCTGATGCTGGGGGAGGCTGATGCTGGGGGAGGCTGATGCTGGGGGAGGCTGATGCTGGGAGGAAAGAGGCTGATGCTGGGGGAGGCTGGGAAGAGGGAGGCTGATGCTGGGGGAGGCTGATGCTGGGGGAGGCTGGGAGGAGAGAGGCTGAGGCTGGGAGGAGAGAGGCTGAGGCTGGGAGGAGAGAGGCTGAGGCTGGGAGGAGAGAGGCTGAGGCTGGGAGGAGAGAGGCTGAGGCTGGGAGGAGAGAGGCTGAGGCTGGGAGGAGAGAGGCTGAGGCTGGGAGGAGAGAGGCTGAGGCTGGGAGGAGAGAGGCTGGGAGGAGAGAGGCTGGGAGGAGAGAGGCTGGGAGGAGAGAGGCTGGGAGGAGAGAGGCTGGGAGGAGAGAGGCTGGGAGGAGAGAGGCTGGGAGGAGAGAGGCTGGGAGGAGAGAGGCTGATGCTGGGGGAGGCTGGGAGGAGAGAGGCTGATGCTGGGGGAGGCTGGGAGGAGAGAGGCTGATGCTGGGGGAGGCTGGGAGGAGAGAGGCTGATGCTGGGGGAGGCTGGGAGGAGAGAGGCTGATGCTGGGGGAGGCTGGGAGGAGAGAGGCTGATGCTGGGGGAGGCTGGGAGGGGGGAGGCTGATGCTGGGGGAGGCTGGGAGGAGAGAGGCTGATGCTGGGGGAGGCTGGGAGGAGAGAGGCTGATGCTGGGGGAGGCTGGGAGGAGAGAGGCTGATGCTGGGGGAGGCTGGGAGGAGAGAGGCTGATGCTGGGGGAGGCTGGGAGGAGAGAGGCTGATGCTGGGGGAGGCTGGGAGGAGAGAGGCTGATGCTGGGGGAGGCTGGGAGGAAAGAGGCTGATGCTGGGGGAGGCTGGGAGGAAAGAGGCTGATGCTGGGGGAGGCTGGGAGGAGAGAGGCTGATGCTGGGAGAGGCTGGGAGGAGAGAGGCTGATGCTGGGGGAGGCTGGGAGGAAAGAGGCTGATGCTGAGGGAGGCTGATGTTGGCAGAGGCTGATGCTGCGGGAGGCTCGGAGGGGGGAGGCTGATGCTGGGGGAGGCTGGGAGGAGGGAGGCTGATGCTGGGGGAGGCTGGGAGGGGGAAGCTGATGCTGAGGGATGCTGGGAGGAGAGAGGCTGATGCTGGGGGAGGCTGGGAGAAGAGAGGCTGATGCTGGGGGAGACTGATGCTGGAAGAGGCTGGGAGGGGGGAGGCTGGTAGGGGGGAGGCTGGGGGCAGAGATGCTGATGCTGGGGGAGGCTGGGGGCAGAGAGGCTGATGCTGGGGGAGAGAGGCTGCTGCTGGGGTAATGGGAGAGAGGGGCCAATGCTAGAGACAGAGGACAAGGGTTGAGGGATAGTGCAATGGCAAAATCACAAAATCGATGGGGGGAGTGTAAGGACTCAGAATGAGAGGGGGGCAGCATTGGGAGCTCATTATGGAGAAGGGGCAGCATGTGTGGGCTCAGTATGGAGTGGAGCAATGTAGGGGAGTCAATATCAAGAGTGGGGAAGTGTGTGTGTGTGTGTGTGTGTGTGTGTGGGGGGGGGGGTCTCAGCATAAGCGTTAGTGTGGTGGTCTTAGTATGATGAATGGGGCAGCATGGAGGTGTCATTATGGAGAGGGGCAGCATGCATGGGACATTGTGAGGAGGGGGCAGCATGCATGGGACATTGTGAGGAGGGGGAAGCATGCATGGGACATTGTGAAAAGGGGGCAGCATGCATGGGACATTGTGAGGAGGGGGCAGCATGCATGGGACATTGTGAGGAGGGGGCAACATGATGTGAGGTCAATGTGCAGATCATATTTCATAATTGAGGAAGGTGTGGTGGGTATGAATTATAAGGGAGGGCAGTGTGTAGTTTATTAGGGGCAGTATGACAGTCACAGTATATAAGTGGGGACGGTGTGGTGGGAATATTTTATACTCATGCTATGTTTTGATGTGCCTGTGGTGATCCCCATGGGGGGGGGGGGGGGTTAGTGCCCTTCGTTTCTCATTGATACTTTTTCAAGTGTTTTACAGAGTAGATCTACCTTAAACAGATGTCGTGTGCGAAAACTCAGTGTTACGTTGTCACTAAGGGGCGCGACCACTTAAAGTGCCTAGGGCAGCACGAAGGCAAAATACAGCCCTGCCCCCACCACTCTCCCCGCCACTGCCCCCCCCCACACCCCTTGCTCTCGTGTGCTCATCTCGGGCCGCCGCTCTGGAGACGGAATACTGCGGAGCGCGGTATACAGCGGCACAAGGAATACAGGAGAGCACAGTATACAGAGAAGTGTGGAATACAGCGGAGCATGGTATACAAGGAGCACGAAATACAGCAGAGCGCTGTATACAGCAGCGCAAGGAATACAGCAGAGCGTGGTATACAACAACGCAAGGAATACAGTGAAGCGCAGTATACGGAGGAGCACGGAATGCGAGAATGCGTGAGGCAGAGCACTGCAGGTGGGCGTGCCTGCGGCAGAGCATTGCTGGTACGGGGTGTGCAGAGCGCTATATGGGGAGCACTATGCAACTGTCCTCGGTGACACTTTAGACATCAGGATCACTTTGCGGCCACCAACAAAATGGCTCTGCACTGTGATCCTAAACTTCCTCTTCCCTTATCCTTTTGGAAACACCCAGATTGGAAGGGGGAGGTGACATCACACAGAGGAGAGCAGATTCTGCCCACTTTTACTACAGCTGTAATGTGAGCTAGTTCTACAGTAGCTCTGCATTAGAATTTCAGCAGCTGCTCCCCCTAGTGTTTAACAGTGGAAAATATCAAACTTAATTTTTTTTTCATATTTTGTTCAAATTAAAAACAAACAAAACATTAAAACATTAATACTTTACATTTTTTTCAGTTATTGAATTTTTTCTTTAACGATACCTTCCCTTTAAATGGAATCCGTCACAAGGTTTTTGCTCCCTCATCTGAGAGCAGCATAATGTAGCGACAGAGATCCTCATTCCAGCGATGTGTCACTGAGCAGTTTGCTGCCATTTTGATAAAATCAATGTATTCTCTGCTGCAGATCTTGCAGTTATATAGAGCTCATGAATATGCTGGACTATCCGGCAGCAGGCCAAGTAGTACTCTAATGATAATCTACTGCTGATTAAACAGTGATTTTATCAAAAACTACACTAAGCAGCCTAGTAAGGAACATATTGCTAGAATCAGAATCTCTGCCCCTACATTATGCTGCTCTCAGATTCAGAGGCAAAAACCCTTTAAGTTGGTATAGTGAGATACCTTGAGTCTAAAGCAGTGGTTTCCAAACTCCAGTCCTCACGACCCCCATCAGGTCATGTTTTCAGGATTTCCTTAATATAGCACAGGTGATACCTTGATAATGATTTCATCACCTGTTCAATAGTAAGGAAATCCTGAAAACATGACTTGTTGGGGCCATGAGGACTGGAGTTTGGGAAACACTGGTCTAAAGTAATCCAGTGAATCCAAGATACCTAATGATTGTTCTTATTTCAGTTTTAGAATTAATGTTACTCATGTCTGCTTTCTATGCATAGTGTGTAAAGCATGCTATATTAATTGTTTATCTGGGAATTTGATGTATGACCAGAAGGGGGGAGGGGGCATGAGGGATTGTTGACTTATTGTTTTGCATTACTTGAAGAGGTTTACCAAAAAAAAAAAATGATAAAAAAATAAAAGTAAATGTCGCCATTTAACTAAAGTCATATGCGGTAACATGCTGGTAAATACAGCTTTAGGCCTTGTGCGCACACTGCGTTTTTACCCACGGTTTTGCTGCAGAAATTTCTTGAGAAATGTGTGTAATCTTCCTGCAGACATTTCCCAGCAAAACCTATGGGAAAAAAAATAGCTGTGCACACACTGTTTTTTTTCTCAAGAACATTCTTTCTGCATAATTTGAGAAAATTTCTTGAGAAAATGTGCATATCACTTTTCCGCAGGTACCTGCGTTTTTTTGCCATAGATATAACGGTAAAAACCGCGGGGACCAATTTGCGGAAAATCCGTGGTAAATCCGCTGCAAAAACGCGGGTGCGGTTTTAACGCGGTTTTTACCGTGGGTGCGGGATTCTTTCAGAGGGTCTGTTTTTTTCTTAAGAAAAAGGCACTTTCTAGTGCGCACATAGCCTTAAACATATTCCTGTAAAATGGCAATGTTGTGGAGCAGAGAGCAAATGGTGTTATGTCATTGCAGCTGGCCGCTTGGTTCTGCTCAGCATTGAACAGGTTTCATGACGCCCAATGTTCCATGAATGACCCGTCCCAGCAAGAACGAAGTGGCATCAATCACGGATCTGTGGCTAGGATTACTGCCCCGACACTGGGAACAGTGCTGACTGCTCTGTGCACAATGGGAACATCACATCAGATTCTCTCTGCGTCTCTAACTTCAGAACCATATTTAAAAAGGTTTATACATGTACTTTAGCAGAAAGCTTCAAGTACGTAGCCAGAATTTTCGTTACAATGACAAGCCTCCTTTAAGCAAAATAACTTTATATGCAATTTGTAAAATAATGATCAAGGATGACAAAGATACTCTACAGTGGTACAAAGTACTAGCAAAAGATAACAAAAAAAAAACAAAACAACATTCTGTGACACAATATAAAAATTAAAAAGACACAAAACCCAATGATGCTAAATAACACGGGCAGTGTGACCTAGAAGTGCCATTTACACTATCAATTAACTGTAAATGCCCATTTTGTGCGGCTGCCACTTGCCAGTTTATCTGCGGGGAGGCGTAAAATAAATAGTAACAAGCATGGTTTCTAAACCAGGAATCAGACAGGAGTGTCCAGAGGATTATTAGGACTTTCACTCTGCAGGGTGAGATGCTATTCAGGGATTTCCTGTAGGTTTATTCCTTACCACTGTGTGCACAAGGATTAAACACGTGAATATTTTCAGGAATTCATCATTTTTATGCAGATTTTTCAACTACACACTGTATAACAATGAATGCTTATTGGATTAAGCAGATCAGGTGATGTGTATTTGAGTAATGACAAAGGGTGTGGCCTAAGGATACAACACCAGCTATCAAGGTGTGCAGAATTATTAGGCAGCTAGTTTTAGTCAGGCAAAATGAGTTTTTAAAGAAAAAAAAGAGACTCTGAAAAGACAAATTGTTAGGGTGTGGCCCGTTTGAAATGATTAAAATATTGGGCTGTGATCACAGAACCATCAAACGTTTTGCTGACAATGGTCAACAGAGTCGCAGAATGTGTTGAGAAAAAAAAAGATACACATTAACTTCTACAGATTTGAGAATGATAAAACGTGAAGCGACCAGGATCCATTACCTGTGATATTCCAGGACTACTACGTCCCTGGAGTACCCAGAAGTACAGGGTATTCAGTGCTCAGGCATGGCTGAAACCCAACTACATCGAGCAAGGCAGACAGGAAAATATGTCTAGACTGGGACAATAAACATCTGAAGACAGATTTTTCAAAAGGTCTTATGGACTGATGAGATGAGGGAGACTCTTGACAGAGCAGATGGATGGGCCCGTAGCTGGATCAGTAATGGGTACAGAGCTCCACTTTGACTCCAACACCAGCAGGGTAGAGGTGGGGTACTGTTATGGGCTGGACTTATTAAAGATGCAATAGTTGCACTCCCTATTCTACTGCTAGTTTTTAGGAAACACTCTTCAAGCAGTGGTACAAGAAAAAGTCTGCATCTTTCAAGAAAACCATGCTTTTAATGCAGAACAGTGTTACCTTGCATGCATCAAAGTTCTCCACTGCTTCACAGCCAATAAAGGCCTTAGAGATTAAAAAAATATGACATGGCCCCTTCCTCACCTGATCTAAACCCTATTGAGAACATCTGGGCTCTTTTTAAAAGGGAGATTTATGGTGAAGGAAAACAGTCACTTCTCTGACGTGGGGTCCGGGAGACTGTGGTTGGTGCTGCCGAAAAAAAATTGATGGTCACGAGATTAAGAATCTCACAGACTCCATGGATGGAAGGCTTATGATGGTTGTAGAAAAGATGAGGAGAAATACTGGCCACAGATTTTTTGAAATGCCAGAAATTTATTTTTGTTCGGTTTGGGAAATGTGGTTATTATTGTCACTTTAAACAAATAAAAGCAAACAATTGCAATAGGAAAAAGTTCATAATTTATTTAGTAATTTATTATTACTTAACGGCCTTCAGCTCGATCTCGAGCAATGGTGGCTTAATGGATGAACGCTCTGCAAGATTGATCTTGTGCAAGCCTAAGTAGGTTTTACCAGGGTCTTCTCCGCTGTTAACTTCACTGTATCAAACCATCAAAATGCTGGTTTTCCTCTTCGCCTCGTTCCTTTTATTCTTCCAACCATGAAGTCCTTCTCCATTGAGTGCGCTCTTCATATGATGTGTCCAAAATAAGCAAGTCATAGCTTGGTGATCCTTTCTTTGAGTGACATGTCTGGCTTGATTTGTTCTAAACTTGATTTGTTTGTTCTTCTATGATGTTGATAACATCCTTCTCTAGCATCCGTTTTCAAAGGCATTGATTATTCTTGTTTCTTTATCGTCCAGGTTTCATATCCAAATGTTACTACTAAAAAGACCAGACAATGTACAAGCCAAGTCTTTGTCCCGGGTGAAATGTTCCTTAATTTGAAGACCTTGTCCAGTGACTTAATTGTTGATTTGCCCATAGCTATTCTCTTATTGACTTCTGGTGTCATCGCTGCATCTTGAATGATCACTGATCAGAGGAGGTTGAAGTCCTTTACATCTTCCAGCCGCCGTCCATCTAAAATGTGTCTGGTCAGACCTGGCAACAGTCAATATCTTTGTCTTCTTTGTATTGATTAGGAGTTCCATCTTAAAACTTATCATCTTGACAGTGTATAATAAGTCCTTCATTCCATCTACTATTGTTGCCACCAATGTTGTATCGTCTGCGTATTTAATCCCTTTACTATCCGCAGATTTTCCATTTTCGTTTGTCCCTCCACTTCTTCCAAGAGCCTTAACTTTTTAAGTTATCCTTTCCATACAAGGGCTTGTTTTTTTGCAGGATTGTATTTTGAATGCCACCATTCATTTTGACCTATATTGTACTGGAAAACAGGAAAATAATTCCAGGTGCGGTGAAATTGCAAAAAACAAAGTGCAATTGCACGTTTATTTATTTTTTTTATTTACCATGTTCACTATATGGTAAAACTGACCTGGCAACATCATTCTCCAGATCAGTACGAGTTTGTAGATAGATATAGATAGACATGTAGATAGATGTATTTTAGTTTTACGCTTATCTTCTATATAAGTGTTGGTGTAAAAAAAAAAATTGCGCTTTTTTTCACCATTTTCCAAGACCCGCAGAATTCTCACATTTCGGGATCTGGGCCTCAGTGACTGTTTATTGTTTTCGTCTTGAGATGACCTTTCTAATTATAAAATATTGAGGTAGATATATTTTGATCAACTGTTATTGCATTTTAATGCAACGTTGTGCTGACTAAAAAAAATGTAATTCTGGCATTTTGCTTTTTTTTCCTCGCTAAGCCCTTCATTGATCAAATTATCTGATTTTATTTATATTTTGAAGCCAATGATTCCAAATATGTTTATTTTTTTTTTTTATTATTATTATTATCATTATTATTATTATTATTTCATGTTTAATGGGGCAAAAAGCGGCAGGGGGGGATTTGAGCTTTTATTTTATTCTTTTAATTTACCGTATTTTTCGCTTTATAAGACGCACCGGAATATAAGACGCACCCCAAACTTAGACATAAAAAAAGGTAAAAAAAGAAAAATGGGGTCCGTCTTATACGCCGGTGTTCTCTTACCGGAGGGGGGCACCAGTGGTGGTGAAGCGGGGTCACAGGAGGCACAGGTTGTGCTGGCAGGCGCGGCAGGTCAGTGGCAGCGGGGTCCGTGGTTGCAGGTGCCGTGGCGTCCGCGGTGGTAGGAACCGTGGGGTCCGTGGTGGCGGCAGCAGCCGTGGCGGGTGAGCCGTGCAGCAGGCTGGTGCAGTGAGTGTCCGCGGTCCCGGTTCAGTGGTGGCAGCGGCGGCGGCAACGGCTCAGTGGTGGGAGTGGCGGCGACTGCTCAGTGGTGGCAGCGGCGGCGACTGCTCAGTGGTGGCAGCGGCGGCGACTGCTCAGTGGTGGCAGCGGCGGCGACTGCTCAGTGGTGGCAGCGGCGGCGACTGCTCAGTGGTGGCAGCGGCGGCGACTGCTCAGTGGTGGCAGCGGCGGGGACTGCTCAGTGGTGGCAGCGGCGGGGACTGCTCAGTGGTGGAGCAGACGGATGCAGTGTTTTCCCAGTGTGTCCGCGGTCCCGATTCAAGTAATGGCGCCTGGAGCGACGCATGCGCAGATGGAGCTCTCATCCAAGAGCTCCACCGGTGCCATCATTTGAAAGTGGGACCGCGGACAACTGGTAACATGCTGCACAGCCGCCCGTCCCGCACGCACAGAGTGGAAGCCAGCAGGCTGCCCGCCCACCCTGCGTGCAAGCGGCCGGGTACCTGTGCTTGCGTGTGGTGGCATCCGGGTACCCATGGCTATGTGTGGGCGGCAGCCGGGTGCTGTGTGCGGACGGCAGCCGGCTGCCGCCCGCATGGGCACCCGACTGCCGCTCGCACACAGCACCCGGCTGCCGCCCACACAGCCATGGGTACCCGGCTGCCACCGCATGCAAGCACAGGTACCCGGCTGCCAACCCCACACATCACCCGGCTGCCGCCCACACACAGCCGCGGGTACCCGGCTGCCACCGCACGCAAGCACAGGTACCCGGCCGTTTGCATGCAGCCACAGGCACCCGGCCGCCTCAGACAGGACCCCCCCAGGTACCGCTTTATAAGACGCACCCCCCATTTTCCTCCCAAATTTTTGGGAGGAAAAGTGCGTCTTATAAAGCGAAAAATACGGTATTTCATATTGTTAAAAAAAAAAAAAATTTCTTTAACCGATTTTACTAGTTCCTTTATGGGACTTTATGCCTTCACTATACGATCACTTCTGCTGTTCAGAGTGATACTTCAGCATTGGCGCCATGTGATCGCATCACGGGAGCGCCAATGGCGACAGGGAACAGAGAGATCCCCACAAGAGCGCATTAGGTCATGCTGTCAGTGTTTGACAGCGCGATCTAACTAGATAACAGTCGTGGGTGGATCTCTGATTTTTAGGGACTACATTCCATTTGAACTTACTGTACTTTAAAAGGGCCCATGTGACAGAAAATTCCTAAAACTTACACCATTTTAAAAGCTACACCCCTCAAAGTGCTCAAAAATATAATCAAGAAGTATCTTAACCTTTTGGTGCGTTACAGGAACTGGAAGGAAGAAATAAAAAATTTACTTTTCTTTTTCTCACAAAAATATTGCTTTAGCCTCAAATTTTTCAATTTCACAAGTGTAACAGGAGAAAATACACTGTACAATTTGTTACGCAATTTCTCCAGAGTACAATAACACCACATATGTGGTGGAAAACTACTGCTTCAGCACACAGTAGAGCGTGGAAGGGCAGAAGGGCAATTTGAATTTTGGAACGAATTGGCTAAAATAGATAGGGGACGCCATGTTGTGTTCAGAAAGCCCCAGAGGTGCCTAAACAGAGGAAACTCCCCACAATGTCACCCTATTTTAGAAATTACACCAAGGAATTTATCTAGAGCAGGTGCTTCATAAAATTTAATAACATTGGCCCGTGAAAATGAAGAATAATTTTCTCTCACAAATGTTGACTTAACCCCAATTTTTTCATTTTCACAAGGGTAACAGGAGATCATGGACCATACAGTCTGCTGTGCAATCTCTCCTGAGTACACGGATACCCCAAATGTGGTGGAAAACTACTGTTTGGGTGCATGGGAGGGCTCGGTTGGGAAGAAGCGCTACTTGAATTCTGGAGCGCCATTTTTACTGGAATAATCACAACTGAAGAGCCCCTGATATGCCAAAACAGCAGAAACCCCCACAAGTGAACACATGCTATAAACTACACCTCTCAAGGAATTCATTTACAGGTGTAGTGAGCAATTTTAGCCCTCATGTGATTCATTTAACTGCATAACATCTGTGAAAATTAAAAAATTACCAATTTTCAAAAAGGGTAATATGAGAAATTGCAAGGTCCATTTTCCCGACATGCCAGAAAAGCAGAAATCCCCCCACAAGTGATTCCATTTTACAAACTGCACTCCTCAATGAATTCAACTAGGGGTGCAGTGAGCACAGTGACATGACAGGTGTGTCACAAAATTGTATACCATTGGGTGGTGAAGAAAGAATAAATTACATTTTTTCACTAAAATGTTAATGAAGCCTCAACTTTTCAACTTTCAAAAGGGCCAATAAGGAAAAAATGTTTTGCATCGCCATATTTTGAGAGCTTTTTTTTCCTGGATTTTTCTGTATTTCTGCCGAAACAGTCATGTAAGGGTTTGTTTATGTGACATGAGTTGCAGTTTCTTCAGGCACATGTTTTTTTTATCACTTTCTATTCCGATTTTTAGTATGCACAATGAACATAAAACAGCAATTCAGGTAAAAGTGACAAGACCGCTTTAGTCTTCAGGTCAGTATGATAAACAGCGATATCAGATTTAGATTTTTTTATGTTTTGCACAATAAAACCTGTTATAAAAAAAATTGTTTTTGCATCGTCATATTCTGAGAGCTATAACTTTTATTTTTCTACTGATAAAGGCATTTGGCCGCTTGTTATTTTGCAAGACGTTAGTTTTAGAGATACCCTTTTTATTAACATTTGTATTTTTGATCGTGTTTTATTCAGCGGTTTAATGAAAAAAGCAGCTTTGCCATGTTTCACTAAAGTCTGTGTGCACATGCTGAGTTTTTTTCATGCAGATTTGTGAAGTTTATCATGCAGATTGTTCAACAAACCTGCATGTCTATCCTTATGTCATCAAAGTCAATGAGAATTCTGAAGTGCTGTACGCACATTTTTCTTTTTCCCCCTGCAGTTTTGGCTGCAGCATGTGAATTGTTGGTGCATATTTTTCCTGTGTTTTTCAGTCCTACCAGCCATTGATTTCATACACACACACAAAAAAAAACCTCATAGAAAAAAAATGCACTGAAAACACACTAACAAACGCATGTGTATTTCTGCCACAAGATGCTTTTTTTTGGTGCAGAAAATTTCTCTTCCCGCCAACCTCTCCTCTACAAATAATCTAAGGCCCTGAGCGCACTGGAAAATGGAATTTTCAGGGTCTGAAAGATAACTGCACCCGCGGTAAAAAACGTGGCAAACCGCACCCGAAAACCGCATGCGGTTTGCAGCGGTTTTACCGCGGGTTGGTACATGTGTTTTAATGCATTCAATGCAATAAAGCACAGACAAAAAAAAAAATATTTCCTTCTGAGATAGATAGATAGATAATTAGACAGATAGAAGAATAGATAGATAGAGGGATAGATAGATAGATAGATAGATAGACAGATAACAGATCAATCAACAATCGACACGCTGCAGTTCTCCCGAGTGGTAGTGTGTTCACATTACCGGCCGTGGGAAATGACCTGTGGTTACCTCTCTGCAGGCTCGTTACGAGGCTGCATTCTGTAGTGTCAGTCGAGGCTGGATGCAAGCGACGTGGGACCTCTGTGGATTAAGTTGGAGCTGTGTGTTTGGGGGGGTTGGGGGGGTTATAAAGTGGTGAAAGAGGAGGCTTTTTTGTGTTTTATTTAAAATAAAGGATTTTTCGTGGTGTGTGCTTATTCACTTTACTTACAGGTTAACCATGAAAGCTGTCTCATAGACGCTGACATGATTAAAGCCTGGACTTAGTGGCGGCGATGCGCTGCAATTAACTCATTATTACCCTGATTGCCACCGCATCACGGCAACAGGAAGGGCCGGGACACTCCGGGAGTGTCGCATAATGGATGCAACAGTCCCAGGGCAGCTGTGGCTGATATTTTCGGCTGCGGGGGGGTGGGGGGGGGGCATTAATCCTGCCCCTCGCAGTCCCCAGCCTGACAATACCGGGCCGCCGCTGTGTGCTTACCTCGGCTGTACGGTAAAAATACGGCGGAGCCCACGTTTTTTTTATTTTTATATGTCCGTTTGATTTCCATTTGTATTCTATATGTCTGTGTCTGTGTTGAGTGCAATGTGTATGTTCTATGTCTGTGTCTGATATGTGTGTGTTTACTCTCTCTGCTCCGCTTCCTCTTCCTGTCATAATGACATCACTTCCCTGTAAACCGCAGGCAGTGGATGAACATTATGTCCTGAAACCGCGAAATACCGGAGGGAATAACGTAGGAAAACGCAATGAACCGCACAGAATTTGCGGCCTGCGTTATTTCCTGCGGGATTTCCCGATTACATTGCAGACAATGGAGTGTAATGCCGCAGTGACGTGTGGAAAAGAAGTGACATGCAATTGTTTTTGCTGCGGGAATCCCGCAGCAAAACATGCAGCTGTCAAAATCCGCATATTGCTGGTGAATCACTGCAGAGATCTTATGAACATAACATGCAGCAAAAAACGGCAAGTGCGCACAGGGCCTAACACTTCCGATCTCAGTAATTTAACAATCTGTCTTCACTGAGGTTAAAAATGCACAAAACACTCAATGTGTGCACGAGGCCCCTTTAGGACACCTTTTAGGTAACCTAGGGAAAAAAAAGAGGTTTAGTTGCCCATAAAAACAGATGAAAAGAAAAAAAAAAACTAGTATAAGGCTATGGGCACACGTGTGCGCTCTGCACTGCACCTAAAAGGTGCGCTTCAGAGCGCAGCTGAAAAGCTCCGTTCTGAAGCGCATGGTGCCGGCAGAGAACGTGCGCTCTGCATGCTGCCTCTCCCTATAGACAGCATGCAAACCGCACGGAAGAAGTGACATGTCACTTCTTAGAACGCAGCGATTCTGGCAGCAGCCGAATCGCTGCGTTCTAATATGCCACGTGCGCACGGCTCCTGCACAATCTCCATAGACTGTGCAGGGGACGCAGGACGCATGCAGTTACGCTGCAGATCGCAGCGTAACTGCATGTAATACGCACACGTGCGCATACAGCCTAAGACAGCAGAGGCAGCAAGTAGCAAATATGTCTTGCACGCATGAAGGACAAGCCCGAATTCCCAAAGGAAAAAAAAAAAAGAGAATTTTGTTTACTTACCGTAAATTCTTTTTCTTATAGTTCCGTCATGGGAGACCCAAACCATGGGGTGTATGCTACTGCCCCCGGAGGACACACAAAGTTACTACACTCAAAAACGTGTAGCTCCTCCCTCCTAGCATATACACCCCCTGCTAGCCAGATCTAGCCAGTTTAGTGCAAAAGCTGAAGGAGGACATCCACCCACAAGAAGAGATAGCGTAAAATCCGGAGGAACCGGAACCTCAGTCTACAACAATAACAGCCGGTGAAGACACACGGAACAGGAAACCTGCCATATAGGCAATAGGGAGGGTGCTGGGTCTCCCATGACGGAACTATAAGAAAAAGAATTTACGGTAAGTAAACAAAATTCTCTTTTTCTTTATCGTTCCTTATGGGAGACCCAAACCATGGGACGTTCAAAAGCAGTCCATGGGTGGGAATAAACAGACAATTGAGAAGCAGGCAAACCTAACTTCACAAATGGGCGACAGACGCTGGAAAAATGCGTCTGCCGAGCCCACGTCTGCCAGAGCATGAGCATGCCTTGGGTAGTGCTTCGAAAAAGTATGCAGACAAATTCGAGCTGCAGACTGACAGACCTACTGAGCCGTAACCTGGTGCCTGAAGCCCAAGAAAAAAAGGCGCCGACAAGTCTGACCAAATGTGCTCTGATCCCCGGTGGGGAAGGCACTTGAGTACACTTGTAAGTCTCAGAAATGGCTGACCTAAGCCAACGATCAGGGTCGGCTTAGATGCCGAGAGACCGCTACGCTGACGAACAGTCAGCACCAGTGAGGTGCACCGCCTAATAACGGCGGTGCGAGACACGTAGATCCGGAGCGCCCGCACCAGATCTAGGATATGCAACGCTTCCTCAAGCGATGAACAGGAGCCGGACAAAAGGAAGGCAGGAAAATTGCCTCGGATAAGGTGGAAGCAGTAACCGCCTTAGGGAAAAAGTCCGGAGTCGGATGAAGACCACCTTGTCTTGATGCAAAAGAGCAAAAAAGGGGGTGACTCCGAGGGAGCGCAGCCAGAACTCTATGGCGGGAAATTATAGCCACTAGAAAGACTACTTTCTGTGAAAGACAACAAAGAAACCTCCCGAAGACGGCGCAAAGGGGGGTTTCCGGGAACCGTGAGGACCGGATTAAGGTCCGAGGTCTCCATAGGCCGCCGGAAGGCGGAATGATGTGAGATGCGCCCTTAAAGGAGCGCACCGGAGCCAGCCGGACGATACGCCGCTGGCACATACTGACAGAGCCGAGACCTGTCCCTTAATGAGGGATAGTCCTAGCTGTAGACCGGACTGTGGAAGGGACAGGAGGGTCGGCAAGGCCAAAAAAAGGTCAAAGGACACTTTGGAGCTCGAGTCAAAGTGGAGATGACTTCAGGAAGGATATCAGAAGTCGCTAAGATCCAGGACTCAAGAGCTATGCCGTCAATCTGAGAATCCAGAATTCTGACGGGGAAAAAACGGACCTCTTGAGAAAAGGTCTGAACGGTCCGGAAGATGCGAAGGCAACCCAACGGACAGAAGGAGCAGGTCAGAGTACGAAGCCTGCTTAGGTCAGTCTGGAAGAATGACCCGACGGCCCCCTTTACCGATCTTGCGCAGGACTCTGGACAAGAGGTAGAGGGTGAAATTCGTAAAGAGACAAAGCTGGGATCAAACATGAACCAGTGTGTCTACCGCAAAACCTGAGGATTGTGGACCACGGTAGGACAGCTGAAATAGCCTGCCTCGTAGTTTTCACATCTAGGATGTGGACTGCGGATACGGTGGACTAGGAGTCCCTTGTCCACTGAAGGATGTTGAGCCGCCATGATTGTCAGGCGGCTGAGTGTCCCGCCCTGGAAGCTGGTGTAGGAAAACGCTGTCACGTTGTCCGACTGGACTCGAATGCGCCTAGCCGCCCACAGATGGTGAAGGCTTAGAGAGCAAGAAATACAGCCCTGAATTCCAGCACATTGATCCAGAGGGCTGATTCGGACAGAGTCCAAGCGCCCTGCGCTCCACGTGGAGATATACCGCTCCCAAGGCGGATAGGCTATCCTGGTGAGGATCACCCGGAACGGGCCAGAAAAGGAGCGCCCCTGAGACAGAGTGGCCGAAGCCACCACTGAAACGAGCCCCTGGTCAGTGGCGAAGCCACCACCCCGTGGGAGGAGTGAGTTCGCTTGTACAGCGGAAAACATCCAGTCTCAGAGGACGCAGGAAAAACTGGGCAAGGAACCGCTTCCATTGACGCCCTGAGAACCTCTGGTTCGAAGTCAGAGTGGACTTGGACAGAAGACAAGCCACCCGATAGGTCAGAGTGGCGAGAGTGAGCGAAGCACTCTGCTAAGAGTCAGCACTGGATGAAACCCCGACAAGAAGGCCGTCCAGGGCTAAAAATCACTGCCAACCCCTTGGGGGGCAGGACCCTGATCACAGCTGCCCCAATGAGAATACTCGAGGGGCCTTGGCTAACCCCAAGGGAAGAGCCACGATTGGACCACTCCGATTGTCAAAACGTAGTCAACGCTGGTGTGAAACTGCGATTGACTCCTGCCGATAGGCATCTCTGATGCCGATGGTCGCTAGGGAATCTCCTTGGGGTCTTGATTGATCCGGTGAAAAAAACACACGGAACAAAACCAAGACTCAATGTGAAAACGCCACACCTGGCTATGCTTGAAAAGCTAAAGATCCAGGTCGGAAGGCACCGCCCTCTTCGGGGACTAGGAATAGATTTAAGCAAAAATCTCAGAACCGTTCCCAGACGGGAACCGGTACATTACTCCATTGGCCTGCCAGAAATGCCACGGCCTGTGAGAAGGCGGCGGCCTTGGAGCAGGGAGGAGATGACAGAGAAAATCTGTTTGGCGGGTGGACAGAAGTCCATCCTGTAGCCAAGGGAGATATAATCTCGCCCCCACTGAACGGAGACGTGTTAGAACCCTACGTCGCCACGTGGAGAGAGCCTGCCACCGACCAAGAAGGTTGTTGGCGTGGCTAAATAGCTCGGAGGAAGCTGACTCAGTGACAGCATCTCCTGCGGCCTTCTGAAGACGCAGCTTCGAGCTATTTGGTTCTATGAACCTAGGCTGAGCTAGAGGACGACCAGATGGAGGAACGGAAACCACCGAAACCTCAACTGATTCCTGTCCTGGACAGGTTCCCTGATTTAGGTTTGTGGCAAGGAAGAATACTCCCCGCCAAGAGCTTCCTTAATTTCACTCAGTTGGTTCCGAGGAAACTGGTCCCACCAAGGGGGAGCCCAGCAGGGAACCTCCATAGAGGCATCTGCCTTCCAAATCCGAAGCCACAGGAGCTTGCGGATAGCGAGGAAGGTAGCCCAGATCACCGCCGTGCGGCGTCCAGCATGGCAGATCTGGTATAGGATGAGAGAACTGAGTCTGGAAGTTCAGGCAACCGTTTTGGCATAGAGTCCCTGTGAGAGAATGCATCTCCTCCAGAGAAGCAGAGAAGGTACAAAAAAACCGCACTGCTGTAAGCTGAGGAGAACGAAGCTCCTGCCGTCCCCCTTGGCCCAAAGGACAACCGGGCGGACCGCAGAACCGTAAGTGAGGAGCCATCAGCCACTGACATAACGGCCCGGGCTGAGCCACCTAAGGTGAATGAGCCCACTACTTGACCACCATTGGTGGACAGGGGAAATCCAGTCCTCAGAATCACGCTTCATGGGAAGCGACTGTCAGAGCGGACCCTGGGCTTGGTCACAGGGGCCTGAAAACTGGAGAGGTTAAGGAACACACGTTGTGTTCACCTAGATAAGGTAACACCGGCGGACTGAGGTCCAGTACAAAATTAATGTACCGTGGGATCCATATAGAGGTGCCGTCAGCCACTGATACAACTATCCGGGCTGAAGTCTAGACACCGGAGTGGCTACCCTTGGCGAATGAGTACACTCCTAGACCACCTCAGATGGGAGGGGGAGACAGGCAGCAGAACTCCGCTGCTGTGGGCTTGGACGCGGCGGGCTGAAAACTGGAGTGGTTAAAGAACACACTCCTCGTCATGTTAAAGGCATACTGATGCATTTCTGCCAGCGGGGAACACTTCCCTGATCAGGCGGATGGAGGTCCAGTACAAGAATAATGGACGAAATCCAATCAGTCGCATCTGCGCCACCTACGGATGGATCAATGTACATCAAGTAGCGTCCGAGCCCGTGGTAGAGACATCCTCCTCGTCCAGCGAGTCAGCTCGTAATCGGAGCTGCGGGACGGGGAGGACAGGGGACCCTGCGTCTCCCTGTCAGGAGGACGGGGTCTGAGTCCAGAAGGAGAGTCCCTTGTGAGCTTTGCTGAGCGAAGCAGAAAAACGCCCTGAGAAGGGGGCTGCATGCTCAGCAGATGCCGGGACAGCCGACCCCTGGAATAGGATTCCTACGGGGGTCAGCCACCGAAACCGGACTGGAGGGACCATGAATGAGCTCCCATGTTATGAGCTCGGTAAGGCCGTACGAGACTACCTGCAGTGGATAATAAAAAACAGCCTGCAGTCTCACTCTGTGACATGCTGCAGAGGTGGGGGGCTCTGTCTAGAATGGCTAGAATACCCAAGACAGAGGTTCAGCCTGGGGAGAATCCCGGCTGAGGCATCTTGCCACTATCCACCACATAAGAACCGTTACAGTGTGTCGGTTCAGGCAATATGAGGTTACATGCAGAGCATGTAGTGTACAGCCTTGGAGCTTTGCTGCTAGAGTGAGACATGCTGCTGAGGAGGAGATTATATGATAAAGAATTAACTCCTTCAGAATGCCCTGAGAGTGAATAAAAGTGCACAGCCAGAGGTTGTGACTTATCAGGCCACTATATGAGTGCCCTCCGGATTCCAGGCCTGGACCCCCAGCCAGAGATTCACTCCCTCTGCACTGCAGAGCAGCCAGCGCCGACCAGAGTACTGAGACGCTGAGAAAATGGCGCCAGAGTGAGGGGGGGGGGGCGGGGGTTAACCCAGGAGCGGGAATCGGAGGGCGAAGGAGATGTACAGGGGAGGGAATCATCTCCTCAAAAAGGAGCGTCCTCCCCTGTGCAGAGCGGCCGGCGGGCGGCTCTGCGGTGTCCCCCTGCATGACTGACATGCAGGGGAACGAAAACGAAACTAGGCCGCGGCTGAAGCCGGGGCCTAGAGTTATACATGCGGCCGAGAATCAGGCATCATCGGCGCGGTTCCCAGTAAAAAACCGTGGAACCGGCCGGAAACACAGTAAAAGCAGCATTATCAAGCATCACTGTCCCCCACAATAAAAAGTGCCCCACATTGCAGAAGGACCCTCTGAATAACGTCTCTATACTTAGCTTTGAGACGCAGGGCCCAGTCCCTGGTGGGGTGGGGGTCCAGTGCTCCTTCCAGCAGGGTCCTGCACAAGGGCTGCAGATGGAGGCCGGTCTCCTGCAAGGCAGTGAGAACCGTGTTGGCTCCAACTTCAAGCCAGAGCCCCTAAGGGATGGTGAAGGAGCGCGGCATGAAGGGCTCCTGCCCTGAAGTCAACCTTACCAGCACCGCCGCCAGGGGGGTGAGAAGGGACATGCCGGGAGTCCAGTGGACCCGCTTTTCTTCCAAATCTTTAGAAAAAATGAAAAATCAAAAGAGAATGCATGTGTGTGTGTGATCCTCCTGACACAAAGCAAAAAACTGGCTAGATCTGGCTAGCAGGGGGTGTATATGCTAGGAGGGAGGAGCTACACGTTTTTGAGTGTAGTAACTTTGTGTGTCCTCCGGGGGCAGTAGCATACACCCCATGGTTTGGGTCTCCCATAAGGAACGATAAAGAAAGTGTCTGCAGCTCGTAAATATAGGTTGTGCAGTTAGAGAAAGGCCTCTGTGCTGGACAGTAGATGTGTGACATGATATTAATCAGTGATGGGTGCACCCGGGCTTAATATGTGTAAGATGATATTACCGTATTTTTCAGACTATAAGCCGCACCCTGGTTTTAGAGGAGGAAATGTTCTACTAAAAAGGTACCCCATCCTGATAATGATCCTCATCAGATTACATTACTTACCCTGCCCTGTTGCATAGAACAGTCTACACACCCCACCAGCACATTTCCATGTTGGACTCCGGGGATTACTTGTAGCCTCTCAAAATCACTTCCCAAAATCACAACATCACACCCAGATGCGTAAGCCTGTGGATTGAAGAACAAACAAAATTATTATTTTTACAATGGAAGTAAATGTGTGATACATACATTTTTAAATTTGAGCAGCAGGGTGGCTCAGTGGTTAGCACTGCAGTCTTGCAGCACTGAGGTCCCAAGTTCAAATCCCACCAAGGACATCATCAGCAACTTAGTTTGTTGTCACCGTACTTGTAAGGGTTTCCTCAAGTCTCCTCCCACTCAACAAAAACATACTGATAGGGAATTTAGATTGTGAGCCCCAATGGGGACAGTGATGATGCCTGTGACACGCCATGGAATATGATGGCACTGTATAAGAGGGTATTGAAAATAATAGCCTCTCATTATGGGGCACAGCAAACATGGAGCACCTTCAGTGATTACTCCCTAGTCATACAATGAACAAGCTGTTCTGTGCATCCCATGGATATATGAGAGGAAATCAAGATTTACAGATATCCGTCTTTCTACCATTTATTCACAATGCAACCAGAAACACTGGGTGACATTTATCACTGCCTCTGCGCAAAAATCTATGCTCAAATTGTGACATTTCATTGCCATAAAAGACTAAGCTAAATTTACCAATGCTTTACTCCACTTATTACACTAGTTTTCAGTAACTGCACAATCTTAAAAGAAAAGAATAACATTGCATTTTTACATACGAAGGTCACGTTCCCACAATGTATAAACGCTCCATTTTTCTGAGAAAAAGTTTTTAAAGCAAAGTGGACGGGATTTCATGGAAACTCAAGTCCACGCCGTGCTTAAAGACATCGGTGAACTATTGGCTTTTGGGTTATTCTTTTAACCCACAGGTCTTTAAGTGTAAAATCCCAAAGACTCTGTAATAAATTGACTTCTTTATAAAAATTAAAAAAAAAAAAAAAAAAAAAAAAACAAAAAAAAAAAAAAAAGGAAAAAAAATGCAGCCAACCCCCCACCCCGAATAATCAGAACAGGCCTCATTTAGAAGTCTGTGTGACATGTCCACGTTGTATCCATTTTTTTTTGTTGGCTAGAGCCTGCACCCATTATAACCTTTGGGGATATTCACATGTCCGTGTTTATCACAGACAGTGTGTACGTGCAGAGCACACAGACATGTGTTTTTTATTCTGGCAGTACGGGTGACAAGGCCCAATACAAGCCTATGGATGGAAAACAAGTATGGCACACAGATGGGATCTGTATTTTGTACGTGTGTAATGCTGAATAGTGAAGAAGAAGCTTTGTAGTTTATTGACTTCTTCATCCATCTGTGAAAAATATTGATAGAAAAAAAAACGGACAGATGATGTCCCAGTGATGCATGCACTGTAGCATTTTTTTCATGTACGGCTGAAAGAGGCCAAAGTGTGTAAGTATGATGTAAATAGCTTGGTACAGAATATACACACAGGGACAGTATACAAAGCGGACGGAGTCTGCAGCTTCTCCTACATGTGCAAATAAACAAAAATCTTACAGCGCTCCTCTCCTGTATTGTTGGCTAAACAGAACCTGTGTACCCGTGCGCCCACACGAGAGGAGCCAGAACCAGTCGAGAGCGCTCCGGCAAGGATAAAACTGGAGTACGAGCCCCGGTCTGTGGAGATGAGAGCCCTGTTATCTCCCATCACTGCCACCTACCACACATGCAGCTGCCGCCAGACAGGTAAATTACAGAGCACAGTATAACACTACTATTACAGCCTGATGAAAGCCGCCTGTGCTCCTGGCTTCAATTAAAAAAGAGACTACAATCCATCTATTGTACCAGGATTGTGCGCACAAAAAAAAAATAGCACCGGTAGAAGCTGAAAGAATTGGGACAATATTCAGACGAAAACTTCTGGAGAGATTCCTTAAAGCAATGTCCTTTCTATGTGATATAATGTAAAGGGATAAAAAACAGGACTACATAACATACAAATAAATTCCTCTTCATTTATAGAATGATTATGACAATCGCTATTTTTTTTTGTTTTCCATGGTGGTAATATTTAGCTCCTGCTATAATACACTAAATGTAACCACAGGGCTCTATGTATCCAGTGGAGACCAAAAAGACAAGATTTTGGGACAAAAATTATATAAATGAAATTGAGCAGCAGACTTTACAGAGGTATATAGTAAAAGCATACAACGAGCTGTATATACAGTATGAATATACTCAGTGCCTCTTATTGTGATGTATAAAGAGGACATTGCATCCAGGTGACTTACCAAAGTGCATGCCTCAATTCATCTTTACATGATTATGTACATTTTTTTTTATATCATATCATGGTATGTTTGAACAAAACTGAAAAATCCTGCTAGACCGACACAAATGCCACTTTCTGCATTGTAAAGGGTGACATTTTATACCTGAAGGAGAAAGACACTGAAGCGACCTAATCTTCAGTGCAAACCGATGTCTGCACATTCCCAGCAGAACACATCCGCGGCAGAAAATCAGTCCTATATGAACATTCTAAAAGGAAACCTGTCAGGGCAAACCCCACAAGCATCACCATAGCCTTATACCATTGCGCCTATATCTATAAACCAGGGCTGTGGAGTCGGAGTCAGTGTCCATTTTGGTGGAGTCAGTATAATATGGACCGACTCCAAAAATATATAATAAATTGGGTACAGCGGTTCAATGCACTATGTGATGAATATTTTTTTTTATAAGAATTTGGGAAAGTTATGAAATGTCCTATAAATGTCTGTTCTATTCCTGAATAAAGAATCTCGCTTTTAGTGGAGATTAATCTGTGCTCCACTTCAGCTACGTGATATAAGTAGTCATGTTACCATTTTACTACAGTAAATTTATCACAAGCATCAGTCATGTACAGCTGAAACCAGAACTTTACATACACTAGCTAAAAAGACACATCTGCATGTTTTTCCTCACTATATGTCATGATATCAGAATGAACCTTTCCCGTTTTTGGTCAATTAGGAACCAAAATACTTATATTTGCCAGAATGAGAGAGACTGTTGTAAGGCATTTTGATTATGGTCGAAGTTTCCATACACTAAAAGTACTATGCCTTTAAACAATATGGGACAGCCCATATGATGAGGTCATGTCTTCGGAAGCTTCTGATAGGTTTATTAATAACATCGGAGTTAATTAATTAGAGACACACCTGTGGATGTATTTTAATGCACACCTGAAACACACTGCTTCATTGTGTAGCATCATGGCAAAGTCAAAAGAATTCAGCAAAAATCTCAGGAAGAGAATTGTGTACTTGCTGCAATTTCCAGATACCTGAAGCTGCCTCTTTCATCTGTACAAACAATTATATGCAAGTACAAATAAGACGGGAATGGCCAGCCATCATACCGCTCAGGAAGGAGACAGGTTCTGTGTACCAGAGATGAACGTGCTTTGGTCAGACATGTGCATATCAACCCAAGAATAAAAGCAAAAGACCTTGTGAAGATGCTGGCAGAAGCTGTAAGATTGTGTCATTATCCACAATGAAAGAACTACTGTATAAACATGGGCTGAAAGGCCACTCTGGATTTTTTTATGTTTCTTTTGGAGTAGTGGCTTCTTCCTACCAAAGTAATGTTTACAAATGCACAAAGGAACAAAAACTTTAAATTTTGGAGACATGTCCTGTGGTCTGGCGAAACTAAAATTAAACTGTTTGGCTATAATGACCATCGTTATGTTTGGAGGAAAAAGGGAGAAACTTTGAAGCCTAAGAACACGATCCCAACTGTGAAACACAAAAGGAGGCAGCATCATGTTGTGGGGTTGTTTTGCTGTAGGAGCGACTGGTGCACTTCACAAAATAGATGACATCATGAGGAAAGAAGATTATGTGGCAACACTAAAGCAACATCTCAAGACATCAGCCAGGAACTTAAAGCTTAGTCGGAAATAGGTCTTCCAAATATATAATGACCCGAAGCATACTGCCAAACTGGTTACAAAGTGGCTTAACCTCATAACGACGGCCGTACGACTTAAAGCGGCGGCAAAACAGGGTACTTATTCTGTTCCGCCGCTTTAAAGCGGCGGCCCGAAAAAAACCCTGTAGCGCCCCCCCAGCGACCAAAAATCTCGGGGGTTTCAGCTACCGGGGGTTGCTGAGACCCCCCAGATTATGAATCGGGGTGTTTTTTCTGGACCCCGTTAATGTGATCGCCGGTATACACCGTATACCGGCGACAACATTAAAAAAAAAAAAAAAAAAAAAAAAAAAATGGGCAGTAAAATTGATTTATTTCTCATCTGACGTGATCAAACATGTCAGATGAGAAATAAATATGAGCCCTTAGTGCCCCCAAGGCCCCCGGTACCGGAGAAATCTATCCAACACCCCCCTCCCCCTCCGGAAAATCCAAGATGGCGCCGACACGCGCTGAAAACTCCCGCCGCCGCCGGCTCTGCATTCATTTCCCTCCGATCTGAAATGATCAAACATTTCAGATCGGAGGGAAATGTCCTCCCCCTGACCCCTCCTCCGGTACACCGGAGATCTCTGGTCCCCGGAGCCCCCTCCGGTTCCCCAGAGCCGCCCCCCCCTCCCCCCTCCCGAGCGTGCAAGATAGCGATCACGCCGCCTCCTTCTTGAAAGCTGGCGGCGCATGTGCAGACAGCGGCTGTCAGCTGGATCCCTGCAAGCAGGGACGCTGACGTCGCTGCTGCACTGTGGACCGGGGGAGAGTGAGTGCAGTAATCTGCAGCCACACTCCTCACATGGAGAGACTGCTGTCCTAGAAAATGGGGGGTACGTTCTGTGAGCGTGCCCCTCATATTCTGGAATGAGGTTACTGCAGGTCACTCTGCCCTAGGTTGGAGTGCAGTATTCTCAGATTACTGCACCCACACTGCTCATGGAGAGCTTGCTCTTCCAGAAAATGGGGGATACGTTCCCTGAACGTGCCCCCCATATTCTAGAAGGTCCAGAGTCGCCGAGGGACCTCCAAAATGGATTACAGTGACCGAAATTTATTTATTTTCAATAAATTGGTGAAAGAGGAATGTTTCGGGGAGTTTTTTTTTCAAATAAATTTTTTTTTGTCTTTAATTTTTTCTATTACTGACTGGGTTAGTGATGTCGGGTAAATGTTTAGATGCCGTGACATCACTAACCCCAGGGCTTGATGCTAGGTGACATTACAGCTGGTATCAACCCCGTATATTACCCCGTTTGCCACCGCACCAGGGCGCGGGATGAGCTGGAGCGAAGCGCCAGGATTGGCGCATCTAATGGATGCGCCACTTCTGGGGCGGCTGCGGCCTGCTATTTTTAGGCTGGGAAGAGTCCAATAACCATGGCTCTTCCCACCCTGAGAATACCAGACCCCAGCTGTCCGCTTCACCTTGGCTGGTGATCTAATTTGGGGGGGACCCCAAGTTTTGTTTTGTTTTTTTAAAAAACGCCTGGGGAGCCCTCCAAATTGATCAGCAGCCAAGGTGAAGCTGTCAGCTGTGGTTTGCAGGCTACAGCTGTCTGCTTTACCCTAGCTGGCTATCAAAAATAGGGAGGACCCCACGTCGTTTATTTTAATTATTCATTTTTTGGGGGGCTAAATACAAGGCTAGGCACCCTTTAGTGCCACATGAAAGGCACTAAAGGGCGCCAGCTTAGAATATGAAGGGGGTGGGATGTTATATTTGTTTGACATCTATCCATTCATCCATTGTAGCATTTTAGGCTGTGTGCCCACAATCGGGGTTTGCAACGTTTTGGGCGCAGAGTGTTTTCCCTGCATCCATAACGCTGCGTTGTGCAGTAGAAGCACAGTGGAAGGATTTTTAGAAATCCCGTGCCCACTGTGCTTCTCTTGTCCGCAGCATAAACCGACCTGTGGTGCAGCTTCCTGAGCGTCAGCATGTCAATTTATGCTGCGGAGATGAGTGTTCTCTGCAGGTAGCATAGAGCTCCACAGCAGCCTGAACCCAAATCGTGGACATGGGCAGCTGCGTTCTCCCGTGGACAACACTCACATCTCTGCAGGAAGGCTGACACTGTATACTAGACGCCATGTCGCTGGATCATGGCCACATAGCCTAAAAGTGAGACATTTGTTGCTACAGCAACATTTTTGTGAAGTACCTGTGGATTCAAAATGCTTACTATACTCCTGAATAAAATCCAGTTTCCAAAATGGGGTCACTTGTGGGGGATTTCTGCTGTATAGGTACCCAAGGGGCCCTGCTAATGTGACATGGTGCCCGCAATTTATTTCAACTTTTCCAGAATTCAAATGGTGCTCCTTCCATTCCAAGCCGTCCCATTTATCCAAACAGAGGTTTTTGGCCACATGTGGGGTATCTCTGCGCTCATAAGACATTGGATAACAACCTGTTGGGTCCACGGTTTGTTGTTGTCTCTTGAAAAAGTAAGAAAATTGATGCTGAAGCAACAATTTTGTGAAAAAAATGAAATTTTTCAATATGGCAACCTAAGCTTATCAAATTCTGTGAAGTACTCTTGAATTCAAACTGCTCAATATACACCTGGATAAAAACCTTGAGGTGTCTTGTTTCCAGAATGGGGTCATTTGTGGGGGACCTCCACTGTTTAGGCACCTCAGGGGCTCTCCAAATGCAACATGGCGTCTGCTATTGATTCCAGCCAATTTTGCAGTAAAATGGCGCTCCTTCCCTTCCGAGCCCTGCTGTGCACCCAAACAGTTGATTTCCACCACACATAAGGTATCGGCAAACTCAGAAGAAATTGCACAATAAATGTTATGCTGAATTTTTTCCTTTTACTCTTGTAAAAAAAAAGCTACCTGGTTGAAATAACAATTTTGTGGTAAAAATGTATTTTTTTATTTTCACAGCTCAACATTCTAAACTTCTGTGAAGTACCTGAGGGTTCAGGGTACTCACCATACATCTAGATAAATTCCTTCTGGGGTCTATTTTCCAAAATGGGGCCACATGTTGAGGAGCTTCACTGTATAGGCACCTCAGGGGCTCTCCAAATGCAACATGGCGTCCGCTATTGATTCCAGCCAATTTTGCAGTCAAATGGCACTCCTTCCCTTCCGAGCCCTGCCATGCGCCCACACAGTTGATTTCCACCACATGTAAGGTATCGCCAAACTCAGGAGAAATTGCACAATAAATGTTATGCTGAATTTTTTCTCTTGTAAAAAAAAAAAAAAAAAAGCTACCTGGTTGAAATAACAATTTTGTGGTAAAATTTTATTTTTTTTCTTTCATGGCTCAACGTTATAAAATTCTGTGAAGCACCTGGGGGTTCAGGGTACTCACCAAAGTTCTAGATAAATTCCTTGAGGGGCCTAGTTTCCAAAATGGGGTCACTTGTGCGGGGTTTCTGCTGTTTAGGTACCTTAGGGGACCTCCAAATGCGACATGGTGCCCGCAATCTTTTTCAGCCAAATTTCCTTTCCAAAATTCAAATATTGTTCCTTCCGCTCCAAGCCCCCCCATTTGTCCAAACAAAGGTTTCAGACCACATGTGAGGTATCACCGCGCTCATAAAAAAGTGGGTAACAAACCTTGAGGTCAAATTTTTGGAATTACCTCTTGAAAAAGTGAAAAAATTGATGATAAAGCAACATTTTTGAGAAAATTATTAAAATTTTCAATATGACAACGTAACGTTAACAAAATCTGTGAAGTACCTGTGGATCCAAAATGCTCACTATACCCCTAGATAGAAGCCTTGAGGGGTCTAGTTTCCAAAATGGCATCACTTGTGAGGGGTTTCTTCTGTTTAGGTACCTTAGCGGACCTGTAAATGCAACATGGTGCCCGCAATCTATTTCAGCCAAATTTGCTTTCCAAAATTCAAATATTGCTCCTTCTGTTCTGAGCCCCCCAATTTGTCCAAACAGAGGTTTCTGACCACATGTGGGGTATTGGCACGTTCATAAGAAAGTGGGTAACAAGTTTTGGGGTCCATTTTGTTGTGTTATTTCTTCTAAAAGTGAATAAATTTGGGTTAGATCAACATTTTTAGGTAAAATTTAATTTTTGCTTTTTTTCATTCCACAATGCTTTTGTTCATGTGAAGCACCTGAAAGGTTAATAAACTTCTTGAATGTGGTTTTGAGTACTTTGGGGGGTGCAGTTTTTAGAATTGTGTCACTTTTGGGTATTTTCTGTCACCGAGGCCCCTCAAAGTCACTTCAAATGTGATGTGGTCCCTAAAAAAATGGTTTTGTAAATTTTGATGTAAAAATGGTTTTGTAAATTTTGATGTAAAAATGATAAACTTTGAACTCTTCTAACTTCCTAACAAAAAAAAAATTGTTTCCAAAATTGTGCTAATGTAAAGTAGATAAGTGGGAAATGTTATTTATTAACTATTTTGTGTCACAGAAATCTCTGGTTTAACGGTATAAAAATTCAAAAGTTGAAAATTGCTAAATTTTCAAAATTTTTGCCAAAATTCAATTTTTTTTCCATAAATAAACGCAAAAAATATTGTCCTAAATTTGGTACTAACATGAAGTCCAATATGTCACGAAAAAACAATCTCAGAATCACTGGGATCCGTTGAAGCGTTCTAGAGTTATAACCTCATGAAGTGACACTGGTCAGAATTGCAAAATTTGGTCTGGTCATTAAGGTGAAAATTAGCTCCGTCACTAAGGGGTTAAGGATAACAGTCAATAAGTCAATGTTTTGGAGTGGCCATCACAAAACCCTGATCTCAATGATATTGAAAACTTATGGGCAAAGCTGAAAAGGCCGGTGCCACCAAGGCGACCTACAAACATGGATCAGTTATGCCAGTTCTGTCAGGAGGAATGGGCCCAAATTCCTACCAACTATGGTGACAAGCTTGTGGAAGGAGGTCCAAAACCTCTCACCCAAGTCATACAGCGTAAGGGCTATGCTACCAAATACTAATGAAATGTATATAAACTTTTGACGTTGCAGAAAATAATAAAAATGCCTTAAAACATTCTCTCTCTCGCTCTCATTATTCTGGCATTTGGCAAATCTAAATAATTTTGATTCCTAATTGACCTAAAACGGGAAAGTTTTATTTTGATTTCATGCCAGATAGTCAGGAAAACATGCAGATGTGTCTTTATACAGAGTAGATGGAAACTTCTGGTTTCAACTGTATGAAAGAGTTTGAGTCAGGGAAATTGAGGAGTTTGACTTACCGACTCCACAGCCCTGCTATAAACGCCCCAAAGTACACAGCAAATTTTCCAGGAGCCCAAACTGTAAAGTTCGGAGTCCATACCGGATACCTAGCATCCATGCACGGAGCTACATAGTTATATAGGTTGAGAAATGACCTAATTCCACCTAGTTCAACCTTCCTCCAGCAATTACAATTACATTTTGTCAATAAATCATTCATAACCAACAATGTTGTGTGTACTGAGGAAATTTCAGGGAACTCCGTGTAACTGTTCGGATTCTGCCACTCGGATGACTTAAAAAAAAATAATAAATAAAAAAAATAAAAGGGAATAAAGCAGGTGTGCTATACATACCAAGTCTCCTGTGCAGCTGTAACACTACTTCCGGGTCTGTTCATTAACCCTCATAAATATGCACTGCTTCCCCCCACCCATCGGTAGTCCCGGTGTCTGATTGGTTGCAGTCATATCACGCTCCCACCCTGTGTGACAGCATCTGTGATTGCTTGGAATCACACAAGCTGTCTGAGTCTCTATAGTGGTGTAAAAATAAAAAAAGTTTAAAAAATGGCGTCCCCCCATATTGCGATACCCAGCACAGATAAAGTATATGGCTACAGGCTGCAGCCCCCAGCCATGCGCTTATGTTGGCTATGTATCAAAATAAGAGGGATCCTTTGTAGCTTTTAAGTTATGTAAATAAATAATTTTTAAAAAGCAGTGTATGATTTCCCCCCCCCCTCCGCCAATTTTGATACCCAGCCATAATAAAGCCTGACAGCTGGGCGGCTAGTGTTTTCAGGCTAGGGATAAACAGGTTATTGCCCCCCCAGCTTAAAAATAGCAGCCTGCACCCACTCAGAATTGTCACATCCATTAGATGCGACACTCCTGGCACTTTACCCGGTCATCCGATTGCCCTGGCGCATTGGCAATTGGGGTAATTAAGGTGTTAAATGACAGCTCACAGATGCCACTAAGCCCTCGATTAGTAATGGGATGCATCTAGGAGACCCCTCCCTATTACTAATACTATAAGTGAAAAACAAAAAACACCCAAAAAATCTTGTATTTGAAATAAAATACAAAAAACCCTATTTCTCTAATTTATTGACCCCAAACACCCAATTCCAACATAATCAACACCGAGGTCCCATGACGATCCCGGCTCTGCTATATACTGAAGTCATGTGGCTTCAGGTAGAGACTAACTAAGCCGCAGCTGTGAGTGGTGATGTCACTTAGTTTATCTGCGGTCACAGCTGGAGATTTCCTCATTAAACTCAGTGACCTCACCTTAGCTGAAGTGAGTTCAATCAGGCCTGCATCTCCTGGCAGAAAATGAATTTTTTTTTGCCAAGAGATGCAGATATGGTGCTGAAATTTATACACAAATTCTCTGCATCTTCTAGCAAAAAAAACTGCATCTAAACGTAATGCAGTTTTGATATGATATTCATGTGGGTTTGGGGTTTTTTGCAAGAAGTTGCAGACTTGGTGCAGCAATTTGGTGTATAAGTTTCAGAACCAAAACTTTATCTCCTGGCAAAAAAAAAAATAAAAAATGAAACAGCAAAACTGCATTGCGCTTTTGGGTTTTTTTTGCCAAAAGATGCAGATTTGGTGCAGGAATTTGGAGTATAAATGTAAGCACCAAATCTGCATCTTTTGGCAACAACATGCATAAAAACTGTTTTGACGCTATTTTTGGTGCGGGTTTTCTGCCAGGAGATGCAAATTTGGTGCTGTGACTTCAGAATGTAGCAGAGCCGGGATCGTCGTGGGAACTTGTGTGGATTACTACAGAACTGGATGTTTGGAGTTAATAAATGTATTTTGTATTTTATCTCTTAAAAAAAAATTATTTTTTGGGCGTTTGTGTTTATTTCTTTTTACGTACAGTATTAGTAATGGGGGGCGATCTCAGACTCCTTCCATTACTAACCTAGGGCTTAGTGGCAGTTGTGAGCTGTCATTAACTTCTTATATTACCCCGATTGCCACTGCACCAGGGCAATCGGGATGAGCCGGGATTGTCACATCTAATGGATGTGACAATACTAGGCGGCTGCTATTTTTAGGCTGGGGGGGCCCCCGAATAACCATGGGCCTCCTCAGCGTGAGAATACCAGACTCCAGCTGTCAGCTTTACCATGGCTGGGAATCAAAATTGGGAGGGTCTGCACGCCATTTTTTTAAATTATTTAAATAATTAAAAAATAAAAATGCCTAGGCTTCTGCTTATTTTGATACACAGCCAAGATCAGCACACGGGGCGGTTGCAGTCTGTAGCTGTATGCTTTACATGCACTGGGTATCACAATATAGGCGGAGCATACACCAATTTACTTATACACTTTTATACTATAGCTAAGCAGACACCGTGTGTGATTCCAAGCAATCACACTGTCACACAGAGTGGGGGACGCAATCTGACTGCAACCAATCACTGACGTGGGGAAAGCACTGCATATCTATGATGGTTAATTAGCGGCCCCGGAAGTAGTGATACAACCACGTGGGAGACTTGAAAACTGTAACGGCGAAGCTCTAATCCCCTTAGCCCTTTCTACCACCATTTTAAAGCACAATGTTCGGGTCCCCATAGACTTATATGGGGATCGACGTCTGGGCAGATGTTCGGGATTAAGTTCAACCCTGAACCGGGTTTATTTATTAAAATAAATAAAAAATCCAGTTGATCTCACCGATCCCGAATATGTGCGAGTTCGATCATCTGTAATTAGGACCTTAACTAGTTGTCTAAAATCAGATGCAATTTTGGGATTACCTGTAGTTTTTTTTTTTTCCTTACTACTATACTGTGTGCATGATTACACATGTAAATATTTTCACTATATCATTTTTATGCAGATTTTAAAACTCCAAACTGTATAAACATGAAGGGATATTGGATTAAGCAGATCAGGTAATGTAATGTGTATTTGTGTAATGAGGGAGGGTTCGGCCTAAGGATACAACACCATTCATCAAGGTGTGCAGTATTTTTAGGCAGCTTGTTTCCTCAGGCAAAATGGGCAGAAAAAGATTTAAAGAGAACCAACCAGCAGGATTTTCATATACAGTGGAACCTCGCTTAACGAGTAACCCACTTAACAAGAATTTCGCTTAACAAGCAAAGCTTTCTGTAAATTTGTAACTCGATTTACGAGAAAGCTTTGCTGTACGAGCAAAATCTTCACCACACACACTTCCGGTTCCGTACATCCACCACGCTCTGACGCGCACTTGTACTCCGCACAAAACACACACACACACACACACACACACGTATGCACAAACACACACACACAGTATTATGCTCACCTTACCTTCCATTCCACCGCCGGTCTCATGGTTCTTGTAGTTCCCGGGTACATCGTGACGTCCTCGCGGGGAACTACAAAACCCAAGAGGCCTGCGATGGAATGGAGGTAAGGTGAGCATATAATATAATGTAGTGTACCTTACGTTTCATCACCGGCCTCCTGGGTCCTGTAGTTCGCCGCTCCGCTCCACTCCAGGCTGTGCATCGGCATCCATAGCGACGAAGCAGGAACTTACTGATTCCTGTCACCGCTACTCAAAGGCAGCGGGCTGGCCAATCAGAGGCAAGCGGCTCTGCCTTTGACGTCAGCGCTCTGGCCGCGGAAGTTCCTCCCTCGTCGTTATGGTAACCCGATACACGGCCTGGCCCGTACCAGAGAACAGCAAGTCCCAGGAGAACGGCGATGCAACGGAAGATAAGGTGAGCATATAATATGTGCGTGTGTGAGTTTGTACGTGTGTGGAATGGCAGAATAGGGGACCAGGATGGGACATTTAACAAGTTGTGGAACGAATTGTCTGCATTGCAATGATTTCCTATGGGAAATCTTGCTTTGCTGAACGAGTGACTTGGTTAACAAGCACACTCCCAGAACGGATTGTTCTCGTTAACCAAGGTTCCACTGTATAAAGTAAAGCCAGTGCGATCCTGACGCTAGGATGTTGAATATAACCATACCTTTTGTTCTGAGATTGAAGGTTTTATTTCAGAAATATGTGCAAATAAAGTTACAGAAATGTACGGCTATTTAATGGACAGCAAAACCCGACCTACCTATTAGGCTAGTTTCACACTTGCGTTGAACGGCATCCGTTGCATTGCGTTGTGTGACGGATGCAACGGATGCGTTGCACGTAAATGGCACAACGGATCGTACAAAACAACGGAATCAGTTTTTTTTTTTTTTTACAGTTTTACCGGCGGCAGACTATTGTGAACGATCAGCTGATCACCCGGCTCAGCTGATCGTTCACAGAAGCCGGTCGGCGGGTGATCAGCTGATCACTCACATCAGCCGGTCGCCTGGTGATCAGCTGATCGTTCGGCAGCCAAAAATGTGTGCGGGGGTGGTGGGCGGAGTGCTAGGTGGGTGCAGACGAGAGGGGCCATGGCGCTGAGGACAAGCGAGTGTGTGTGTGTGTGTGCCTGCGTGTGTGTACTCGTATGTACATGCGGAGTGGAGTGCGGGAGAGGGCGGAGCCAAGCGGGGAAGTGTCGGGCTCCCTGCACACGTAGCCAGGGTAAATATCGGGTAACTAAGCAAAGCACTTTGCTTGGTTACCCGATGTGTACCCTGGTTATGGGTGCAGGGAGCCAGAGAGAGCACGCGCAGTGAAATCCTAAGGATTCCACTGCTCAAAAAAACGTTACATGCTGCGTTCCTTTCGCCCGGCGGAAGCAACGCAGCATCGGCCAGCGGAAGCAACGCAGGTACTTTTGGCACAATCCGTCGTCCATACAAGTCTATGGGAAACAGCGGAATCCGTTAACGGATTCCGTTGTTTTCCAAAAGGGCGGATTGTGATGGAAGGAAAAAAATGCAAGTGGGAAAGTACCCATAGATATTCTGTAGCTGCTCTATTCCTGCCCCTGTCTGCTGCCTGGCCTTGGTAGATGCTAGACTGTATGGGCTCCTTCCACGTATGTGTAATTTCTGTCACGTGATAGGGGCGTGTTCAAAATGCAGCCCATAGTCTAACATCTACCAAGGCCAGGCAGCAGACAGTGGTGGAAAAAGATAGCAAAACCTGACCCACATAGTAGATATTCTGAAGCTGCTATCAATCAAATAGCAGTGCATTTCTGTAACTTAACTTGCACATATTTCTGAAATAAAACACCCAATCTCAGAACAGAAGTTATGGTTACATTCAGCATCCTAGCGCCGGTACAGCAGTGGCTTTTCCTTATATATGAAAACCCTGCTGGTTGCTTGTCTTTAATAACAGACAAAGTAAAAATTTGTTACAGCCATGTGGGACACTCGCCAAGTATAACAGTCCTGCTCTAGTCCCCCTAGCCCTTTCTACCGTAAATTTAAAGCACAATGTTTGGGTCACCATAGACTTACATGTGGATAGGCATCCAGGCAAATGTTCGTGTTCAAGTCCAGTTCCGAGCCGGGTTGTTTTGGTTTTTTTTAAATCCAGTTGGACCAGCCAAACCCGAATATCTGCTTGTTCGCCCTGCTCTTATAACATTATTATTATAACAGATCATGAAGCGAAAGATCGCTATCTGCCACTGCTAGATTGCAGCATTGGGCTTTTTGCTATTTAAGGGTCACAATACTACACCAGTGATCCGTTTGGTGCTGCCACGTTCTAATGGCACAAACCTATCATTGGCCACGTGACCTGTGCTGTGATTGAAGTGGCTGTGTATATCCAGCCTAACAGAGACCGCATCTCCACGATTTCTCGTACTCAATGCTGCACATGCCATAGTTACACTTCGTTATTTGATAATGATATATTAAGTGCGAGACCAAATGAGTGCAGCACATCCAAATCTCCAGCTCCCAGCGATGGCTGCACAATAATATCTCACAATTCTGTAGCTGTGCAGAGATGCAGTCACTTCTAGCCGGCTGCAATGTGTGGACTCACTTAGACACCGGTGGTTTTTCTTGGGCCGACTTCCATCAGTTTTTTGGATCAAATGTTAGGCTGGGGTCACACAAGTGTATAGCATAGGATGTGAGAGAATCGGATGCAAGATGCTAATGATACTCGACTCAAACATCTGCTGGGAGCGTGAGCAGAGTGTCATTATACTGTGCTCAGAGTCTCTCACATTTGAGAATCGAAGCACAGGTTAGGAGGAGGAGAGCATAATCTCACTATCTCCCTCATTGTCTGTCTTGGCGTATATCGCCCTGCACTGTCATGTCATCCCAGTGCAGTCCGATGTTTCATATGCAGCCATATACTTGTATGGGTGCACGTGAGCCAAGATACATGCTACAAATTAGTCCTCAGTCCGATTAGAGCTGAGGAAAAACTTGCAGATCTGACCTGCATCACTGAATAACATTGGGCCGAGTGCAATGTTAGATTTTCTCGCATTCCACTCCTCTGTATATACCGTATTTTTCGCTTTATAAGACGCACTTTTCCTCCCAAAAATTTGGGAGGAAAATGGGGGGTGCGTCTTATAAAGCGGTACCTGGGGGATGAGAGCTCCATCTGCGCATGCGTCGCTCCGGGCGCCATTACTTGAATCGGGACCGCGGACACACTGGGAAAACACCGCATCCGTCTGCTCCACCACGGAGCAGTCCCCGCCGCTGCCACCACTGAGCAGTCCCCGCCGCCACCACTTAACCGGGACCGCGGACACTCACTGCACCGGCCTGCTGCACGGCTCATCCGCCACGGCTGCTGCCGCCACCACGGACCCCACGGCTCCTGCCACCGCGGACGCCACCGCGCCTGCAACCACGGACGCCACGGCACCTGCAACCACGGACCCCGCTGCCACTGACCCGCCGCGCCTGCCAGCACAACCTGTGCCTCCTGTGACCCCGCTTCACCACCACTGCTGCCCCCCTCCGGTAAGAGAACACCGGAGTATAAGACGGACCCCATTTTTCTTTTTTTTACCTTTTTTATGTCTAAGTTTGGGGTGCGTCTTATATTCCGGTGCGTCTTATAAAGCGAAAAATACGGTACATCAGTGTGAGTGAGCCTTTATCAGAGTTTCATCAGGTTTTGTTTCTCAAGCTTGTCCTATCAAACATATGAAACTCGGGCAGCATTAGCCTGTGACCAGGATGGCATCGGAGTGCTTGCCAATTTTCATGGACCCATAGAATTCCATTGTCTATATTGATCCATGACTCAGATCAAAATTGCACACGTTTTTGTTTTGGTGTAGACAACTTGGGCCGCAATAAAACAGATATGTAAACATCCTTGTAGACTAGGATGGGCAAGACTTCTATCTATGAAAAACATGGAAAGAACTCGTACATGAAAACCGACGTCGACATAAGGACTAAGGAACATGTTTAGAAAACAAATCCTTGTCAGTATTCGGCTAGAGATAGGATCTGCCCTGACTGTTCCCCCTAAAATGATCCCATAATTTCCCTTTAGGACGGTTTAGATAGAAGGTAAAACGGAGTTAGACATAGAAATGGCTCTAGATCAACACCTGTGAAAAACTGCAACCGAGATGGAATAAAAAAAAACATCTTGTACAGGAAGGTTAGGGCTCACAAACTGTGCCACCTCCTTGTTCAGTCTGTGTTGGTCACAGGTATTTTCTGACAATAGGCTTCTGTCAGTGCAGTGTATACAGTACACAAAGCCACAGTGCGGAGCAGGACCTGGACTTCCTGTTCTAGTACAGCCAGGCCTCCGCATGGAAGAAACTGCTCCACAGTCACTTCTTTTCAGCCCTGAAACCGATTTTAAGCTTGTAATGGGTTTAAACTAAGTAATTCACTTAGGTTCTCATCTTGTATAATGTGGTAAAATGTAAAAAGGGAATTTCTCTCTATAAAAAATGTAAAGAAAAATACCAAATACATATCTACTGACAAGTCAAAGAGACACCCCCAAGTCTACGTATTTTGTGGTGTAGAAGCAGAGCTGTCATCAGATCACAACAGGCCGGCCAAGCTGGAAGACCAACGAAAAAGAAGGATGAGAGCACTGGGGGAGCAAGACTCGGGCAGCAAGCATGCTTTGTACAATAATTTGTGTTTGATAAGATGGTCATGTAACATGTTGCTCTCTATAAAGTAAGCCTAACCTGATGACAGACCTCTCTCTATAAATTGCTTTCACACAATGAAAATGGCATTGGTCTGTACCGAGCATGAAAATAGAAGGAAATAACCATAAATGATTTGTAACCATCACCATAGCATTACTGTACTATCCGAACAAGACCAATAACAAGGGCTTCTAGGAACGTTCAGCGTGGAGGTTGGTGGCAGGCGATGACCACACCAGCAATGCCACAATTCTGAAGAACGCTTGTCAGGAGGACAACATACGGGCCTGTTCACACCTGCACATTTTAAATGCTCACATCTCAGCCTAGACATCCTGTATACACTGACAGCCTGATGTCTGTCACTGTACAGGCAAGCTGGGTTTACACACTGAGACTTTCTAGAGATCCAACCTGCGATCTCAACCTAGCCGGGATCGCTACAAAGTCTCTGGTGAGCTGTCAAACAGGCAGACCTGGCCAACGACCCAACAGCGATCCGGACCTGCAGAGCGACTAGCTGGTCGTTCGATGTGTCAAAAAAGCAGGTGAACTTCACCTGACTTCATTTAATGCCGCGCGGCTCTGTGTGCAGTGTAAATAATAAATAATTAAAAAATCCGGCGTGCGGTCCCCCCCTATTTTAATACCAGCCAGATAAAGCCATACGGCTGCAGGCTGGTATTCTCAGGATGGGGAGCCCCACGTTATGGGGAGCCCCCCAGCCTAACAATATCAGCCAGCAGATGCCCAGAATTGCCGCATACATTAGACGCGACAGTTCTGGGACTGTACCCGGCTCTTCCCGATTTGCCCTGGTGCGTTGGCAAATCGGGGTAATAAGGAGTTATTGGCAGCCCACAGCTGCCAATAAGTCCTAGATTAATCATGTCAGGAGTCTATGAGACACCCTCCATGATTAATCTGTAAATTACAGTTAAAAAACACACACACCCGAAAAATCCTTTATTAGAAATAAAAAACACTAACAAATTCCCTCATTACCAATTTATTACCCACAACAAAGCCCTCCTTGTCCGGCGTAATCCACGGTCCTCCAGCGTCGTGACAGGAGCAGCAGAAGACACAGCCGCTCCTGTCACCTGCACGCAGCTAATGAAGAGAGCCGTGTGATCGGCTGAGCTGTCACTGAGGTTACCTGGATCCAGCGGTGGATCCAGCGGTGGCCGCGGGTAACCTCAGTGACAGCTCAGCTGATCGCGCTACTCACCTCATTTGCTGCGTGGAGCTGACCGGACCGGCGGTGAGTAGCGTGATCAGCTGAGCTGTCACTGAGGTTACCCGCGGCCACCGCTGCATCCACCACTGGATCCAGGTAAACTCAGTGACAGCTCAGCCGATCACACGGCTCTCTTCATTAGCTGCGTGCAGGTGACAGGAGCGGCTGTGTCTTCTGCTGCTCCTGTCACCTGCATGCAGCAGAGCTGGATGCGACGCTGGAGGACCGTGGATTACGCCGGACAAGGAGGGCTTTGTTGTGGGTAATAAATTGGTAATGAGGGAATTTGTTAGTGTTTTTTATTTCTAATAAAAAACACACACCCGAAAAATCCTTTAACTGTAATTTACAGATTAATCATGGAAGGTATCTCGGGGAGATGCCTGACATGATTAATCTAGGACTTATTGGCAGCTATGGGCTGCCAATAACTCCTTATTACCCCGATTTGCCAACGCACCAGGGCAAATCAGGAAGAGCCGGGTACAGTCCCAGAACTGTCGCATCTAATGTATGCGGCAATTCTGGGCGGCTGCTGGCTGATATTGTTAGGCTGGGGGGCTCCCCATAACGTGGAGCTCCCCATCCTGAGAATACGAGCCTTTAGCCGTATGGCTTTATCTGGCTGGTATTAAAATTAGGGGGGACCTCACGCCGGATTTTTTAATTATTTATTTATTTTACTGCACAGTATAGACACGCCCACCGGCTGCTGTGATTGGGTGCAGTGACACAGCTGTCACTCAGCGTGTGGGCGTGTCTCACTGCAACCAATCATATTTGCCGGTGGGCGGGGAAAAGCAGGGAATACGAGATTGTTTAATGAGCGTCCGGCTTTTTCAAAAAAGGAAAAGCCGCTGGAGCAGAGTGAACGCCGAGCAGCGCCGGTGATCGGGGATCGGTGAGTATGAGGGGGGGGGGGGGACACTTCAGTCACTCGGGGGATTAGCGGTCACCGGTGAATCCTTCACCGGTGACCGCTAATCAGGATGCTACACAGACAGAGCCGCGGAGTCGCTGTAAAGTCCCCTTTACACACTGAAACTTGCTAGCGATGCATGCTGCACAGCGGGAAACAAAGGACCTAGGAATGGTCCTGAACGATTTGTAGCGATCACAACTTCACAGCAGGGGCCAGGTTGCTGATAGGTTTCACACACTGCAATGTCGCTGGGGAGGTCGCTGTAACGTCACAAAACCGGTGACGTTACAGCGATGTCGTTTGCGATGTTGCAGTGTGTAAACCCAGCTGCAGATTAGGCTGCTTTTCACACATCCGGTTTTTCTTGTGCGGCACAATCCGGCGCTTTGCAGAAAAAGCGCAACAGTTTTTTTTTGCTGCCAGTTGCGGGTTTTTAACATAGACTTACATTAGTGCCGTATTGTGCCGCATGGGCTTGCGTTCGGTCCGGTTTTTGTCGCATGCAGCAGATTTAGCCGATGCGGCGGCCGGATGGAACGTTGCCTGGCATGTTTTTTTGTCCGGCAAAAAAACCCGCATCGCGCCGCATCCGGCCGATGCAGCGCGATTTGCAATGCATTCCTATGAACGCCGCATGCAGCGTCCTGCGCAAAAAAGCATCCGGCCGCCGGATGCGTTTTTTTCCACTGCGCATGCTCAGTAGCCTGCCGCAAGCGGCAAAAACCAGACGGGCCGCATGTAAAAAAACTTATACAAAGGACGCAGTATTGTCGCCGCATCCGTTGCATAGCTTTTAGAGCCGGATTGGTCGGCTCTGCTAAAACCGGAGGTGTGAAAGCAGCCTGATATCATAGAATCATAGTTTTTAAGGTTGAAGGGAGACTCGAAGTCCATCTAGTTCAACCCGTAGCCTAACATGTTGATCCAGAGGAAGGCAAAAAAAACCCCAATGTGGCAAACAAGTTCCAATGGGGAAAAAATTTCCTTCCTGACTCCACATCCGGCAATCAGACTAGTTCCCTGGATCAATACCCTGTCATAAAATCTAATATACATAACTGGTAATATTAAATTTTTCAAGAAAGGCATCCAGGCTCTGCTTAAATGTTAGTAGTGAATCACTCATTACAACATCATGCGGCAGAGAGTTCCATAGTCTCACTGCTCGTACAGTAAAGAATCCTCGTCTGTGATTATGATTAAACCTTCTTTCCTCAAGACGTAGCGGATGCCCCCGTGTTCCAGTCGCAGGCCTAGGTGTAAAAAGATCTTTGGAAAGGTCTCTGTACTGTCCCCTCATATATTTATACATTCTGATTAGATCCCCCCTAAGCCTTCGTTTTTCCAAACTAAATAACCCCAAGTTTAATAACCTGTCTTGGTATTGCAGCCCACCCATTCCTCTAATAATCTTGGTGGCTCTTCTCTGCACCCTCTCCAGTTCAGCTATGTCCTTCTTATATATCGTGACCAGAATTGTACACAGTATTCTAAGTACGGTCGCACTAGTGACTTGTACAGAAGTAGAACTATATTTTTTCATGAACACTTATACCTCTTTTAATACATCCCATTATTTTATTAGCCCTGGCAGCAGCTGCCTGACACTGGCCACTAAAGTGAAGTTTACCATCCACCCATACACCCAAGTCTTTTTCTGTGTCTGTTTTACCCAGTGTTCTACAATTAAGTACATAATCATAAATGTTATTTCCTCTACCCAAGTGCATGACCTTACATTTATCTACATTAAACTTCAATTGCCACTTCTCAGCCCAATCCTCCAATTTACATAAATCTCCCTGTAATATAAAATTATCCTCCTCTGTATTGATTACCCTGCAGAGTTTAGTATCATCTGCAAATATTGAAATTCTACTCCGCATGCCCCCAACAAGGTCATTTATAAATATGTTGAAAAGAAGCGGGCCCAATACTGACCCCTGTGGTACCCCACTATGAACTGAGACCCAGTCCGAGTACGTACCATTAATAACCACCCTTTGTTTCCTATCACTGAGCCAGTTTTTAACCCAGTTACACATATTTTCCCCTATCCCCATTATTCTCATTTTATGTACCAACCTTTTGTGTGGCACCGTATCAAAAGCTTTTGAAAAGTCCATATACACAACATCCACTGCATTTCCCTGGTCCAGACTTGAACTTACCTCTTCATAGAAGCTGATCAAATTAGTTTGACAGGATCGATCCCTCATAAACCCATGTTGATACTCTGTCATAAGGTTATTTTTCTTGAGATACTCCAGTATAGCATCTCTCAAGAAACCCTCAAGGATTTTACCAACCGTAGAGGTTAAACTTACCGGCCTATAATTTCCCGGCTCAGTTTTTGTCCCCTTTTTGAATATTGGCACCACATTTGCTATGCGCCAGTCCTGCGGTACCGACCCTGTTATTAAGGAATCTGAGAAGATTAAAAATAATGGTCTATCTATCACAGAACTCAATTCCTGTAGTACTCTGGGGTGTATGCCATCCGGGCCCGGAGATTTGTCAACCTTAGTGATTTCGAGGCGGCGGCGTACTTCCTGCTGGGTTAAGCAGGTAATATTCAAGGGTGAATTTATGGTATCACTGGTCATGTCATCTGCCATGGCTACCGAATGTAGAGTAGGACCCCCCTATTGAGATTTGCCGTGACGTTGGCAGGGGTGGCTCAAAATATTGATCAATTATTTGCTAAAAATCTCATTTTTTTTATTGTAGTACAGTTGGAATAAATCTGTGAATTTTCACTTTTTATATTATGCATGCCAATTTCAGATCGTGCTGGCTCCCCTCTCTCTCATGGCATTTTCTTGTATAAAAAACGTAGAAAAAAAAGTCATTCAGCAGGTTGGCTTTACCCTCATCCCCTTCCACCATTTCACCAAGACTATTTTTAAGGGGGCCAACACTATCGCTTTTCAGTTTTTTACTCTTTATGTAGTTAAAGAATATTTTAGGATTATTTTTACTTTCTCTCGCAATGAGTCTCTCTGTCTCAAACTTAGCTAACTTAATTTGCTTTTTACATATTTTATTTAATTTTCTATAATTATATAATGCCTCATCACTACCTACCCTCTTTAATTCTTTTAAGGCTTTCTGTTTTTCTTTTATTGCTTCCCTTACAGCTCTATTTAGCCATAGGGGTTTCCTCCTATTTCTAGCATGTTTGTTCCCATAGGGTATATTTTCTGCACAAGCCCTATTCAGGATGCTCATAAAAGTCTCCCATTTGCTTTGTGTACTTTTATTACTTAGTACATCATCCCAGTTTATTGCACTAAGATCATCTCTCAACCGTTTAAAATTTGCTTTCCTGAAGTTTAGTGTCCTTGTAGCCCCTCTACTAGACATCTTACTAAAGAATACATGAAAACTTATTATTTTGTGATCACTATTCCCCAAGTAACCCCCAACTTGTATATTTGATATGCGGTCTGGCCTATTGGTTAGTACAAGGTCTAGTAGTGCTCCCCCTCTTGTGGGGTCCTGTACCATTTGTGAAAGGTAATTATCTTTCATTGTTATCAAAAATCTATTCCCTTTGCTGGAACTGCAAGTTTCTGTTCCCCAATTTATATCAGGATAGTTAAAGTCCCCCATAATAATTACCTCTCCGAGACTCGCTGCTTTATCAATTTGCTTTATGAGGAGATTCTCTACCTCTTCCATAATATTCGGCGTCTTATAACATACCCCTATCAGTATTTTATTATTCATTCTCCCCCCCCCTTATCTCCACCCATAGGGACTCTACATTCTCAGTACCCTCACATATGTTGTCACGCAGGATGGGTTTTAAGGATGATTTTACATATAGACACACACCTCCCCCTCGCTTATTTGTACGGTCATTCCTGAATAGGCTATAACCCTGTAAATTAACAGCCCAGTCATAACTCTCATCCAGCCATGTCTCTGATATCCCCACTATATCATAATTTTCTTCCAACAATATTAATTCTAATTCCTCCACCTTATTTGTGAGGCTTCGGGCATTAGTGTACATGCACGTTACGTATGACTCTGTACCTGTATTCCTGCTTACTGTATTAACTGTCCTAACCCTTCCCCCCGTACCACCCCCAATTTCATTACTTGTGCCCTGGTCACTATCTGCACTACATTCCCCTTCTATAAAATGAATACCCTCGCCCCCCCTTCCTAGTTTAAACACTCCTCCAACCTTCTAGCCATTTTCTGCCCCAGCAGAGCTGCACCTTCCCCATTAAGATGCAGCCCATCCCTAGCATAGAATCTGTAGCCAACTGAAAAGTCGGCCCAATTCTCCAGGAACCCAAAACCCTCTTTCCTACACCAATTCCTGAGCCACCTGTTAACCTCCTTGATCTCTCTTTGCCTCTCTGGTGTGGCTCGTGGCACAGGTAGTATTTCCGAAAATACCACCTTTGAGGTCCATGCTTCAAGCTTACAACCTAATTCCCTGAAATCATCTTTAAAGGACCTTCCACCTACCTCTAACTTTGTCATTTGTGCCAATGTGTACAATGACCGCTGGGTCCTCCCCAGCCCCTCCCAGTAATCTGTCAACCCGATCAGCGATGTGCCGAACTCGAGCGCCAGGAAGACAACACACTGTTCGGCGATCCCTGTCTTTGTGACAGATTGCCCTATCTGTCCCCCTAATAATTGAGTCCCCCACTACCAGTACCTGTCTTGCCTGCCCTGCACTCCTATTCCCCCCCCTTACTGGAGCAGACACTCCTCTGGCATTCAGAGGTCATGCCTTGCTGCAGCAATGCTACCCCTGTAATGACATCCCCCTCATCTGCCAAGTTTGCAAACCTATTGGGGTGTGTCAGTTCAGGACTAGCCTTCCTAGCACTTTTCCCTTTACCCCCCTTTCTAACTGTCACCCAGCTACCTACCTCACCGTCCTGCCGCTCCCTACTACGATCCTCCCCCACATCTGACCCAGCAAGCTGCTGCTCAGTGAGCAGCACACTCCTTTCCATATTGCTAATGCATCTCAGAGTTGCCAGCTGCTCATTTAGATCCAGTATCTGGGCTTCCAAATGTGCAACTTGCGCACATCTCGAACAACAGTATGCACCCTCGAACGGCTTTTCAAGGACTGCATACATGAGACAAGATGTACACTGGATCGTATTAGCAATAGTGGAGCACATTTTCTAATGGGGATAGCACTAAACAAATGTTAAGTAATTAAACAACTAAATACAAACAATTCTACTCACACTTTTGCTCACACTTTGCTCACTCACGCTCACAATGAAGAAGACAGGCTAAAATTCAGAAGTCTTCCTTCCGGCTGTAACGGCCAAAACCCGGTTCTCCATGAGCTCGCGGTGACTCTTCACTTATCCCAGAAGGCACTGGGAATATGCAAATTATCCTCGCAAGACTCCTTCCCTCATATAAAGCGTACAGCTCGTGCTCAGTTGTAATGGTGAGCATGTGCTGTGTACAGACCTGCATATATCCAGAATACGCTACAAGCACCACAATACAGAGGTTTCTAACAGCCATAAAGATTAATACGGCTATATTATGCCAGCATGTGCATAGGTTGTGTAACCGCCCCACAACCACTGGTTGTGACCCATCACACGCTCCCTTCGTACATGCAGTTTGCCATTCTGACTTTGTAGTATGCACTGGATATTTTTTCAGTGAAATGACAGAGACTATAGCAAAAACCAGAATGACCCCTTTACAGACAATGGTCTACTTCTGGTGCCATTTGCATCAATTCTATAATAATGCCTCACATGAAGTCTACAGAGATCCAGAAATGCAAAATGAGGAAGTGATCAAAGCCTCAGATATCGAAACTTGATCTCAGGTGTCTACAGACATTCAGTCCAGAGAAAAAAAAACATTCTACCACATAATACACTTGTCAATGTATGATAACCACATTATATAATCGCCTTTCCACAGGTACAATAAAAATAGGTCCAAAAAAGGAAAAAAACCCAGAGGACCTATATGGCATGATTAAAGAACGCTTTGCTAGGCCTACACTGTGTAGCAAAGCTCAGTATTGGAAGCTTAGAGACATCTCAGATGAAAATATTAACATGATCACTGCCATTAAAAACAAACTTTGTATAAACCAATAGTATAGATTCATATAAAGGAACTGTGTAATATATCTTATTTAAAAAAAAAAATGCTTCTTTCTCCACTTCATCTCCCCCGACAAACTGAGCACTCACTTAGGAAAACACCCTGTTCAAAACAAGTGAGGGATCAGATTACAGCTGCCTATTGTAGCCTATGGGAGATTAGAGTGGGGAGAAGCAAATAGACAGCGAGAACTAAGCTGTACTTTCTAGTAATATAAGGCGGATTCACAGCCACACAGCCCAATAACCATATCGGATGTCCTTTATGCAGCTGCACATGTGTCATGTAGACACAGGCGAGTAGGAATCCCTCAGATCTCAGCATGGGAGACATCATAGCAGCTAGTCGTCACCTACTAGCTCAGACACAAGATTAGAGAAAGACTGCAAAGGGTAAACCTGGTGAAAATGCAGGACTCAAGCCATACCTTGGCCAGAAATAAATGTTATTCCTCATGTACACACATTTTTCTAATATCTCCCATCTATACATGCGTCATTTTTAGAAATTGAAATTTCACTTGCTTCGTTGCTGATAAGAAAGTCATCCCTGATATTGCTTCAGCAGCTTAGGTCTGTCGAGGTGGTCCAACACCACAAACAAAGGCAGTATGAAGAGTTTCCTCTCCATTCCCTCATCCAAAGGTGCTTTCAGGAGACGTTTAATATAATGTATACAAATGTTACACATTGTGAACACAGTTTTGCCCTAGAGTCTAGAACATGCCTTTTCTGCCCCATTAACTTTTAGTGCCAATATATTAACACTTTAGAACACTGTTCTATGTAAACTTTCAACAAAGGCTTCAATATATTTTGCATGAAACCATCAATGTAATACACAATAAATGAAAATATACCCAGATTGGCATTTTACAAGTACCCACATGTGGATGTGTTCTGGTACGGTACGATTACTATACGGATACTTTACCTGAAAGATATAAAAACTTCATAAGTTATCTTTTTCAGGAAAGTGGCATATTCTTCACTTTCCAGTAGACTAATTCCCATTTTTTGGCTAAGGAATTATTAATTTTCATACAAAAAAAAAATGTATTACCTACTGTAATAAGCATCCAAGTGAACAATTCGCAGGGCTTTCCAGTCTCCGATTACACATCTACTTTCTCTGTATTAGTACGTGTTAGGCAGTTTTCACACTTGCGTTGTTTGGCATCACTTGCAATCCATCGCCTTGAGGAAATACGGTATCTTGCAAAATATTTTGCAGGATTCCGTTTTTTCCCCATAGACTTGTATGGACGACAGATTGCGACTGATGGCCCTGCGTTGCATCCGCCGCATGACGGATCAGTCGTGGAACGACTGACCGTCGGGTGATAGGAACGCAGCATGTAGCATTTTTTGAGCGGTGGAATCCTTTTTCTTTTTCACTGCACATGCTCAGCTCGTGTTTAATCAATGAAATCAATGTCTCTCTCGGCGGCCGAGCGATCAGCTGATCGTTTCCAGTAGCTGGCCGCCGAGCGTTCAGCTGATCGTTTCCAGTAGCTGGCCGCCGAGCGTTCAGCTGATCGTTTCCAGTAGCTGGCCGCCGAGCGTTCAGCTGACCGTTTCCAGTAGCTGGCCGCCGAGCGATCAGCTGATCGTTTCCAGTAGCTGGCCGCCGAGCGATCAGCTGATCGTTTCCAGTAGCTGGCCGCCGAGCGATCAGCTGATCGTTTCCAGTAGCTGGCCGCCAAACGATCAGCTGATCGTTTCCAGTAGCTGGCCGCCGAGCGATCAGCTGATCGTTTCCAGTAGCTGGCCGCCGAGCGATCAGCTGATCGTTTCCAGTAGCTGGCCGCCGAGCGATCAGCTGATCGTTTCCAGTAGCTGGCCGCCGAGCGATCAGCTGATCGTTTCCAGTAGCTGGCCGCCGAGCGATCAGCTGATCGTTTCCAGTAGCTGGCCGCCGAGCGATCAGCTGATCGTTTCCAGTAGCTGGCCGCCGAGCGATCAGCTGATCGTTTCCAGTAGCTGGCCGCCGAGCGATCAGCTGATCGTTTCCAGTAGCTGGCCGCCAAACGATCAGCTGATCGTTTCCAGTAGCTGGCCGCCAAACGATCAGCTGATCGTTTCCAGTAGCTGGCCGCCAAACGATCAGCTGATCGTTTCCAGTAGCTGGCCGCCAAACGATCAGCTGATCGTTTCCAGTAGCTGGCCGCCGAGCGATCAGCTGATCGTTTCCAGTAGCTGGCCGCCGAGCGATCAGCTGATCGTTTCCAGTAGCTGGCCGCCGAGCGATCAGCTGAATGTTTCCAGTAGCTGGCCGCCGAGCGATCAGCTGATCGTTTCCAGTAGCTGGCCGCCGAGCGATCAGCTGATCGTTTCCAGTAGCTGGCCGCCGAGCGATCAGCTGATCGTTTCCAGTAGCTGGCCGCCGAGCGATCAGCTGATCGTTTCCAGTAGCTGGCCGCCGAGCGATCAGCTGATCGTTTCCAGTAGCTGGCCGCCGAGCGATCAGCTGATCGTTTCCAGTAGCTGGCCGCCGAGCGATCAGCTGATCGTTTCCAGTAGCTGGCCGCCGAGCGATCAGCTGATCGTTTCCAGTAGCTGGCCGCCGAGCGATCAGCTGATCGTTTCCAGTAGCTGGCCGCCGAGCGATCAGCTGATCGTTTCCAGTAGCTGGCCGCCGAGCGATCAGCTGATCGTTTCCAGTAGCTGGCCGCCGAGCGATCAGCTGATCGTTTCCAGTAGCTGGCCGCCGAGCGATCAGCTGATCGTTTCCAGTAGCTGGCCGCCGAGCGATCAGCTGATCGTTTCCAGTAGCTGGCCGCCGAGCGATCAGCTGATCGTTTCCAGTAGCTGGCCGCCGAGCGATCAGCTGATCGTTTCCAGTAGCTGGCCGCCGAGCGATCAGCTGATCGTTTCCAGTAGCTGGCGCCAAGCAATCAGCTGATCGTTTACAGTAGCTGGCGCCAAGCAATCAGCTGATCGTTTACAGCAGCTGGCCGCCGAGCAATCAGCTGATCGTTTACAGTAGCTGGCCGCCGAGCAATCAGCTGATCGTTTACAGCAGCTGGCCGCCGAGCGATCAGCTGATCGTTTCCAGTAGCTGGCGCCAAGCAATCAGCTGATCGTTTACAGTAGCTGGCGCCAAGCAATCAGCTGATCGTTTACAGTAGCTGGCCGCCGAGCAATCAGCTGATCGTTTACAGTAGCTGGTCGCCGAGAAAACGATCAGCTGATTGTTTACAATAGCCGGCCACCGGTAAAACAGTAAAAAACAAACAACGGATCGTTGTTTTGCAGCATCAGTCACATTAGTTGTGCCACTAACTGCAACGCATTTGTTGCATCAGTCACACAACTGATTGTGACGGATGCAAAACAACGCAAATGTGAAAGCAGCCTTACCTTACACATAGCTATCCCTTAGGGACTTTATGCTCAACTAAAAAGATAAAAAGAAGTCTGCCGCTTGCTACCATGCCATTATTTTACAGATGTATACAGCTGTAAATGAATCCTGCTAGGCCAAAGACGAGTGCAAGCAAAAAGGCAACAGGTGCAATTTTTTGCAATGTTAACCTAGTAGCTGGCACTAGTAGCACTACGGTCTCATTGACAAACTCACCCATGCAATGTCACAACGCGATACCCTGATGTTCCAGGCATCACGTACCCCTCGCCTAAAAAGCTGGAAATGAGACCATTTTGGGTATGTGCACATAAGTATTTGCAGCAGATTTTCCGCAAAAAAACTCAAAGTGTTGCCAGAAAAATCAACTACCGAAAATACAAAAATTTCAGATCCGTTGTTACTTTCACTCGAATGGGTAAAAAAACCTGCAAAATGCTAAAAGAATTGAGGTTCTGAATATTATAAAAAACAATGATGGATTAAATCCTCAAGGAAACAATAAGCAGTGTCTGCATGAGATTTCAGAAGTCTCATTCCATTTACTGGTACCGTATTTTAAAGTGCAGTTGTTTTACCCTCGAAAACCATAAAACAAAAACTGTGGCAAAAACGCAATGTGTGAACGCGCCCTTAGGTTTACATGTCTCTTAAAAACAAAGAAATAAAGACCTGCAGTATAAATCATGTAGTAAGGATGGAGCGGGGGTACGTTCCCTGAACAGACACATGCAGCTCACTATAAAATACATTTGCTTTAAAGTAATTATTTTCACATTATAATTGGTATATAACATAATTTGTCATCATTATCATCTGTTAGAAAGTGAGGAATAATGTTCTGTAAAAGGAATATTAGATTTTACTTTCAATAAGAAGCGTTAAATCAATCTGATCAGCATTTGTTCTGGGCTCACACCTCAGGATACTTGGGAGTAATTTCATTATTGCGATTGTGCAAAGCAAATGTCAGACAAAATCCTGGAATCTATTCGACAACTGGAAGGTAAAGCTGGAGCCATTGCCCCTGGACCCGTATAAATCAGCAAAGGTGTGTGACAATGGTCTCTGGCAGCAGAGGTTCCCTTCCAGCATCGGTAATGATTTTGGGCCTTTGGGTATGGAGTAATCAAAATACATGGCAGTATAATGGGCGGATTCAGAGCAGGGGGGGGGGGGGAAACAGACAAACTGTATCTAAAGGTCCCCTAAACAATTCTGTTTTGTTTTCAGATGATCAGTTCTAGTTTATCACTCACATTCCTGCTCGATTATACACTAGTTCTCGCCATGGTAAGGTTTAATTTAGTGAAGTGACCAACTCACTCAGAAACCTGTGGCATTAGTCGTGTCCCGACCATGCTGCGCTACACAGACTGAAAACTCATTTCACTCAGTAAAGGAATATAGAGCCCATAGCACATTGGGGCACAAACTATACATCTGTGAAGCTCTCTTTGCATACATTTCCGTTTCCCTGCACAGGCCATACTATAAAAGATGTTCTGCAATAGAATTGACCCCTATGAAATACGGAGCTTATCATGGGAAGATAAAATAATAAATAAAAGTTGTGTATGCTTGTACGAGGCTCGGCATGTTCACACGACGCTCCCCCTGATGTCATTGGAATGAGGCACCCTACAACATGAAATGCTGGACCCCATCTGACTTTCCTTCCGGCAGTGACAGTATTTGGCTATTGGGTCCGGCGCAATCGAAAGACTCTGCCAGAAAAAAAGATCAAATGGAGTCCAAAGTTTCAGATTGAAAACTGCCTGACTCTAGGGCAGGGCTCGGGAACCTTTTTGGCTGAGCGAGCCATGAATGCCACATATTTTAAGACTAGAAGTCCCAGAGAGGGGTCATTTAACATTTCTACCTTTGGAACCCAGAGACGGGTCAAATGACCTGAAGGATTTTGCTAACATCCTATAATCACCGTCTTTTGTTCTGTAATTAAGGCCATTACTGTTGCACCACAGGAGGTTGTTGTTTTCCATTGAGTTTAGCCATTTAGTCTCTAGTTAGTTCTACTCACTTTGGACTAAGGGTCATTTGACCCTCTTTGGGGACTTCAGGGGGGAGCTCGAAATTTCTAGGACTTCTAGTGTTAAAATGTAATTCCGTGAGAGCCATGCTCACCGGGAGGGGGGGGGGAGGGAGCGGCTCAGAAGGTCTCAGGAGGCAGGGTAGGAGATGCTGCGGGCACAGAGGAGGGGATGTCGTAGCTCAAGAGGGTCAATGTGTGGAGGGTTGGCGTGCTGCGGCAGGCTTGTGGGGTGTCACGGTGGCGGGCACCATTGATCTGCCAGTGGGCTGCTTTGAATCTCCCGAATCTTGACAAGACTGAAATCAAGAAAATGGCCGCGGCGCGACCGCAGATCAACACGTTGGACTTCAAGAAAATAGCCGCAGTGGCAGCGCGTGCGCAAATAGGAGTCCGTGGCCATTTTATTGAAGTTGATCTTTTCAACTGCGGGATAATTAAAAATCAGCCTGAACTCCGCCGGCTACCCCATGAGCCCACAGTATCGTCAACCCTGCGCCACCACTGCCGCCCCGGTAAGCCATAAGTGGTTTGTAAGGTGCACCCCTATTTTTACCCCAGTTTTGGGGGGAAAAAAAAGTGCGTCTTACAAACTGTAAAATACGTTTGTTTGTTTTTTTTTTTATTAAAGATTGGTCTGCGAGCCATAGGTTCCCGACCCCCCGCTCTCGGGGATGGCTGTAGCGGGATAATCTGTAAAACTATTTCTAAAGCCATTCATATAGAAGCCCCTCTGGGAGTGCTGAGGGGAAGATGATGAAAGTGCAGCCTAAACTATATAGACTATGGGAATTCAGGCACCAAGTCTGTAGTTACCTTGTCCACTTACATAGGACGACTTATTACATACAGCAAAGCAGCCATCACATAAGAAACTGTCAATAGCACTCCTCACATCTGGACATAGAAAAATTGACATTTGGGTCTGAGAAGGACTAAACAATGCAACTTCCATTCCAGGTTTCAAAATATACACTATTTTTGTTTAAAAGCCACAAATCACTGTCTACGACCCATTACAGGCACATGCATAATGAAGAGCACCATACTAAAATACAATTATTTAAAAAAATTGGTTCAATACAAAAAAGACAAAGAACAATTTTTTTCTCTGTCGTTCCATACACTGTATAGGAATGGATTCAGACTGTACTATATGCGGCTTTGTTACACATCTCCCCCCAAATAGTTTTTTTGGTTTTTTTTTTATAAAATGTCTCACTGACTTATGAGATATTATTTCTCGCTGTTAATGTCTCTATTCAGGTAGTGAAATATTACACTTGTCTAACTACAAAACATGAAGGTATATTTATCCTGCCTAAGGCTACAGGTGACCTTGTCCAGAGCTGCCTGCCATTTCGGTCATTATCAGTAAGAAAAGAGTGAGCAGGAAAACTCCAAATAATCTTCAAACATGTAGGATGCCTCCCCCCCAGAAGATGGCAGCACTGGAAGGACAATCAGAGAAACCCCTTCAATCTATCAGCAGTTTTTGAAGCCTCATCTCAGAACAGCAGGATATAGGGGCAGAGACCCTGATTCCAGGAATGTATCACAGTTTACTGGGTGTGATCGATTCGTTGTGATTCACAATGTTTAGGTGTTTTAGATACCTAAGGTCCCGCAATGCCCTGCACATGAGGTAAGAGACATAGCTAATCAGGACAACTACACTACATTGCTAATTTGAGGAATTTGTTAATATTACTACAATCACTACATATTGGGATTATTACAATAGGATCTTGGAGATCGGAATACCCTTTAAACACTAGAACTACTGGACTCGTGACACCTATATAGAAATACATGGTGCAAAGTAGTCAAAATGACTACCTCAGTAGTTCTAGTGTTAAGTAACTACAGGCTCAGATGAACAGCGGGACAAAGACTATGTCATGATTTAACAAAAAAAAAAAAAAAGAAGCCAAAATGCAGAAGCATTGTGAAAATTAAGTGCACCCCATAAATCAGTAGCTTGTACAACCACCTTTAGCAGCAATAACGTAATAATTTACTGTGTGACTTTATCAGTATCTCACTTCATTTTGGAGGAATTTTGTCCCACTCTGTACACCATGTTTACATGTAAACGCTGCTTTTTCCCACAAGAGAATTTGCAGTAGCAAATTATTTGTGCAGCATGGATAGCATAAACGAAGTGTTAACTATATTCTGGGGGGGTGTGGGGAGGGGGGTACAAATATAAAACACGATACATAAAAGCACAGGGTCCAGAGGGTGTACTTAGTTTTCTCATAACTGTACATCCCATTCTAAAATTCTGCCAGAATCACTCATGTAATACCGGTCGTGCTATGTACCCAATTACATTGAGGTTGGTTCACACAAGGTGAGGTTTTATTACTAAAGGGTAGGGCCGTCCGCATTGGGGAACACCTTGTAGCAGTGGAATGGTTTTTACACTTGTTTGTTTATTTTTAATCAAAATCAGTGTTTACCAAGTACCATATTATTTATATATACTATTTCCTTACTGCAGGGTATATGCTCACTTTGCTTCTTTTTTTTTTCCTGTTAATGGTCACAGTGTGAATATGCTCCTATACTCCACATGTATACCAACATAGGCTCTGGCTTTGATGTAATACAAGATGCAGGAGAGCTTTGTAAAGAGTTGTATGTGACAGCATATACAATATATCAAAACTGCAAATGGGGAATCCTTAGCATTAATGATTTTTAGCACTTTTTTCAAGATGCAACACTTGAAATATCTGATATCAAAGCCAATAGTGCTCCAACTTCAGATCTAAGGGGTACTTTGCACGCTGCGACATCGCAAGCCGATGATGCGATGTGGAGTGCGATAGTCCCCGCCCCCGTCGCAGCAGCGATATCTTGTGATTGCTGGCGTAGCGAACATTATCCCTATGGCAGCTTCACATGCACTTACCTGCCCTGCGACGTCGCTCTGGCGGGAACCCGCCTCCTTATTAAGAGGGCGGGTTGAGTGGCGTCATAGCGACGTCACAAGGCAGGCAGCCAATAGAAGGGGAGGGGTGGAGATGAGTGGGACGTAAACATCCCGCCCCCCTCCTTCCGCAGAGCCGGCGTTAGGCGCGGTGACTCAGGTAGGAGATGTTCCTCGCTCCTGCGGCTTCACACACAGCGATGTATGGTGCCGCTGGAACGAGGAACAACATCGTACCTGTCACTGCTGGCAAATTATGGAAATGTCGGACCCTACACCGATTATACGATAACGACGCTTTTGCGCTCGTTAATCGTATCAAAAAGGATTTACACACTACGATATCGACTGCGACGCCGGATGTGCGTCACTTTCAATTTGACCCCAGCGATATCGCACCTGCGATGTCGTAGTGTGCAAAGCCCGCCTAAGAAACAAACAAAAAAAAAAAGCGGAGATATTTGATGGACCCTAAATATCAGATCAGCAGTTTGCACACTTGTATACAGTCTAGAGTTAGACAACACAGCGCAGCTCCTATTCACTCCTATATGTGCTGCTGAGCTGTGGCACGTAAGCACAGCCTCTACACAGTGAGCATGTCTACGGTCCTCTGCGGCTACCGAATATGCACAGTGCAGATCAAAACAACTGGTCAATGGGGGTGCCGCAAGTAAGACCCCCTCCCATCTGATATCGATAACCTATTAAAAGGATAAAACCTGAATATCTGAGGATCTAGTTATATGGGCTGACCTGGGTCACTAAACCATAGGAGAACATCTGCTTGTTTGCTAATTGGCGTTTAATAGTCTATTGACATAGTGTAAATGGACCTCACATATTGGACAAACCCTTTATCTGATCACATTAAAAAGGTGTAATCTGGCTGCAGATGCCAAGCATTCAACCAGATAAAATGAGACTATTTATGATGGTGGGAAAAGAAAAAAAACAAAACACTGAAGGAGTACGACTACCTGCACAACAAACATGGCAGATTCATCTCTGAATTTACAGCATACAGATTTGGACATACTGCACATTTGTGATGGATCTCCCCACATACGGTACATAGCAAACAGTGAAAACCACAGTAAATATCTACAGCATAAAGCATTTTATACAGCAAGAGAACAGCATTTGGTGAATGCTCGTCCACTTTTCTGGTGCGGAAATACACGGCAGATTCTCCGCATTATTCGGGATGGAATATTCCCATTTGCATACTACATATACTGTATATTCAAAGAAAACCACAACCGCATCTTTTACTGTAACCTCTCGCATAAAATCTATGTTTGAGGTCCAGTGCTCGTTCTTCGAAATCCGGTTCGGTGGAGCAGATCCTGCGTAATCGCAAGAACTGGCCCACCGGAATGGACCGGATCATGTGGCTGGGATGGGAAGAGGACGCATGCAACAACATGTTCCCTGCAGTCTTTTTTCGAAATATGTCCGTTTGAATGATATTATTAGGATTGTGTTCTCTCTTTTCTTGGTAAATTATTGCGACTTATCCTCAGTCCCCATCCAGGATCCTTTCTATACATATTATGATGTTTATTATTTATAATTTCATCTGGTAAATCATGGTACGGCTGTGGTTTTCTTTGAATATTAATATCACTGTGTTTTGCACAGATTGTACTCCAGCCATGGACTACAAGGCAAAGGAGAAATGTTGGCTTGACCAGGCCAACCAAGTGTATGGTGATATGGAAAGCGGTAGGACATCTACAAGTGATCACAATCTTGAGGAGGCATTTTCTACAATTCAACAGCTTCAATTAAAAAGATCTAAAATATGGTGGAATCGCCAATTTCTACAGAGATATATTTCCAAGAAGTTCATTCCCCGAGGGCTAAGAGTCCGTGTTATTCCCACCTTCTATATAGACGACCACTCCTTCATCACGAGATGGGAGGAGGCGTGCAACATGTGTTCCGTAGTCTTTATGGAGTTGTTGGTGGAATCCAACACAAAGAGCATCTCCAGTATAGACACATTACTGGATGAGGCGCAGTCTAAATTTAAGGAAATATGTCCGCCGGATCAATTGTCTGTCTTTGATTCAAGACTTGAAAAGAATCTTGATAATTGTGTCAAGAAAATCCACGACACACAAGCCAAGAAGTGGGCCCGCGATTTACGGGACTTTTCCCAAAAAACAGTGTATTTATGGAGACAGGCCCCCTCTGGATCACCTAGGGCTGCTCGTTCCGCCTCCTTTTCTTCTGTGTCTTCAATCAGCGATCAGTCGGATGTAATTTCGGCTCAATCCAGTATTACCACCCGATCTGGCTTATCGATTGGGAGACCAAGAGAGAATATGACATCTGTTGTTAAAACTAACAACTATAGAACACCTGGATACAAGTTCTCCAATAAGGTGATTAATCTTAGTTCTTATATTCTCTCTCCCTCTGATATCTCCCTCTTGGAAAAGGGTCTTTCCTTTTCACCAACTGCCAGATTTGATCGCTTTTTGGCTACAAAGGACTTGCATTTATTTGCTCGTTCTTTAATTTTTAAAAGATATTTCTTTGACACTAATTTGAAAAAACTTTTTCCTACAGAGGAGGAACAAGTAGCCTTACGTGATCTTGAGGAATTGGCCATGGAACACAACATGACGGAAGGAGGTAAGATTCCTCCTTCAATACGACCACGATCCAGGAAATTTCCTCCTCTTTCATCATGTTCAAATGTGGATCTATTTGTACAATTAGTCTCCAAGGAATTTGATAACATCCCGGCTGGTATCTCTCACGACAATCTCTCTTGGCAGGAACGCACTAGGTTACGGGAGCTGCGGAGGTTACCTGGAGTGGTACTGAAGCCTGCGGACAAGGGTGGTAACGTGGTGGTGTGGCCTAAGGATCTCTATGAGAGGGAGGCGTTTAGGCAATTACGGGACAAGGTCTGCTATAAAAAGCTGACCTTTAACCCGCTCTCTGCCTTCACGTCCTTGCTTCAGGGGATCCTGAAAACCGCATTAGCCACTAACGTTATCACCCAGGACCTGGCTTCGGCCCTCCAGGTCCCGGAGCCGACAATTCCCACACTGTACCTCCTGCCAAAAATTCATAAAGGTATCAGCCCCCCTCCTGGTAGACCAATTGTATCTGGAAGAGGCAATTTCCTTGAACACGTAAATCGCTGGATAGACACGAAACTTCAACCGCTTGTTGAGGGGCTACCATCTTTTATCAAGGACACAGGTGATTTCCTCAGGAAGGTCGATGGACTGAGCATTGGTGATGATTCTGTGCTGGTGACGGGGGATGTGGAATCCCTCTACACCAGCATAAGACATTGTGATGGACTTAGAGCCACCAGATTCTTTTTGGAGATGTCGAATTTTTCATCTGACATGGTGGCTCTCATCATGGAGTTATTGGAGTTCACTCTAACTCATAATTTTTTTGTTTTTAAGGGGTCCTTTTACCTGCAGCTCCAGGGAACAGCGATGGGGGCTTCCTTTGCCCCCTCCTACGCTAACCTGTTCCTGGGGCTGTGGGAGAGGGACCTCTTCCTGTCAGATCAGCTGCCGTCGATGGACCGTGTCCCTTTTTGGACACGGTACATCGACGACATCTTTTTGATCTGGCAGGGCACCGAGACAGGACTCCATGACTTCATGAGGAACCTGAATTGTAATGATTGTAATATTCATATTACTTACACCCACCATGCTCAGTCCGTCGATTTTCTTGACGTTATCGTCAAAAGAGATCCTAATAATATCATTCAAACGGACATATTTCGAAAAAAGACTGCAGGGAACATGTTGTTGCATGCGTCCTCTTCCCATCCCAGCCACATGATCCGGTCCATTCCGGTGGGCCAGTTCTTGCGATTACGCAGGATCTGCTCCACCGAAACGGATTTCGAAGAACGAGCACTGGACCTCAAACATAGATTTTATGCGAGAGGTTACAGTAAAAGATGCGTGAAGAGAGCCTACAACAGAGCGAGGCATTCTTCTCGCCACTCTTTGTTGTACGCTCCCAAGAAACCTCCATCTCCGGAAACCATAAGATTCGTGACTGACTACCATGGCCAATTCTCAGCTATGAGATCTTGCCTGCAAAAATTTTGGCCAGTGCTGCAGGCTGATCCTATATTGGCGCAGATGATTTCTGAAAGACCAATGCTGAGTATCCGGAGATCTAAAAATCTCCGTGATCATCTTGTAGCAAGTCATTATGATGAGACTGTTCAGCCAACTCCATTTGGCCCTGTGGTTCCTCGTGTTGGCTGTGCACCATGTGGCCGTTGCGTAGCCTGTCCGAATGTGGACAGAACAAATACATTCACGGACTCCATGGGTACACACACCTTCCCCATTAAGAAATTCATTACTTGTACAACATCGGCGGTCATTTATTATGCCACCTGTCCCTGCCCCAAAATATACGTTGGCTTGACAACCAGGCAATTTAAGGTGCGTGTTCGGGAACATGTAAATGGGATCATCGCAGCGGTTAACTGCTCCGATGTCCTATCATTAAAAACTATCCCACGCCATTTTAAACAACACCATCAATCTGATCCTATGTTGTTACGAGTCAGGGGCATCGACCACCTTGATTCCAATATCAGGGGTGGCAAGATCAGCCAACGACTGGCCAAAATGGAGACTAGGTGGATCTGGGAACTAAAAACCCTTCACCCCCAGGGACTGAACGAAAATATCTCTTATGCCCCTTTTTTGTGAAAACCAGTGTCCTTCTAGCGCTATAATTATATGGGGGGTCTATCTTTGTGGTTTTATTATGCATGTATATATGCTGTTTTTAATTTGATTTTTTTATTTTAGGCGTCTTCCTCTTGTCTTTCCGATATATCAGTATGATTGACATCTGAAAAATTTCTTTATTATCATGAAGTGGGCACATCCTATGAAGAGTCGGGACTACAACAATCCCTAAGAAGATCTGGATATGTTGACTATGTATTGCTACTGTTTATATTTACAGAGTATTATATTTTGGGGATGCTACTAGTATTCCCAGGACCATATGACGGTTTTGCATCTTATGGGAATGCATGTGGGGGGCATTATTTTCATGTTGCTTGATGGCGTTTTTGCCTTTTTATGATGGTATGATCTGTTGGTATAGCATATGAAAATTTTGATGTATTGGTCTTATGCGATATCATGAAAATTACTATGCTCTATGATTCATGATTGTGGAGCATTGTGTTTTTTGGAACACATGATCACTGTCTATTTATCTATATTTTGACTTCGAGTGGGCTCCGTGATATGTATAACGTGATCATAGTCGATGGTTTTGTGTGGGGGATCGACACAATGTAATATGGTGACATCATGATGTTGCATATGTTTATCTCTATGTAAAATCATGAATTTTTATATCCTGTGGTCCCTGATTTGGGAAGATACGACTGTGCTGTATACTTTTGTGTCGATCCCTTGGTCATATACTACTTATATATTTATTGTATACAGTCATTAAATGTTGTATTTCTCCATATGTTATCAATATTCGCAATAGTCAGAAGTCATGTTATTATATATATGTGAAGTGTTTATTGTATATTGTATATGGTGCATACATGCCTTGACCATATTAGATCAATTTTATATGGCACCTTACCTTGTCTATGCATTCCTACTATATACGTATATTGGGTATATTAGCCCTCTGTTTATATACATATAATATCCTTGCCCCGTATGTATATATTCCTTCAAATTGGTGTTGCCCACATACAATACGTGATATAGTGGCGGATTTGTGCGCAGGCGCCCTGGGAGCGGTGGGCGTTTACGCGCTACCGCGCTGTCTTCCTTGTGTGACGTCTGCTCGCGTGACGGCCGCGTGATGCGCACACGTGGCGGTCATGTGACCAGAAGCGTCGGGCGGGAAGTACGCGCGGCTGGCGGCGAGCGTCCTCCGTTGTCCGGGTTACTGCCCACGTCACTTAAATAGTAATCGGAGGCAATTGGCTGACGGTCCCTTTTTAAACCACGCGCCCCCTCACTTTGTACACGCCCCCTGACGAAGGCATCTCGCCGAACGGCCGTCGGGAAGGACGCGGACAACACCCACTGACTACCAATATTCAGGTATAGTGCTGTACCATATGTGTGCCACGATTGGGGTATGGTTTCCCTTGTATGTAGGTATTTGAGCTATAATAAGCGGACCTACATGATTGAGATACATATAAATGTCTCTCTCTTTCTAGCACACATAGTGGTGCAGACCGCTTATATTGGTTTGTTATGGTTGTGTACTATCTATGTTAGTTAGGATCACAGTCTGCTAATAAGGCCAATTGTGGCTGTTACTAAGTAGGATTTTTTTGGACTGTGTATATAGTATTGATTACATCATTCCTTCAGGCACTGTGGGATTCCCTTGTGAAACACTAACATACTGTTATCAAGTGGACATCTCTGATGGCTGGGAGATGTGGAGAAATGTTTCCTCTTTTTTGTGACCATCAAATCTGTGGTACATATTTTTCCATTTTTTATAGATCCTTTCAGCTTAGTTTCTGATACCCAGTATGTCAGTTTGAGATTGATAACAGCACATGCTATGTATATAGTGCGAATTTATTAATTAACACATATCTGGGATATTCTGGATTCTATAATACATCCTGAGGGACATAATAGTAATCTTTCCCTCCCTTGTTACAACTTAGTCCAATTTTATGAATTTTATACTTCTAAATCTGTATACACAATCAAGGGTCTCCCATATGCACTTGAGATTGGAGTTATGTGATCTGTACATAGATGCATTTACAATTTGTGATATACTGTGCACATATAGTCAGTGTTTGTTGTCTGTGGCTCCACTTGTATTGTGCCGCTCTGCACCTACCCTCAATAAAGATCTCACTTTTTGCACTTTGGATGTTGGTCGTATATACTGTATATTATATACATATACACACAAACTCCAATACATTTAATATACATACTGACAACAACCTAAGCACAGATTTACATCTCTAATTACACTGGTCCACATTAGAAGAAAAGAATTCTATTCTACTGAGCCATATATTTTTGCTGGTTTTACCCAAATGAAAGGCGCTCATTTAACTTTGATGGTCAAAGTGGCCACCGTCAGCTGCAATGCACATCTGGACTCTGGACAGCATACTGTATCCTGCTGCACGTAGGGCAATATGGTAGGTGACACGTTTGCACAAGCATCTGTGATACGTCGTTGTAGGTCCTGCAATTTTGGTGGAGGAGTCACATACACCTGCTGTTTGATGTGACCTCACAGAAAAAAGTCCAATGGGGTCAGGTCAGGTGAGCGTGGAGGCCACTCCACACAGCCACCATACCCAGTGACTTGTAGGATCTCCATGAGGTATCGCTTCACGTCCGCAGCCTTGTGAGTTTTACACGTTCTAATCATAGCATTTCTGTATGCAAGGTGTCGATTAGTATTGAATTGATGATGCCCTGCAATTTTGTAATTCACTTTTTTTCTCTCTCTCCTTCCGTTTTTGAGATAAAAATGCTAACTCTGTTTTTCACCAGGTGGCACTATAGGTGGTTTAATTGCGTAGCGCATGGCTACTTTACTATACCTAGACCCCACTTCTATGCCTGTAGCTGCCGCCGTTCTCAAGGTAATGGCGGTGGACAGGATATGGGTGGACGCACTGTATATCCATAAAATTCTGAAGTCAGCAGATTTTAAGTGCTTGATAAGCAGTGTTACTATTAGCTATACTGATTGTATATTCAGAATTTCTCATTAATATAATTAAAATGATAATGTTTCTTTATTACCGTATGACTTCCTTAGTAAACAGTGTTTTTTCAGAAAAAACTTGACTGGAGAAAACAGATGTAATTTTTGATTCAGCAGATCAAGATTCGTAAAGATCACGTTATCTTGTAGTAAAGAGCAGTGTTACTAATGTATGCCCCTCACAAAATTTGCCAAATGAATTACCAATGACATTGGTTTAGACTGGAGGGTGAAGCGGCAGACATTTACACTGGACGATAAAGGGAGACTGTTCACTCGTTCAATGATCAGACCAACAAAATGAGGACGGAACAATCACTATTCAACCATTTCATCCATGATTCTCACCCTGTGTAAATAGTTGGCTGACATCACTTGCTAGTTGTGCGTTATCACTTTGTTCAGTGTTTAGAGAATTATCTGCTCATGTAGACTGACCCTAAGGTGAGTGAATTGATTCACAAGACTCTGGTACCGGTGGCAGGACAGAAGCCTCTGAATCCCCAACATGGCACCTGATTTGCCAGGACTGGCACCACATCCTGTGTGTGATGTAACACACAGGTGACATCACGCCAACCCAGGCTAATCCAAAGCCGTGTCCCAAACGCTGGAAGGTAGGAGATTCGGAGGCTTCGGTCCTACTGCCTGGACCAGAGTCCTGCAGATCGATCCGCTCATCTCTACTAGGCATATTGTCTGTCTCTCAATCAGTGAAGTGGCCCAAAGACCTCTATAATAACCAGGACGACATGTTTGTACAAACGCGACCTGCACACATGGCACAGAAGACAAAGCAGCTTGTGACACCTGCACAGACTGCAGTTATCGGTGACTTGTCTTACATGACACACTCCAGGGCACAGCCAATGACAAAACAACTCATAGGGAATAGATGCCAGGCTTCAGGCTTTTCTACTAAGAAACATTTTTCCCAGAGCAAACAAGTCTGTATTGTAGGGTAACAATGTGAGCTACCGTCACACTGATCAGACTGGCACTCACTGCACAACACGTTCCTGCTGCCTCATCAGCCTGGGCACACACAGCATGCCCAAGAACCAGACACCGAGGACTGTGCACAGGACATGCAAGGGGGACACAGGTGTAGAGAGTTCACCCCAGTGCAGCCATGTAATGTGCCCACACCGTACCGCACACCACAGTGCAGCCATGTAACATGCCCACACACCCCAGTGCAGCCATGTAATGTGCCCACACCGTACCGCACACCACAGTGCAGCCATGTAACGTGCCCACACCGTACCGCACACCACAGTGCAGCCATGTAACGTGCCCACACCGTACCGCACACCACAGTGCAGCCATGTAATGTGCCCACACCGTACCGCACACCACAGTGCAGCCATGTAACGTGCCCACACCGTACCGCACACCACAGTGCAGCCATGTAACGTGCCCACACCGTACCGCACACCACAGTGCAGCCATGTAACATGCCCACACACCACAGTGCTGCCATGTAACATGCCCACACACCACAGTGCTGCCATGTAACATGCCCACACACCACAGTGCTGCCATGTAACATGCCCACACCACAGTGCTACCATGTAACATGCCCACACCACAGTGCTACCATGTAACATACCCACACACCACAGTGCTGCCATGTAACATACCCACACACCACAGTGCTGCCATGTAATGTGCCCTCACCGTACCGCACACCACAGTGCAGCCATGTAATGTGCCCACACCGTACCGCACACCACAGTGCAGCCATGTAATGTGCCCTCACCGTACCGCACACCACAGTGCAGCCATGTAATGTGCCCTCACCGTACCGCACACCACAGTGCAGCCATGTAATGTGCCCACACCGTACCGCACACCACAGTGCAGCCATGTAATGTGCCCTCACCGTACCGCACACCACAGTGCAGCCATGTAATGTGCCCACACCGTACCGCACACCACAGTGCAGCCATGTAATGTGCCCACACCGTACCGCACACCACAGTGCAGCCATGTAATGTGCCCACACCGTACCGCACACCACAGTGCAGCCATGTAACGTGCCCACACACCACAGTGCTACCATGTAACATGCCCACACACCACAGTGCTGCTCTCTCAGATGGTAGATGAACCGACCAGGGGAGATAATTTGCTAGATCTGGTCCTGTCAAATAGACCGGATACAATTTCAAATCTACAGGTCCGGGAGCACTTGGGCACCAGCGATCATAATATGGTAAGCTTCGACATAATATTCAATAGAACATTTCAAAGGGGGAATGCTAAAACCTGGAATTTTAGGAAAGCTGATTTCAACAAATTAAGGGAAGAGCTTAAATGTGTAGATTGGGACAGAGTCATGGTAACTGGGGATACCGAACATAAATGGGGTAAGTTTAAGGATATACTGCTAGAGTCCTGTAAAAAACTTATACCCAGTGGTAATAAAATGTCCAGGAATAAAAAGAAACCACTATGGATAAATAAGACTGTACAAAGTATAATAAAACAAAAACAAAGGGCGTTTAACATCTTAAAGGCTGAGAATACAGAAATAGCATTGCAGGAGTATAAAGATATCAATAGGCAATGCAAAAAAGAAATCAAACAAGCAAAACTAGCTACTGAAACAAAAATCGCCAATGACATTAAAATAAATCCCAAAATCTTTTATAAATACATTAATGCCAAAAGGAAAACAAAGGATAGTATCGGACCCTTAAAATATAATAACAAGTTAGTTATAGAGGACAAACAAAAAACTGAGATATTAAATAGGCATTTCTCATCTGTATTCACCAAGGAACTGACTGTACCAGGGATCATTCAACAAGTGAAAAATCAAAGTCCACCACCCGATATAATTAATTTAACACAAGATGAAGTACGCCTACGTCTGAGTAAATTAAACATTGACAAATCCCCAGGGCCAGATGGCATTCATCCACGAATATTGAGGGAATTGAGCTCCGTAATCGACAGACCGCTGTATCTCATCTTTTTAGACTCACTTGTAACAGGGTTGGTGCCTCAGGATTGGAGGATTGCTGATGTGGTACCGATATTTAAGAAAGGTAAGAGGGTAGATCCAGGCAACTACCGTCCAGTAAGCCTGACATCAGTAGTATGCAAAGTTTTTGAGGGCATTTTAAGGGATGACATGCAAAAATATATTGCAGAAAATAATATGATAACTGACAAACAGCATGGATTCATGAAAGATAAGTCGTGTCTAACCAACCTCTTGGGGTTCTATGAGGGGGTAAGTGCAAACCTGGATATTGGTAATGCAGCTGATGTGATTTATTTGGACTTTGCAAAGGCATTTGATACTGTACCACATAATAGCCTTATACTAAAGCTCCAGAAGCAAGGACTAGGGGACACAATATGCAACTGGGTAAGGAATTGGCTAAAAGATAGGAAACAAAGAGTAGTCATAAATGCTACATTCTCTAAATGGGCTATAGTCAGCAGTGGGGTGCCGCAGGGATCTGTGCTAGGACCAATTCTTTTTACTCTCTATATTAATGACCTTGTGGATGGGATTGATAGTACAGTGTCAGTCTTTGCCGATGACACCAAACTATGTAGGATATTAAAAACTGACCTGGATAGTACAATATTACAAAAAGATCTGGATAAGATGTCAGAATGGGCAGATACTTGGCAAATGAGATTTAATGTTGATAAATGTAAAGTAATGCACCTAGGACGGAGTAATCCTATAGCTGCGTATACATTAAATGGAAGTAAACTCGGGACTACAGAACAGGAGAAGGACTTGGGTATTCTCATTACAAATAAGCTGAGCAGCAGCACTCAATGTCAGGCAGCAGCTGCTAAAGCAAACAAGATTCTAGGGTGTATAAAAAGAGAGATTAGATCCCGTGATCCCAACGTATTGTTACCCATCTATAAATCACTTGTAAGGCCACATCTGGAATACGGGATCCAGTTTTGGGCTCCACATTTTAAAAAGGACATTCAGAAGTTAGAGTCAGTTCAAAGGCGGGCAACTAGACTATTACAAGGAATGGAAGGCCTCCCATATGATGGCAGATTGAAAAAGTTAGATATGTTTAGCTTAGAAAAAAGACGTCTCAGAGGAGATCTCATTTATATGTATAAATACATGTGTGGTCAATATAAAGGACTGGCACATGACTTATTTCTTCCAAAAACAATACTAAGGACCAGGGGCCACTCACTGCGAGTGGAAGAAAAGCGATTCCGACACCTAAATAGGAAAGGGTTCTTTACAGTTAGAGCGGTCAGACTGTGGAATGCCCTACCACAAGAGGTAGTAATGGCAGATACTATAACAGCTTTTAAAAAAGGGCTGGATGATTTCCTCAGTACACAAAACATTGTTGGTTATAAATGACTTAGTGACTAAATGTAGAACTGGTGGAGGAAGGTTGAACTAGATGGACCTAGGTCTTTTTTCAACCTAAGTAACTATGTAACTATGTAACTATGTAATGTGCCCTCACCATACCGCACACCACAGTGCAGCCATGTAACATACCCACACACCACAGTGCTGCCATGTAATGTGCCCTCACCATACCACACACACCACAGTGCAGCCATGTAATGTGCCCTCACCGTACCGCACACCACAGTGCAGCCATGTAACATGCCCACACACCACAGTGATACCATGTAATGTGCTCACACCATACACCACAGTGCTGCCATGTAATATGGCCACTGTGCTGCCATGTAATGTGCCCACACCATACCACACACACTACAGTGCTGCTATGTAACGTGCCCCCATTCAGTTCCGCCAGTGTGCCTCATACAGTGCCGCCATATAGCGTGCCCCCACACAGTCCCACAATGTATTGTGCCCCCACACAGTCCCACAATGTATTGTGCCCCCATACTGTCCCACAATGTATTGTACCCCCATACAGTCCCACAATGTATTGTGCCCCCACACAGTCCCACAATGTATTGTGCCCCCACACAGTCCCACAATGTATTGTGCCCCCACACAGTCCCACAATGTATTGTGCCCCCATACTGTCCCACAATGTATTGTACCCCCATACAGTCCCACAATGTATTGTACCCCCATACAGTCCCACAATGTATTGTGCCCCCACACAGTCCCACAATGTATTGTGCCCCCACACAGTCCCACAATGTATTGTACCCCCATACAGTCCCACAATGTATTGTGCCCCCATACAGTCCCACAATGTATTGTACCCCCATACAGTCCCACAATGTATTGTACCCCCATACAGTCCCAGTGCAGCCATATCAGGGGTCTCACCGTTACGGGCTGCTCCTGCAGGCTCCCCACAGAGAAGCAGTGATCCCCCGGGTTGACGGCTCCTGTCAGCACCTGGTGTAGATTCATGGTCCAGCGGCCGCATAGAGCCCGGCACACAGAGGGTTACCAGCACATGACACTTCCCGGAGTGTCCGCTGAATGTCAGTGACAGTAGCACGCGCCCTCACACGGAGCAGCCGGTCCCGGCCCCGCAGTCACTCTCCCGGGAAGGCGCCCGTGTCCCAGCTCCAGTACAGGTGCTGCTGGGAGGCAGGAGGGATAGTGAGGAAAACGCAGAGGGTAGCAGAATCCAGACACTGAGGTAACCACTCTACCCACACTGCGCATGCGTCCGTCTCTCACTGCACCTCCGCCGCCGTCATCAGTGCGCCAGCTTCATCTCTGCAATCCTGCTCACCCCGCCCTCTAGCGTCCAACTTGTCACATTGCCGCTAAAGAGAAGTTGGAGTCGTGTCCCGGAAGACAAGTTCTCATTGGACGCCTTTGTCAGAGAAGGCGGTGCATTAGGCTAAGGAGAGGCGCAGGCGCAGAACCGGCGGCAAGGTCACATGGGCAGGTTAGCCAATAGCCAGCGCTGCTTGTGTTTCTGCTGTCTCACTTACCCGTATCACTTTCGTATGTAATGTGCGGGGCATCACTGAGGAGCCTGCTCTGTGGGGTGCGGGGCATCACTGAGGAGCCCGCTCTGTGGGGTGCGGGGCATCACTGAGGAGTCCGCTCTGTGGGGTGCGGGGCATCACTGAGGAGTCCGCTCTGTGGGGTGCGGGGCATCACTGAGGAGTCCGCTCTGTGGGGTGCGGGGCATCACTGAGGAGCCCGCTCTGTGGGGTGCGGGGCATCACTGAGGAGTCCGCTCTGTGGGGTGCGGGGCATCACTGAGGAGTCCGCTCTGTGGGGTGCGGGGCATCACTGAGGAGTCCGCTCTGTGGGGTGCGGGGCATCACTGAGGAGCCCGCTCTGTGGGGTGCGGGGCATCACTGAGGAGTCCGCTCTGTGGGGTGCGGGGCATCACTGAGGAGCCCGCTCTGTGGGGTGCGGGGGCATCACTGAGGCTCCCGCTCTGTGGGGTGCGGGGCATCACTGAGGAGCCCGCTCTGTGGGGTGCGGGGGCATCACTGAGGAGCCTGCTCTGTGGGGTGCGGGGCATCACTGAGGAGTCCGCTCTGTGGGGTGCGGGGCATCACTGAGGAGCCTGCTCTGTGGGGTGCGGGGCATCACTGAGGAGCCCGCTCTGTGGGGTGCGGGGCATCACTGAGGAGTCCGCTCTGTGGGGTGCGGGGCATCACTGAGGAGCCCGCTCTGTGGGGTGCGGGGGCATCACTGAGGAGCCTGCTCTGTGGGGTGCGGGGCATCACTGAGGAGTCCGCTCTGTGGGGTGCGGGGCATCACTGAGGAGCCCGCTCTGTGGGGTGCGGGGGCATCACTGAGGAGCCCGCTCTGTGGGGTGCGGGGCATCACTGAGGAGCCCGCTCTGTGGGGTGCGGGGCATCACTGAGGAGCCCGCTCTGTGGGGTGCGGGGGCATCACTGAGGAGCCTGCTCTGTGGGGTGCGGGGCATCACTGAGGAGTCCGCTCTGTGGGGTGCGGGGCATCACTGAGGAGCCCGCTCTGTGGGGTGCGGGGCATCACTGAGGCTCCCGCTCTGTGGGGTGCGGGGCATCACTGAGGAGCCCGCTCTGTGGGGTGCGGGGGCATCACTGAGGAGCCTGCTCTGTGGGGTGCGGGGCATCACTGAGGAGTCCGCTCTGTGGGGTGCGGGGTATCACTGAGGAGCCCGCTCTGTGGGGTGCGGGGGCATCACTGAGGAGCCCGCTCTGTGGGGTGCGGGGCATCACTGAGGAGCCCGCTCTGTGGGGTGCGGGGCATCACTGAGGAGCCCGCTCTGTGGGGTGCGGGGCATCACTGAGGAGCCCGCTCTGTGGGGTGCGGGGCATCACTGAGGAGCCCGCTCTGTGGGGTGCGGGGCATCACTGAGGAGCCCGCTCTGTGGGGTGCGGGGGCATCACTGAGGAGCCTGCTCTGTGGGGTGCGGGGCATCACTGAGGAGTCCGCTCTGTGGGGTGCGGGGCATCACTGAGGAGCCCGCTCTGTGGGGTGCGGGGGCATCACTGAGGAGCCCGCTCTGTGGGGTGCGGGGCATCACTGAGGAGCCCGCTCTGTGGGGTGCGGGGCATCACTGAGGAGCCCGCTCTGTGGGGTGCGGGGCATCACTGAGGAGCCCGCTCTGTGGGGTGCGGGGCATCACTGAGGAGCCCGCTCTGTGGGGTGCGGGGCATCACTGAGGAGCCCGCTCTGTGGGGTGCGGGGCATCACTGAGGAGCCCGCTCTGTGGGGTGCGGGGCATCACGGAGGAGCCCGCTCTGTGGGGTGAGGGGCATCACGGAGGAGCCCGCTCTGTGGGGTGCGGGGCATCACGGAGGAGCCCGCTCTGTGGGGTGAGGGGCATCACTGAGGAGCCCGCTCTGTGGGGTGAGGGGCATCACTGAGGAGCCCGCTCTGTGGGGTGCGGGGCATCACGGAAGAGCCCGCTCTGTGGGGGGCGGGGCATCACTGAGGAGCCCGCTCTGTGGGGGGCGGGGCATCACTGAGGAGCCCGCTCTGTGGGGGGCGGGGCATCACTGAGGAGCCCGCTCTGTGGGGGGCGGGGCATCACTGAGGAGCCCGCTCTGTGGGGTGCGGGGCATCACTGAGGAGCCCGCTCTGTGGGGTGCGGGGCATCACTGAGGAGCCCGCTCTGTGGGGTGCGGGGCATCACTGAGGAGCCCGCTCTGTGGGGTGCGGGGCATCACTGAGGAGCTCGCTCTGTGGGGTGCGGGGCATCACTGAGGAGCCCGCTCTGTGGGGGGCATCACTGAGGAGCCCGCTCTGTGGGGGGCGGGGCATCACGGAAGAGCCCGCTCTGTGGGGGGCGGGGCATCACGGAAGAGCCCGCTCTGTGGGGGGCGGGGCATCACGGAAGAGCCCGCTCTGTGGGGGGCGGGGCATCATTGAAGAGCCCGCTCTGGGGGGCGGGGCATCATTGAAGAGCCCGCTCTGTGGGGGGGCGGGGCATCACGGAAGAGCCCGCTCTGTGGGGGGGTGGGGCATCACTGAGGAGCCCGCTCTGTGGCGGGCGGGGCATCACTGAGGAGACCGCTCTGTGGCGGGCATCACTGAGGAGCCCGCTCTGTGGTGGGCGGGGCATCACTGAGGAGCCCGCTCTGTGGTGGGCGGGGCATCACTGAGGAGCCCGCTCTGTGGTGGGCGGGGCATCACTGAGGAGCCCGCTGTTGTAAAAACTTTATACCTTGCGTTGTTTTATTTAAGCAATTTATATATCTAAATATATTTGATAATTTAGATATTTGTGTATTAGCTTTATAAGTGTTATTCATGAAGCAATAACACTGGGTGTAGTCTCTGTTTAAAGAGGCCTTTGTCTAAAGTTTTTTTTGTTACTGAAGGTCCAGAAAACTGGACAGATCTAGTTTTAAGGAATTCAGCAAGATCCATTATTTACGATTTTGTTATTTCCAACTTCCATTTTTGGTCATGTACTAAGCCGTCCCCTTTTCTTTTGTGGTTTTAATAAACTTTTGATTGGGCATCTGAGATTCAGACAAAGCCTGGTACATGGACAATGGCTGTGTGTTCTTGTCTCCAATGCATCGCTATAAATTGGACCAACATTGGCAGATCTGCAGATCCCTTGTATCTCACCCCAAATTAGCTCTCCCAGGAAAGGGGTTACCATGACAGAACATGGTGCCTGAAACCCGGGATGGTTAACTGGACCTCTCTGTGACCCGACTACAAAGACCTTCCCAGGAACCACTGAACAAAATCCGCAGTGAGTAACCTATGGTGTTACAAACGTTTCGGTGCTTTCTGGAGGTCTAGACGAGTACGTAGTGGTCCCTACAATACCATTCTTATCTAACCTTTGCCAGTGTTTGGATTTTGTGTGTATGATTGAAATAATAGAGTTATAAGATGATCTGTGGTCTGTTATATCAATGTTTTTTTAGATATACGTATGATTGTTGAACGAAATTGAATGAAGAGTATAATATCTCAGGAGTTGAAAGATTGTACAGTGGAACATTGGTTTACGAGAAAAATCCATTTTGGGAGTGTGCTTGGAAACACAAGTTACTCGTCTAGCAAAGCAAGATTTCCCATGGGAAATCATTGGAATGCAGACAATTCGTTCCACAGCTTGTTTAATGTCTCATCCTTGTCTCCTATTGTGCCATTCCACACATGCACAAACACTCATATTATGCTCACCTTATCTTCCATTCCCTCGCCGGCCTCCTGATTCTAGTAGTTCACCGGCACAGGATGTGTATCGGGTAACCATCGCGACCGATGCCGGACCTTCAGCTGCCTTTGAGTAGCGGCTGACAGCAGAAGTTCCTCCATCGTCGTGATGGTTACCCGATACACATCCTGTACTGGCGAACTACAAGAACCAGGAGGCCGTCGATGTAACGGAAGGTAAGATGAGCATAATGTGTGCGTGTTTGTGCGGACTGCAGGAGTGGGTCAGAGCACGGTGAAAGTACGGAACCGGAAGAGTGTGCGGTATTTGTTCGTATGGCAAAGCTTGCTTGTAAACTGAGTTACAAATTTACAGCAAGCTTTGCTCATATAGCGAAATGCTCGCACACCAAGTTACTCGTAAACCGAGGTTCCACTGTATGTTGTCCTGTGTTTTCCATATGACTGTTATGTCTGGAATGATATTTTAAGCTATGAGGATCCTTCAATGTGAGACTGACTGATCTTTGAGTGACAAACATATTCTAAATATCTGATAAACGCTTGTGCTGGGTGTTTATGTTCTATTATATGTGAATTTAAGACAGTAATCGGCATAATAGGAGATGTAGTTTTTAATCAGCCAGTTTATCCAGAGGAAAAAAACATATAGCCAGAGAGGGAAAACTTATTGTACATCTTATTTTTGATGCTGCGCCCCCCTACAGGACAAGAAGGGGAACTGTTATGATTCAGTGACCGAGGAGGATCAGAAAAAAGGCCAAAATTAGGAAACCCAGATTGTACCAGAGTGGTTGGAAATAATCTCAGCAAACTGCAGACCTACCACTAACACACAACTAGAAGTAGCCGGGGGACGAGCCTACGATGACCTGGTCGTCTCGACACAGCCGGAGAACTAATTATTCCTACAGAGAGAAATATAGGAAACGCTAATCTGCCTTGGAGCAGTCCCCAAAGATATAGATAGCTCCCCACATATAAAAATGACGGTGATGTAGGAAAACAATACACAGGTAGAAAACAGATTCAGCAAAAGGTGAGGCTAAGCTATCTAAATAGGAAAGGACAAAAAAGCGCATTGTCTGCCGCCGTGCAATACCCTAGAAAAAGAACCAACACGCATGATATGGAAAAATACTGAACCCACACTGACTCTCCCCCGCTATATCAGTACTCTGGTGTTACTGGGATCCAAACAAAACACTAATATAGAGGAGGGACTGAAATTAGTACCAAGCATGACAAAACCAAATACATAGCAGAATATGGAGCAAGGTACACAGACATTCCCAGCAGGGAATGATCCAACTCCACACGGGCAAAATAGGAATAAGCCTTATTATGTAAACAGAAAAACAACACAAAGGTGGAAACCACCAGCGTAAGTACAAGGACCAACTTATCTGAAAGGAGTTCTGGTAGACACAGAAGGAAGGGCTGGCTTCAGATTGTCCTTATAACACCTCAGACAATATTGAGCACCGGCCAGGAACAAGAGAACACTACTCAGTTATATAGGCCCAGTCAGAAGAACCTGATTGTGAATCAACCCCAGCTGTCTGGTTTCTATTCAGCAATCAAGCTTCACTACCAGCACTGACCACAAGAGGGAGCCCCAAACTGGAACCTAGTCCAAATGTATTCACAACAGGGAACTTGTTTGAGTAGTTGAAATCTAATATGCTCTGATCTGGATGTGCCACCTCTTTTGTGTTTGATGTAATCTGTTTGAGCAGAGGTAAATAAAGATTTTATAGTAAATTAGCCGATTCTCCCATAATATGTTATATTGATAACTAATGTAAACAAAAGGCTCCATTACACCATGCAGTAGGTAGTGTGGGTATAGATTGTACCGAATCCCCACATATGGCACAAACTCAAAGACATAGTATTTGGAAAAAGAAGCAGAGAGTTTTTAAAGTGCAAAAGAGATGCAAAAGTTTATTAAGACACAAGGTGAACATCCATGATCAATAAAAACATGTTAAAATACCAGAGTCAGGCCCCCCATATGTATCAATATTCATGATGTGACATTTTATCAAGGTTTACAGAGTAAACTAAATGTCAATGTATAGAAAACTCCATATTGGAGTGAGTCCATACTGGACATATCACCACAAAATCCTATATACAGTTTCTATGGCATACAAAGTTGTTAGGCGGGCTTTACAAGTTGCGACATCGCTACCGATATATCGTCGGGGTCACGTTGTTAGTGATGCACATCCGGCGCCGGTAGCGACATAGCAATGTGTAAATCCTAGGTGCGAAGATGAACGAGCGCAGAAGCGTTAAAAATCGCTGATCTGTGTCATGTCGTTCATTTCCATAATGCCGCTACTGCTGCAGATACGATGTTGTTTGTCGTTCCTGCAGCAACACACATCGCTGTGTGTGAAACTGCAGGAACGACAAACATCTCCTTACCTGCGTCCGCCGACAATGCGTAAGGGAGAAGGTGGGCGGGATGTTTTGTCCCGCTCATCTCTGCCCCTCTGCTTCTATTGGCCGGCCGCTTAGTGACGTCGCTGTGACGCCGAACGCACCTCCCCCTTGAAGGAGGGATTCTTCGGAGGTCACAGTGACGTCGCCGACCAGGTATGTGCGTGTGAAGCTGCTGTAGCGATAATGTTCTCTACGGCAGCAAGCACCAGATATCGCATATACGACGGGGGCGGGTGCTATCGCGCTCAACTTCGCTAGCAATTGCTAGCGATGTCACAGCGTGTAAAGCCCGCCTTAGAGTAAAATATCTACCATGAAAGATAGTGAAGTTAAATAGGGAGGCCGGTCATTGGAAGAACTTCAGGAAGGTCGCGGCGAGAACAGTGGTTCTGGAAGTAGAAATCCTTCTCTTGCGAGGAAATTGGTGCTGGAAGAAAAGTAGAATCTTCTGCGGTTAAGACTCTACGGGCCCATTTTAGTTCTTTGGTTAACGGCGGGAATTGAAGTTGCAGTCAGAGGGCTGGCAGCAGTAAGGAAGTAATCAGCATCAGAGGTATTACCCATGTCCCTACTACATATAGAAGAAAGACAAAAAACGAAGGAAGCAATGGATTGATGTGAAATGTTATTGGAATTTTTTAAGATGGGAGAAGTTTTTCTGCAAATGTGAAGACTGTTTAAAAGATGAGAACAAACAGGTTAGAATGTGGTAGAAATATCCAAGCGTCATAAATCAGATGAAACCATTCATGGCGCTGTGTATGTACTCTGTGATAGTATATAAACCCAGGGAACCCTACAGTCCCTATAGCTGATGTACAACCTGCACTCTCCCCCCTCCCTTCAGCACCCTTGCCTTATGCAGGATCAATGGGATACACATGCAGATATTGTGGCCAACAGAGTCCCCCTGGCGCTATCTTTTGCGTATCCTTTGTTTCCCCATGCCCAGGTATATTGCCCTTGGTACCTAGATCCCGAGCTTCCAGGAGATATATTTGGCTTCATAGCATGACCTGGTCTTGGTAACTTTCCAGAGAATGGAGTTTACCAGAGGATGAGACACTGGGTTTGGGCAGAATAAGAAACAAGATCTGTTGTAGATTGAAGCACAGGACGAAACTCCGTTTTGGGTAGGAGTATAATGATAATCATGGACTATTGCTGTGGTGTGTTATGAATGGCTATAGACCTACAGTCCAGGGCGCTGTACCAGTCTCCCTAAGTGGAATGATATGAAATGGGTTTATTTGAGGGAAATAGCCCCTGGGGAGCTGAACTAGAAAGGAAAGAGTTAGTTTGGCCCCCCTGCAGCGAAGTAGAGGAAAAAGGGTGGGGAACCGCAAACAGGAGATAGACAAAACTACAGGAATACACAAGAGTCCTCTGACAGGATAAAAAAGGCTCGAAATTTAGTCATCATAAAGGATAAATACAACAATAATTTTTATTTATAACAAGTAAAATGGAGCAGTGGGTTACGACCAAGAAGGGCAGCATTACAACAATCAAAATTTGTAAACAAAATATTTATAATGTTGGATTATAAAGGAATGTTTATAATGATGACCACAAGCAGCAATGTGAGTAGACCCGTACTGACCTATACTAGTACAAACAAGCAGCATGAGTTATAAAAAGTAAAATGCATGCATATGTAAGGCAAAGAGTGTATGTAACACAGTGGAATAATGGTGACGTATATTACAGCAGCGATGTATGAAGAACCATACAAAAGTAAATGGCTTAAATAAAGGTGCTAAAGAATGAGAAAGTGTGCAAGCGTTTGTAATGGAGATGTATTACCAATGGTAAATGTGTCAGTCAAAAAGACTGAAGGTACAGTCAGGGCCAGAAATATTTGGACAGTGACACAAGTTTTGTTAGCTGTTTACAAAAAAATGTTCAGAAATACAATTATATATATAATATGGGCTGAAAGTGCACACTCCCAGCTGCAATATGAGAGTTTTCACATCCAAATCGGAGAAAGGGTTTAGGAATCATAGCTCTGTAATGCATAGCCTCCTCTTTTTCAAGGAACCAAAAGTAATTGGACAAGGGACTCTAAGGACTGCAATTAACTCTGAAGGCGTTTCCCTCGTTAACCTGTAATCAATGAAGTAGTTAAAAGGTCTGGGGTTGATTACAGGTGTGTGGTTTTGCATTTGGAAGCTGTTGCTGTGACCAGACAACATGCGGTCTAAGGAACTCTCAATTGAGGTGAAGCAGAACAGCCTGAGGCTGAAAAAAAAGAAAAAATCCATCAGAAAGATAGCAGACATGCTTGGAGTAGCAAAATCAACAGTCGGGTACATTCTGAGAAAAAAGGAATTGACTGGTGAGCTTGGGAACTCAAAAAGGCCTGGGCGTCCACGGATGACAAACAGTGGTGGATGATCGCTGCATACTTTCTTTGGTGAAGAAGAACCCGTTCACAACATCAACTGAAGTCCAGAACACTCTCAGTGAAGTAGGTGTATCTGTCTCTAAGTCAACAGTAAAGAGAAGACTCCATGAAAGTAAATACAAAGGGTTCACATCTAGATGCAAACCATTCATCAATTCCAAAAATAGACAGGCCAGAGTTAAATTTGCTGAAAAACACCTCATGAAGCCAGCTCAGTTCTGGAAAAGTATTCTATGGACAGATGAGACAAAGATCAACCTGTACCAGAATGATGGGAAGAAAAAAGTTTGGAGAAGAAAGGGAACGGCACATGATCCAAGGCACACCACATCCTCTGTAAAACATGGTGGAGGCAACGTGATGGCATGGGCATGCATGGCTTTCAATGGCACTGGGTCACTTGTGTTTATTGATGACATAACAGCAGACAAGAGTAGCCGGATGAATTCTGAAGTGTACCGGGATATACTTTCAGCCCAGATTCAGCCAAATGCCGCAAAGTTGATCGGACGGCGCTTCATAGTACAGATGGACAATGACCCCAAGCATACAGCCAAAGCTACCCAGGAGTTCATGAGTGCAAAAAAGTGGAACATTCTGCAATGGCCAAGTCAATCACCAGATCTTAACCCAATTGAGCATGCATTTCACTTGCTCAAATCCAGACTTAAGACGGAAAGACCCACAAACAAGCAAGACCTGAAGGCTGCGGCTGTAAAGGCCTGGAAAAGCATTAAGAAGGAGGAAACCCAGCGTTTGGTGATGTCCATGGGTTCCAGACTTAAGGCAGTGATTGCCTCCAAAGGATTCGCAACTAAATATTGAAAATAAAAATATTTTGTTTGGGTTTGGTTTATTTGTCCAATTACTTTTGACGTCCTAAAATGTGGAGTGTTTGTAAAGAAATGTGTACAATTCCTACAATTTCTATCAGATATTTTTGTTCAAACCTTCAAATTAAACGTTACAATCTGCACTTGAATTCTGTTGTAGAGGTTTCATTTCAAATCCAATGTGGTGGCATGCAGAGCCCAACTTGCGAAAATTGTGTCACTGTCCAAATATTTCTGGACCTAACTGTATATCAGTTGTGCTGCTTAGGAAGATAACACAATGCGTGAGAGGATGGTAGTTGTGTACGGACATTCTGTTGGTATGTGATACACTGATGTTTTTCACTGGCGTGTAAAACACGCACATGTCCCTCCGTGTGCCGTGAATCACGGCACACGTGGGTTGTCTAAGTGCAATCCGGACTCCGTTCTCCGTGGCCCGTGATTGCACTTAGAGATTAACTCACCTGTGCGCGCTCCCGCTCTCCATGGTGCTGATCGCTCCCGCGGTGCAGCATCTGGCCGGCGCTGACCCCCGCAGCAGCTGCTTCCGGGTCGGCTGTGTCGTGCATCATGAATATGCGCGACAGTAATGAGCCGGCTCAGAAGCAGCAAGCTGCACGGGCTGCAGAGGACATTACTGGAGCCGGGTGAGTAAAAATGATTTTTATTTTAAAAGCACGTTTTTTTCTGGCACGTGTTTCACGGACCACACCACTGCGTGGTCTGTGGGACATCAATGATGCCAGAAAAAAATGGACATGTCTCCGTGCGGTAATCACGGACACGCCGGTACGCCGCACGGAGACACGTGCAGTGAAAAATCACTGATGTGTGAGCAGACCCATTCATTATAATGGGTCTGCGTATGTCAGTGATTCTGGTACGTTTAAAAAAAAGCACAAACGTACCAGAATCACTGACGTGTGAAAGGGGCCTAAATCTCATCCTGATGCAACCTTGGCCACCAAAAACAACAAGAAAGGAGGTCCATGGTTGCTTTACTACCTAGATGTACAGAATTGTGATGTTCCCCAATTAGTTAACAGCGCAAATTGGGTGGCACAAACAACCTCCCTGATGTGCAAGAGACCATGGCATCCCCCTGAGCCACCAGCACCTACCCCTGCAGGTCTGGGCACAAGCCGAGACGACCACCCCTTTCTGCAAAATGGGTATCGGGTTCACAAGATCACTGCCACCAGGGAAGCTCTGGGATAATGCATCTGCTTTTAAGTTTTTAATCCCTGGATACTAAGTGACAGTAAAATTAAGCCTGGTAAAAAAACAAAGACCATCTAGCCTGCCTGGGATTGAGATATTTGGCAAACTCGAGATATGACAGGTTTTTATGGTCTGTGATTACCATAATGGGATGAACTTCCCCCTCCAGCCAATGGTGCCATTCTTCGAAAGCTAACTTAATTACCATCATAGTTTCTCTTGACCAAGGAATATTTCTTGGAAAAGAAAGCACAAGGATGCCATTTACCAGGAGATGGGCCTTGTGACAATACAGTCCCAACCCCCACAACAGATGCATCAAGCTCCACGATAAAAGGCTGCAAAACATCTGCCTGACTAAAGGTGCAGTGGAAAAACATCTTTTTAAAGAGTAAAAAGTCTTCTGGGTGGAGTCTGACCATTTAGAGAAATCCATCCCTTTCTTTGTCATGTCACTTAGAGGCTTTACAATTACCAAATAGTTCTGAATACATTTCCAGTAAAAGTTGGTAAACCCTAGAAAGTGCTGTAACGCTTTCAGGTTTTCTAAACGATCACAGTCAAGTACCTTCTCGGGATCCATCTGAAAATTGAATACAATAAGTACCCCAAAAATTGTACCTGTTGGACAACGAAAACACACTTCTCCAGTTTGGCATACATTTTATCTCTTAAAATCTGTAATACCTGTTTTGCATGTAACTGATGTGTCTCCATATCAGGTGAGTAGATCAAGATATTATCCAAATAAACCACTATAAACCTGCCCACCAAATGGTGAAAAATATCATTCACAAAATGTTGGAAAATGGCAGGGGCATTAGTGAGACCAAATGGCATGACCAGACTTTCAAAATGTCCTTCACCTGTATTGAAAGCAGTTTCCCATTCATCCCCTTCTCTGATTCTAACCAGATTGTAAGCCCCCTTAAGTCCAACTTGAAGAACCATTTAGCTCCCACAATCTAGTTGAATAGATTCGGAATCAGAGGGAGAGGATAAGGGTCTCAGAGTTGAGCGGGATGTCAATAATCCGGAGCCGGCGGGTCATTAACGGACTTAAAAATAAGTCTGATCCGCTCCGGAATCCGGTGCCCATATAAATCAATGGGGACCGGAATCCGGAGGTTAAAAACGTTTGTGGAGGGGCTAGGGGGCTTTGAGCGAGTGCGGCATACTCCTCGAGGCGCTGTCATGGCGGTACACTCCTTCCGGGTCACGCTGTTACCTTCCAGAGCCGACAATTCAATATTCATTGTTTTCTCCGCCCACCGGCTCGCGTTGGTTGCAGCTAGACACGCCCCCACCCTGAATGGCAGCGTGTCAGCTAACTGCAACCAATTACAGGCGCCAGGACGGCCGGTGGGCGGGGAAAGCAGTACAGTCTGTCGGTCAGTTCACGGTGGTAAAAATAAACACTCGGCAGCACAGGTATAGCGCGTCTGCAGCCCCAGCTGTCGCGCTGTATCTGTGCTGTGTATACAGTGACCAGAGTCACATGTGCGAGGCTGCCGGGTGCTGCGATGGCAGACTTGCGTGAGCTCCTCGCATGTGTGATTCCGGTGAAAGTAAAAAAAAACCCCGACGTGCAGTTCTCCCTATTTTCATCCCCAGCCAAGATAACGCCGGCTGGGGACTGGTATATCCTCAGCCCGCAGCCGTCCGGTATAGCCGCAGCTGTTAGATGTGACCATTCCGGGGAGATATCGGCTCATCTTGATTGCCCTGGTGCGGTAGCAATCAAGGTAATAGCAGGGGTTAATAACAGCGCATGGCTGCTATTAAACTCCAGGTTTGTGATCGCACGGGCATCTGTGAGACACCCGCATCACAAACCTGTAAATGACAGTAAATAAACAAGACACAGAGAAATCCTTTATTTGAAATAAATTACACACGCAGCCTCCTCCTTCACCACTTTATTATCCCAACACAGCCCTGCAGCTCCGGCGCAATCCACACGAGATCCAGCGGAGACACATACAGCTCTGCTACATGTCAGAGTGAGTAGCTATAGAGCACGGCTGCCTGCTCTGAGTGCAGCGTAGTACTGACCGCGATAAGCAATGACTGCACGGCAGACACTGTCACAGGCAGGGGGGCGCATCAGCCTGCAACCAATGACAGCTGAGAGGACGGCCGGTGGGCGGGGAAAACACGGAAAGCTGTGTGACAGCACAGGAAGTGAAAGCGCAACCCGGAAGCAGTGTGCCGCCATGACAGAGCCTCGGTAAGTATGAAACGCTCATTTATTTATTGTTTTTTTTCATTTTTTATTTATTGCCGGTTCCGGATCGTGCAGCCGGAATCCCGCGCCCGGATCCGGACATTTACAGTTCGGGCCCGCTCAGCACTAGTCTCGGATGATAATTTGATTAAATTCGAAAAAATCCAAACATGGGCGGAGACCCCGTCTTTCTTCTTAATGAAAAGAACCATGCCACTACGGGCGAAGAGAAGGATCTGATTTGTCCCTTCTCCAGACTCTCGGCACTGTAATTTTTCATGTCCTGTCTCTCTGGGCCAGAAAGATTATACAGTCTAGACTTAGGAAGTTTTCCTTAGGAAGCTGATTGTTCTTCCCCACACCACCAAGCGTAAGCCAAGTTCCATATGTTCCTTTCTGCTGAGGAACTAAGGGACAGACTCCAATAAAATGACCCTCTTTACCGCAAAAAACAAACCTTCTTTTTGCTGATTTTAGTGGGAGCACGTGAAGCAGTGGTTCCCCCTAGCTGCATAGTCTCCTCTAAAGCCATGAGTAATGGTTCACCCCAAGATCGCTCACACCCCCCCGGAAATGGGGTACTGCTCTGAGAAAGAGTCTTCAGGGAAAGTGGTCTAACCAGTCTGTCTTGGAGGAGTCTGTCCATTCAAATAGCCAAGGACATGGCAGCCTCCAAAGCCTTAGGAGTTTCATAAATCATCAAGACATCTTTCAACCTCTCTAAAAGGCCCTGACAGAATTGTCTTCGAAGAGCAGGGTCATTCAACTTGGTGTGGGTTGCCCATCTACAAAATTGTGGACAATAAGTCTCCGCTGACTGCTGACTCTGCTGGAAGTGACGCAGCCTGGACTCAGCCAAGGAGACTTGGTCAGGATCATCAGGAGACTCAACGACTCAAAAAATTCATCCTCCACCCGGAGCCATGTGGTAAAGAGCCAAGATTACGAATTCCCTTGCAATAGTGAGATCACAATCCCCCCTCGCTATTCCTTACCTCCAGAGGAGTAAGGCTGAAGCCTAAAGTTCAGTTTACAGGCTTCTTTAAATACAAAAAAAATTCTCTATCCCCTGGAAACCTGTCTGGGATAGCAATTTTGGGCTCCGGCTGGACCTGCCTACCCACAGAATCCCCAACATTAGAAGTCTGTGACCGCTGCTGCACAGCTAACTTAAAGTCTGCAACCTCCAGGGACAGACCCTGACACTGCTGAGCCAGAACATCGACAGGATCATGGAAAGAGGGAATGGGTGGGATGTGCTCTTCATCAACCCCACTAAACACTAAAAAAGACACTGGGAAATACACACACGTGGAAAGCAAACTAACAATGTATCTCTAGATGTTTCAGGAGGAAGTTCAGTAAAGAGTAGCAATGATTCTACAAATGAGTGCAAGCCACCTGCTTGCATCCAATGCTTGTGAAGGAACGGAGTATCACTAGCACAAGTCCAGAAAAATGAGAGTATTTAAACCCAAGGGGAAATACAGAAGATTAGCAGCTGAAAGAAAGAGGAGCGCCGCTGGGTTTTAAAGGGAAAGGAATGGAAACCAGGAGAGGAGATACCTAATACACTGAATACTGACAGCAGAAATAACATAATAGATAGTCAGGGAACATATTGCGTAGCCAAACACTGTGACCTTTTATTGCCGGGTACCATAGAACTGACTGTCACCCATGACATATCCGTGACAGCTATAGGCTGCAGCCCCCAGCTGTCTGCATTATCGTGGCTGTGTATCAAAATATGAGGGACCCCATGTGGCTTTTTTTAAAATTATTTAAATAAATAATTTTAAAAAATGGTGTGCGGTCCCCCCCAATTTTGATACCCAACCAAGATAAAGTAGAAAGCTTGGGAGACCCATGGTGATTGGGCCCTCCCCAGCCTAAAAATAGAAGCCCACAGCCACCCCACAGTTGGCACATCCATTAAATGCACCAATTGTGGCGCTTTTCCCAGCTCATCCCGATTGCCTTGGTGTGGTGGCAATCAGGGGACTGATGTCAGCTGTGATTTGTGAAAAATCACAGCTTCCATCAAGTCTTGGTTTGGTAATGGAGAAGGGTCTATGACACCCCCCATTTCCCCCCCCTGTACGTAATAAGAAAAAAAACAAACACACAGAAATCCTTTATTTTAAATAAAAAAAAAGAAACACACCCTTTCACCAATTTATTTACCCCCCCCAAAAAAACCCGCAGGTCCGATGTAATCCAGATGAGATCCTATGATCCCGTCTATGTTACATCCAGAATCTGCAATGGTGGAAAATGCAACCGATCACTGCAGCTTCTCAGACACACTGAGGGCAGCGGGGACCCGACTGTGAGAAGCAATGAAGTCAGGTCACCGGAAATCACAAGCAGCTTCCTAGGATGCCAAGTATAAACCCGCTGCCAGATTGCAGGAAAATGGCGCCACAGAAGCTTGGCAATCCTGCAGTCAGGTCACCAGAGTTCACACTTGCTCCCTGCTCCTTGCAGTGAAAGTAGAACTCACTGACATTGCAGCAGGTTCCAGTGTCACGGACAGCATCAGGTTGAACAGGAAGGCAGCAGGGAATCCCCAGTGGGACCTTTGGTGGCCTGACTGCCGGATAATCGGATTGTGGGACATGGTGGCACAGCAATATGGCAGTCAGCTCACCGAAGTTCACAATTGGGGCTCCCCGCTGCCCTCAGTAAAAGTTGAACCTGCTACTCTCAGTGAAAGTGAAACCGGATTGTTGTGCGGCCGTGTCCCGCAAATCGACAGTGCAATGGATCCCAGAGTTTCTACAGGATTCATGTGACATATTGGAAATATTTGAAAATGTAAAGTGGTCCAAGAATTGGACTTGGCTAACATGTGATCTCATCTCACTATACACCTGCATAACACGTTGCATTATTAGCAATCTTTACAAATGTATCAGTCATACTCAGTATTATCATTTTTGCTAACTCAGAATTTATCATTAAACATAAAATAATTATATCTTCAAAACAGTGGAGTAGCTATGGACTCGAAATTCGAAATCTGTGGCTCATTTGGTAATAGCATGGTGGGAAGAGTGCTTCATATGTAATAAAATCAGGTTTTCAAGTTCAATTATGTGGTATGCAAGGTATTTAGATGATCTGATTTTCATTTTGAATTATAGGGTTGATCATATCTCATATTTTGTATCTTATTTAAACAGGTGCTGATTACTCAGGTGTTCCATCTTCCTGGTAATTGCTCTGCTTCTTTACTGAGCATGCTCTCCCAGAACCTTGCCAGTCGAACATTCTGGTTCAGTTGTTGTGCTGTTGGCCTGCGTTCGTGCTAGTGTTCTGATCTATTATTTCTTGGCCCCAGACTGTTTTGACTCCTCTCTGCCTACTCCCTGTTCCTGTTGCGACCTCCTGGCTTTAGATCTCGGATCGTTACCTGATCATGTCTCAGTTTACTCCCTGAATCTATTATGTGCATTCTTGGAATTCTGACCCCTGAATCTTGACCTGACTTTGCCTCTGTGTACTCCCTAAATCCATACTTGTCTTCCTGTTACCAGACCCTGGCTTACCTGACAACGCTTCTGTTTGTACAACCCGGAATTAGTGACTGCATTACATCACTGTTTTTATATTGTTGGTTTTATTACAATTTAGATCATTGTGCCTTTCTTTCACAGGTGTTATAACTTTGTTTAATGTGTATGACTATTTAATTGCCTTTAGCTTGTCTATATGCATACTCACCAAGTCTAAGAGCACAAGTTATTTAGAATGCGTCTGCTGCTTCACAAACTACATTTGTGCATATTATGCAATCCATACCTGAATGTCTATTTAAAGTAATATTCATTCAAATTTGGATTTTATCTAAAGAAAAAAGCTGGATCAATCATTCTTTTCCCATTGAAGTACATACACTGACGAGCAAAGGGGTAACAATGTTTTCAATTTTTTACTTTCAGGCTCCATATTTCACCATCCACTACAGCTTTGAGGATGAGAGTACCATTATTTTATAGACAATCATCTTGGATATATCATACATAAATTTGACTTGCAACTATTTAGCATATGTTTAGTTATGCAGCTTGTTGTAATGTCACTGCATTGTACTGTTTTGCTTTTAATGTTTGAAAAATCTTTTTCTTTCTGTATACTACAAATTACAACCTGTTCTCACATTCCCTAATAGCTCAGTGTGTTATTAGGTTGATTCCCAAGCGAAAAGGTCACTGGTTCAAATCGAGGAGCAACCATGAAGAAGATTTCCTAATAAAAGCGAAACTCCATCATCCAGTTCATTGATAGTGGTCTCTTAACCAAGAAAATTGGCAAACTGTATATTGTGAATGTCATGACAGTTAGAAGAATACAAAATTAAGTCCAACCATCCCAAGAGGTGAATTTGAAGGAAAAAAATCAGTCAACAAGTCGGCTCATCACAAGGTCTATCAGTTCTAGTGCCAAAGGCATTGGAGGCTCAATGGTGATCTCAATGCTGAGCTATATGTGAGTATCCTACAAGACGAGTTACTTCGTAGACTCGAGTACTATGGGTATAAAAAGGACCATATAATGTCCAGCAGAACAACGATGAAAAGCATACTTAGAGATTGGTGAAGAGAGGATTCAATGGCAATGAAGTAGAGTTGCTGGATTGGCCACCACAGTCGCAAGACCTCAACCTAATTGAACATTTGTGGGTAGAGTTGTAAAAATGCAATATACATTCCCAAGCAAGTCAACCAGTTTGCACCAGCTTTGAAACAGTGTAGAAGAGACGTGGGATCAAATTTCAGTCAAGACATGCTTGATTCTCATCAAAGGAATGCACAGAAAAATTCAGACAGTGTTGAAAGCCAAAGGTGAATTTCAAAAATATTAATAACTTAATAAAACTTAAATTTAGGATTTTAGGAGCAAAATAGTAACAATGCAGTGACATGAGAAAAATCTGCATGGCTATTTATAAGCTAAAAAGTTGCATATCAAATTTATTTAAGATATAGCCAAGGCAATTGTCTATAAAATGACAGGCTCAAATCTGTAGTGGGTGGTCAGATATGGAGCCTGCAAGTCAAAACTTCAAAATATTGTTACTCTTTTGCTGTCACAGTATTTGTGATATGCACTACATCTAGTCACTACTGTGGTTCCTTTATGGTCTGCAGTCTGATTATTGCTAGTAACAACAACTTCCACCATCATTACCATTGTTAAGGGCACACTGGGAGTGTTATGTGCACTAATGTGCGCACTTGGTAAATAATGAAAAATAAGGTCTTACTTAAAAGTAGTACACCTGACCCGCCCGGTTCTTGTACAGATTAGATGTCTCCGTTGTGCAGTGTCTAAAGGCCCCTGTGCAGACTGAAAGAACCCCAGCTGGCCGACTCAGATGACCACTTGGACCTTTGTTTCCTAAGTGGCCATCGAGGGTTACATGTACCTCCTAAAGAATCTGGGGGAAGGTGCTGAGTAAATAAGGTTAAACAAAAGTTATAATCTACCAGGAAAAACACAATACAAACAGGTTGTAGTTCAAAGCAGGGTTCACTTCAGAAATATCATCAGCAGGAAATGGAAGCCCAGGAAGGCTTTAAATAGTTACACCCACCAGGTGATAGGGCAGAATAAATTACATCATAGGAAACACTTGTTGGGAAAAAGGCAATGAACACACACAGTGTCCACACAGAAACAAAGTGTTCAGAACCAGGACAGCAACCAAATCTGACTGTGGCTCAGTGGAGAGGGAAACCGACTACAGCACAGGTGACTACTGAATCACATCCGAGGCATGGCAGGGAGTTATAGATTCATGTGATTCAAATGTATATGGCGGCAGCTGACCTGACATTGCAATTGGGTGCTGTGCTTGGTGATGCCTACATGTACTGATGGTGGTTCTGTGACAGTATTTATGTACTGATGTTACCGCTGGTGCTGGATTCATATACTGATGGATGTTCTGGTGATGTATTCACATACTGATGTTTGTTCTGGTGCTGCATATATTTTACTGATGCTGGTTCTGTGTTCATATACTAATGGCAGTTGTGGTGATGTATTTTTGTACAGTTGGTGGTTCTGCTGCTGTATTCATATAGTGAGGGTTGTTTCTTCAGCGCTCTATTGGGAGACCCAGACGATTGGGGTATAGCTACTGCCCTCCGGAGGCCACACAAAGCACTACACTAAAAAGTGCAAGGCCCCTCCCCTTCTGGCTATACCCCCCCGTGGTATCACGGGTACTCCAGTTTTCAAGCTTTGTGCGAAGGAGGTCAGACATTCCATGCATAGCTCCACAGATTTTAGTCAGCAGTAGCTGCTGACTATTTCGGATGGAAGAAAAGAGGGCCCATATAGGGCCCCCAGCATGCTCCCTTCTCACCCGTAGATGGTGTTGTAAGGTTGAGGTACCTATTGCTGGTACAGGGGCTGGAGCCCCACATGCTGTTTTCCTTCCACATCCCCTTGTAGGGCTCTGTGGAAGTGGGATCCTGCCGGCCTCAAAGCTCTGACGCCGGGCTCCATCCACAGACCCATAGCACCTGGTGGATGCCGAGCAGGAGTACCATCAGGGACAAGGCCCTGCATCATACAGGTACTCTGTGTCCCCGGCAGGCACAGACACACTCCGGGCTGGCTGGGTGTTGTAGTGCGCCGGGGACCGTAACGCTAGAGCTAGTGTTCCTACAGTTTAACTGGGGGACTTTTTTCTGTGTTGTGGGAACGCAGCGCCGACCCCCGCTGGACCGGCGGCGCTGCTGTGACTTTTAGTTCGCCGGGGACACGCCGACCGCGCTTTTACGGCGGTGGCGTTTATAAATCTAGTCCCCGGCTTTTGCGGCCTAGGACGCCGGCAGCTCCGATTCGTTCCCGCCCCCACCCTGTCAATCAGGGTAGGGGAGAGACGCTGTTTCACCGCAGCGACGAGGGCTGGAGCCTGATTTACATGCTCCAGCCCTCTCACTAGGCACAGAGGGAAGCAGGCTTCCCGCTCTTAGCCAGGAACGCCCAGGGCCCGCCCCCCCTCCTCTCTCAGGACGCCGGCAGCCATTACATGCATGTCTGGCTGGAGGAAGGACGCAAGGCTCTGGGAGACCTGGACTAGGGGGCTTTGGAGATCACACACCCGCTCTTAAGCGGGCGGTAAGCGGCTTTTCAGCTGGCCCCTCTAGTGCCTCAGTGTGTATTAGTGTACTGTGTCACTGGACATATATATATATTTCCTTATTGCTTGCACTGTGAGGTCGCTTCCTGGCTGTATACCCAGATCGCTCTGAGGAGGCAGCAACATGTCATCCACAAAACGCAAGGCTGCCAAGGCTAGGGCTGTGTACACTGCGTGTGCTGCATGTGGGGCTGCTCTACCGGCAGGCTCCAAGGACCCCCATTGTGTGCAATGCTCAGATCCGGTGCTGCTTCGCCAGCCGGAGTCAGGAGAGATAGTGACCCAGGCTGAGACGCCTGTAAGTCCTGCCCCGGTGTCAGGGACAGACTTTGCAGTTTTTGCTGATAATATGTCTGTGACTATGGCAAAAATCCTTGAAACTTTGCAATCCATGCCTGGGGCTCAGTCTATGGACACGGCGAGGTCTCTGTCCTCTAATCCCCCTCAGTTGGATTTAATCCAGACTGCAAGGGGGTCCCCGGCTTCACAGGCTGAGTATTATGACTCAGATGATAGCCCCAGCCACCCTAAGCGGGCTCGCTGGGAAAGACCCTCAACGTCATCACACTGCTCAGGGTCTCAGCGCAATCAGTCGCTCTGTGATGCGTCTGATGAGAGTGATCAGGAGTCTTATCCTGGAACCCCTCTCAATCTGGATACCCCGGATGGGGACGCCATGGTAAACGAGCTTATCTCAGCCATCAATAGACTGTTGGATATTTCTCCCCCAGCCCCTTCTGCAGAGGAGGCAGCTGCAGAGCAGGAGAAGTTTCGTTTTCTCTATCCCAAGCGTAAATTAAGTGCTTTCTTGGATCACTCTGACTTCAGAGAGTCAATCCAGAAACACGACGCTCATCCAGAAAGGCGTTTCTCTAAACGTTCTAAGGATACACGTTTTCCTTTCCCCCCTGATGTGGTCAAGCGCTGGACCCAGTGTCCAAAAGTTGACCCCCCGATTTCCAAACTTGCAGCTAGATCCATAGTTGCAGTGGAGGATGGCGCTTCACTTAAGGATGCCAATGACAGACAGATGGACCTCTGGTTAAAGTCTGTCTATGAAGCTATCGGCGCGTCGTTTGCTCCAGCATTCGCAGCCGTATGGGCACTCCAAGCTATTTCAGCAGGGTTAGCAAAAGTGGATGCTATCTTACATCCAGCGGTGCCGCAAGTGGCGTCCCTTACCTCGCAGATGTCCGCGTTTGCGTCTTACGCTATCAATGCGGTCCTAGAATCTACCAGCCGCACCTCAATGGCGTCCGCCAATTCGGTAGTTTTGCGCAGAGCCTTGTGGTTAAAGGACTGGAAAGCAGATGCTGGTTCCAAAAAATGTTTAACCAGCCTGCCTTTATCTAGAGATAGACTGTTTGGCGAGCCATTGGCTGACATCATTAAACAGTCCAAGGGTAAAGACTCTTCTTTGCCCCAGCCCAGATCAAGCAAACCTCAGCAGAAAAAATGGCAGCAGAGGTTTCAGTCCTTTCGAGGTTCGGGCAAGACACAATTCTCCTCGTCCAAAGGGACTCAGAGGACGCAAAGAAGCTCAGATTCCTGGCGGGCTCACGCGCGCCCCAAGAAAGCAAATGGAGGAACCGCTTCCAAAGCGGCTACCTCATGACTTCCAGCTCCCCCCCTCCGCATCTCCGGTCGGGGGCAGGCTCTCCCGCTTTTCCGTTATTTGGATGTCACAGGTCAAAGACCGGTGGGTGACAGACATTTTGTCTCGCGGGTACAGAATCGAGTTCAGTTCTCGTCCTCCAGCTCGGTTCTTCAGAACCTCCCCACATCCAGACCGAGCAGATGCCCTGCTGCAGGCGGTGGACTCCCTAAGAGCGGAAGGAGTAGTGGTTCCTGTACCGCCTCAGGAACAAGGGAGAGGGTTTTACTCCAATCTCTTTGTGGTTCCAAAAAAGGACGGCTCGTTCCGTCCTGTTCTGGATCTAAAGCTGCTCAACAAACATGTGCACGCCAGGCGGTTCCGGATGGAAACCTTCCGCTCTGTCGTGGCCTCAATGTCTCAAGGAGACTTCCTTGCCTCAATAGACATCAAAGATGCTTATCTCCACGTGCCAATTGCTACAGAACATCAACGTTTTCTACGTTTTGTGATAGGAAACGAACATCTTCAGTTCGTAGCTCTGCCATTCGGTCTGGCGACAGCCCCACGGGTTTTCACCAAGGTCATGGTGGCAGTGGTAGCGGTCTTGCACTCTCAGGGACACTCGGTGATCCCTTACCTAGGCGATCTACTTGTCAAGGCACCCTCTCAAGAGGCATGCCAACTCAGTCTACATGCTACACTGGAGACTCTACAGACGTTCGGATGGATCATCAACTTTCCAAAGTCGAATCTGTCTCCGACACAGTCACTAACGTATCTTGGCATGGAGTTCCATACTCGAGCAGCGAGAGTGAAGCTTCCGCTGAACAAGCAGCGGTCACTACAGACAGGGGTGCAATCCCTCCTTCAGGGCCAGTCGCACCCCTTACGGCGCCTCATGCACTTCCTCGGGAAGATGGTGGCAGCCATGGAAGCAGTTCCCTTTGCGCAGTTTCATCTGCGTCCACTTCAATGGGACATTCTCCGCCAATGGGACGGGAAGTCAACGTCCCTGGACAGGAAAGTCTCTCTTTCCCAGACGGCCAAGGACTCTCTACAATGGTGGCTCCTTCCCACCTCATTGTCTCAGGGAAGATCCTTCCTGCCCCCATCCTGGGCAGTGGTCACGACAGATGCGAGTCTGTCAGGGTGGGGAGCAGTGTTTCTCCACCACAGGGCTCAGGGGACGTGGACTCCGCAGGAGTCCACCCTTCAGATCAATGTTCTGGAAATCAGAGCAGTGTATCTTGCCCTACTAGCCTTCCAGCAGTGGCTGGAAGGAAGGCAGATCCGAATTCAGTCGGACAACTCCACAGCGGTGGCATACATCAACCACCAAGGGGGGACACGCAGTCGGCAAGCCTTCCAGGAAGTCCGGCGGATTCTGATGTGGGTGGAAGCCACGGCCTCCACCATATCCGCAGTTCACATCCCCGGCGTAGAAAACTGGGAAGCAGACTTCCTCAGTCGCCAGGGCATGGACGCAGGGGAATGGTCCCTTCACCCGGACGTGTTTCAGGAAATCTGTCGCCGATGGGGAGTGCCGGACGTCGACCTAATGGCGTCCCGGCACAACAACAAGGTCCCGGCATTCATGGCGAGGTCGCGCGATCAAAGAGCTCTGGCGGCAGACGCATTGGTTCAAGATTGGTCGCAGTTCCGGCTCCCATACGTCTTTCCACCTCTGGCACTCTTGCCCAGAGTGTTACGCAAGATCAGATCCGATTGCAGCCGCGTCATACTCGTCGCCCCAGACTGGCCGAGGAGATCGTGGTATCCGGATCTGTGGCATCTCACGGTCGGTCGACCGTGGTCACTGCCAGACCGACCAGACTTACTGTCCCAAGGGCCGTTTTTCCATCAGAATTCTGCGGCCCTGAACCTGACTGTGTGGCCATTGAGTCCTAGATCCTAGCGTCTGCAGGATTATCTCAAGGAGTCGTAGCCACAATGAGACAAGCTAGGAAGTCAACGTCTGCTAAGATCTACCACAGAACGTGGAAGATTTTCTTATCTTGGTGCTCTGCACAGAGAGTATCCCCTTGGCCATTTGCATTGCCCACCTTTCTTTCCTTCCTGCAATCGGGGTTGGAAAAGGGCTTGTCGCTCAGCTCCCTTAAAGGGCAAGTCTCGGCACTGTCGGTGTTTTTTCAGAAGCGTCTAGCACGTCTTCCTAAGGTGCGCACGTTCCTACAGGGGGTCTGTCATATTGTGCCCCCGTACAAGCGGCCGTTAGATCCATGGGATCTGAACAGAGTACTTGTTGCTCTGCAAAAGCCGCCCTTCGAGCCTCTAAAGGACGTTTCCTTTTCTCGCCTGTCACAGAAAGTGGCGTTTCTTGTCGCGATCACATCGCTTCGGCGAGTGTCTGAGCTGGCAGCTTTGTCATCCAAGGCTCCTTTCCTGGTGTTCCACCAGGACAAGGTAGTGCTGCGCCCCATTCCGGAGTTTCTCCCTAAGGTCGTATCCTCGTTTCATCTTAATCAGGATATATCCTTGCCTTCCTTTTACCCTCATCCGGTTCACCGGTATGAAAAGGACTTACGTTTGCTAGATCTGGTGAGAGCACTCAGAATCTACATTTCCCGAACGGCGCCCATGCGCCGTTCCGATGCTCTTTTTGTCCTTGTCGCTGGTCCGCGCAAGGGATTGCAGGCTTCTAAAGCCACCCTGGCTCGATGGATCAAAGAACCAATTCTAGAGGCCTACCGCTCTGCGGGGCTTCCGGTTCCTTCAGGGCTAAAAGCCCACTCAACCAGAGCCGTGGGTGCGTCCTGGGCATTACGACACCAGGCTTCGGCTCAACAGGTGTGCCAGGCAGCAACCTGGTCCAGTCTGCACACTTTCACCAAGCATTATCAGGTGCATACCTATGCTTCGGCGGATGCCAGCTTAGGTAGAAGAGTCCTGCAGGCGGCAGTGACATTCCCGTAGGGGAGGGCTGTTTTTTTGCAGCTCTAACATGAGGTATTTCTTTACCCACCCAGGGACAGCTTTTGGACGTCCCAATCGTCTGGGTCTCCCAATAGAGCGCTGAAGAAGAAGGGAATTTTGTTACTTACCGTAAATTCCTTTTCTTCTAGCTCTTATTGGGAGACCCAGCACCCGCCCTGTTGTCCTTCGGGATTTTTTTGTTGTTTGCGGGTACACATGTTGTTCATGTTGAACGGTTTTTTCGGTTCTCCGATGTTTCTCGGAGTTAATTTGTTTAAACCAGTTATTGGCTTCCTCCTTCTTGCTTTGGCACTAAAACTGGAGTACCCGTGATACCACGGGGGGGTATAGCCAGAAGGGGAGGGGCCTTGCACTTTTTAGTGTAGTGCTTTGTGTGGCCTCCGGAGGGCAGTAGCTATACCCCAATCGTCTGGGTCTCCCAATAAGAGCTAGAAGAAAAGGAATTTACGGTAAGTAACAAAATTCCCTTCTTTTCTATATTAGGCCTAAGGCACACGGCATGAAAATTGGTGCGAGTGGAGTGCGATAAAAAATTACATTCCACTTGAACCAATATTATCCTGTGTGCCAGCACACATGAGCGATTATTTTCTCAGCCCTAATCGAGCCGAGAAAACAATCACAGCATGATGCGATTGTAATGCGAGACTTTTTCTCTCGCACCCATTCAAGTGTATGGGGCGAGAGAAAAATCGCACTGCACTCGCGGTACACCGTTGTACCACGAGTGCAGTGCGAGAATGGCAATAGCCGGCTATGGAGGAGAGCGGGAGATAAATCCCTCCCTCCTCTCCTCAGTGCCGGCCCGCCCCCCAGTGCTGAGGTCCGCTCACACAGTTGGAACTCAGTATTGTACAGTTGGGACACTCGCATAACACTCGGCTCTGCTGTACTGCCAGCGTGAGCCGAGTGTCATGCGAGGGGATCGCATTAATCCCCGTGTGGCCCTAGCCTTAATGTACTGATTTTGGTTCTGATGTTATATACATGTACTGAAGATGATTTTTTTTTCTGCATTGATGTACATATGGTTTTTCTGATGATGTACCACCACCACCAATGATAACACAGGTATGCAAAACAAAATTTTTTAGAGAGCTGTTTTGGTTATTCCACGTAATCTTTATGTTTTTGAGTGCGCTGAATCAACCAAAAATGACCTCCGTTTTGTCATAGGACATCACGTTTTCTGACAATTTAAGTAACTATGTTAAATAAGACAATACCTCAAAATAAATGAAAATAGATTCATAAAATTAATTTTTTATTACAAATGTTTCATGAAAATCATTTTTTTAACTGCAATGAGCTCACTAACACACACTAAAATCGATTCTTCTTCCCTGTGAGGCTTCTCTTAGTACATTTACTCTTGTGAGTAGCATCTGTAATGTCTCTCGGAAGCGTCCAACAGTAGTCTGCCATCTTCCCTGGTATCTTCTTTCCATCTCTTTAATGTCCTGGTGGAATCATTCACCTTGCTCTTCACTCGCAGCTCCCAAATTTTCAGGACAGTTGTCAAGGTGGGAATGGAGAAAATGCACTCTCAAACTCATCAGGCAACCTAAAGCTTGAATTTGAGCTTTAATTTCTGGACACATGACCGTCTGTCTAGTTACAATTGGTATTGCAACTATTGTGTGACAGTTTGAGTGTTCTCACCACTGATTGTCATGTGTCATTGTACTTATTTTTTTTTTTTATGATAAACTGCTACTGTAACTTATGTATATGCTTATTAAAAAAGTTACTGTTACAAGTCAGTCGGCAGTTTCAGGACTTTTATGGCTCTCATTATTCCGTGTAAACATTTGGGTACATTTTTAACTTGTCAAGCATAATTTAATTTATGAACAGCATTTGCGTAATGACTTTCCATGGTGTAAATCACACCTTTACATACTGAAATATTAATCAACAACATAACACATTCATTTCCAAGGTGGAACTTCACTTCAATTGCTTATTTTAACTAAACATTAGAAGATAATCAGGTTATTCCAGCGCGACTTACTTAAACATTGTGGTGACTGTTCCATGACAGTACATAGCACAGTGCCTTCATTGTCTCACTGGGTATGTGAAAATTTGGTTTTCTAAAGCTTCTTTCAGATGTCCGTTTTAGGGGGGGGGGTTGCATCAAGTGTGCTAGATCCAATTTTTAGCGATTTTTTTATCCTTTTTGCTTCTAAGCACAAAAAAATAAAGAAAAAATCCAGGCTTCCTTTAACTGTTTAAAAGTAAAAATAAAAATCTAATGCCAGCTGATAATCCCTGTCATTACCATGATGTGTTTCCTATGAATGCCGGAAGAGTGCCGGCACTCACAGAAGATCAGCATTACTGCTGTACAGAGCGGTGCTGAAACATCGCTTTGATTAACACAAGCAATCAGACTGTGCAGTGATAAAGTTCCCTAATAAGGTAGTAAAAAAAAAAAGTTTTAAAAAGTAAAAAATCCCTAAAAGTTCAAATCACCCCCTTTGATAATAAAACAAGGATAACAATAATAAAAAATACACATATTTGGTTTTGCTGTGTTCAGAAATGCCAGATCTATCAAAAGATAATATCAATTAATCTGATCGGCGCACGGCGTAGCTCTAAATATAAAGCTATAAATTCCAAACGCCAAAATTAAGTTTTTTGGTCGCCACAACATTGCATTAAAATGCAATAACAGGTTATCAAAACATTACATCTATTCAAAAGTGGTATAATAAAAAAGTCAACTTAAGACGCAAAAAATAAGCCATCACTGAGGCTCAGATTCTAAAAAATGAGAACGGTATGGGTCTTGGAAAATGACTACAAAAGTGCAATTCTTTTTCAGAATTTTTTATCACCAGATAAAAGTAAAACTATAGATGTTTGGTATCTACAAACTCGAACTAACCTGGACAACCATGATTACTGGTCAATTTTACTATATAATGAACCTGAAAAACAAAAAAACCATAGTGCAATTGCTCTTTTTTATAGAATTTCACTGCACGGAATTTTATTCCTGTTTTTCAGTACCATATGAGGCAAAATGAATGGTGTCGTTAAAAAGGACAACTCGTGACGCAAAAAAACCAAACCCTCATATGGCTATATTGACAGAAATATCAATTACAGTTATGACTTTTGGAAGAAGGGGAGGAAAAACGAAAACAAAAATGGAAAATCGTTGGTGGATGAAGGGGTTAAAACAGACATACTTTCATACTTGTGTAAGTGGTTAAAATTTCATTCACACTTTACATTTGTCTAGAAATAAGTGTCTGAATACATTTAGGAGTATTTTGGGATGTCCATGTGCCACAAACTGAAATTTCTGCAATAATTTATGTCAATTTATGGTGAATTCTAGTAAATATTTTGTCCTATTAACCCTACCACTTTTTATAAAAGTTATGAAAATAACATAAACTCTTAAATTGTGGTTGAAATCAGACGTGTACTAAATTTGCGACTTTTTTTCCAGTGTAAAATATGCAAGCACAGCTTAATAAATATCCCACTATTTGTAATCCAAAACTAAAAGTGGAACATAACAGAGGTAAAGTAAAAATATATATACAGTATATATATATATATGTGTATATATATATATATATATATATATATATATATATATATATATATATTACAGTCATATGAAAAAGTTTGGGCACTCCTATTAATGTTAACCTTTTTTCTTTATAACATTTTGGGTTTTTGCAACAGATATTTCAGTTTCATATATCTAATAACTGATGGACTGAGTAATATTTCTGGATTGAAATGAGGTTTATTGTACTAACAGAGAATGTGCAATCCGCACTTAAACAAAATTTGACCGGTGCAAAAGTATGGGCACCCTTATCAATTTCTTGATTTGAACACTCCTAACTACTTTTTACTGACTTACTAAAGCACTAAATTGGTTTTGTCGCCTCATTGAGATTTGAACTTCATAGGCAGGTGTATCCAATCATGAGAAAAGGTATTTAAGGTGGCCACTTGCAAGTAGTTCTCCTATTTGAATCTCCTATGAAGAGTGGCATCATGGGCTCCTCAAAACAACTCTCAAATGATCTGAAAACAAAGATTATTCAACATAGTTGTTCAGGGGAAGCCCAAATTGTTATAAAAAAAAAGGTTAACATTAATAGGGGTGCCCAAACTTTTTCATATGACTGTATATATATATATATATATATTTTTTTTTTTTTTTTCGTCTTCTGTTTGTTTTTACCCCACTCCTCATTTTGGTTTACAAATGCTGATGCAGTATAAAAATGACCTCCATTTATTACTGCATTAATCATGAATTTCATTCCTTAAGGCCCAGTCACACTAAACAACTTACCAGCGATCCCAACAACGATCCAACCTGATAGGGATCGCTGGTAAGTTGCTAGGAGGTTGCTGGTGAGATGTCACACTGCGACGCTCCAGCGATCCCACCAGCAACCTGACCTGGCAGGGATCTCTGGAGCGTGGCTACACGAGTTGCTGGTGAGCTCACCAGCAACCAGTGACCAGCCCCCAGCCAGCAGCGCCGTGTGGAAGCGATGCTGCGCTTGGTAACTAAGGTAAATATCGGGTAACCAACCCGATATTTACTTTGGTTACCAGCGCACACCGCTGAGCGCTGGCTCCCTGCTCTCCTAGCGAAAGTACACATGGGGTTAATTACCCGATGTGTACTGCAGCTACATGTGCAGAGAGCAGGGAGCTGCGCACACTGCTTAGCGCTGGCTCCCTGCTCTCCTAGCTACAGTACACATGGGGTTAATTACCCGATGTGTACTGCAGCTACATGTGCACAGAGCAGGAGCCGGCACTGACAGTGAGAGCGGCGGACGCTGGTAACGAAGGTAAATATCGGGTAACCAAGGTAAGGGTTTCTTGGTTACCCGATGTTTACTGTGGTTACCAGAGTCCGCAGAAGCCGGCTCCTGCTGCCTGCACATTTAGTTGTTGCTCTGTCGCTGTCACACACAGCGATCTGTGCTTCACAGCGGGACAGCAACAACTAAAAAATGGCCCAGGACATTCAGCAACAACCAACGACCTCACAGCAAGGGCCAGGTTGTTGCTGGATGTCACACACAGCAACATCGCTAGCAACATCGCTGCTACGTCACAAAAGTTGTTCGTTAGCAGTGATGTTGCTAGCGATGTTGTTTAGTGTGACTGGGCCTTTAGGCTACAAGTGTTCTTATGAATGTTTATTTGCATTTCTGGACTTTGTATGAACTTATGTAAACAGGGTTTTTTCCTTGTCTATTGATCTCATGGAGTGCTGTGTACTGTACACACAACAGGCACACAAAGCTAGCAAATGGAAAGTTGTAAACAATGGAATCACAGACTGGCATATGTTTTTTGGGAAAGGAGAAAGTCTGCGCTTCATAATCTTGGAAGTGTTTCCATCAAGGCTATAAAGATTATATGGAAACTTCCAGTCAGATTGATTACCGTTTATCTGATTTTTTATTTTTTCCATCACACCATTTTGGGCTACATTAAAACATTGATTAAAAGGGGTTCTTGGAGGAAAACATTACTCCTTCTGTAGAGTGCTCCTGACGCAGGAATTCTTCAGAAATATGACATAAATGAATTGTCCTGAAGAATAGGTCATTAACATGAAATCTGTGGGGGTTCAAACCCAATCGGATGTTGTTATTAGCTTGATCATTAGCTGGATATAACCATTGAATGGAGCTGCACTGCACTGTGATGTCACATTTCAAAGACCACGTATGTTGTGATTATTAAACATAGCAGTTGCACTCAAGTAGAGGGAAAAAGAAAAAACAAATAGATGTACAGTACAGACCAAACGTTTGGACACACCTTCTCATCTCTAGAACAACTGTTAAGAGGAGACTTTGTGCAGCAGGCCTTCATGGTAAAATAGCTGCTAGGAAATGACTGCTAAGGACAGGCAACAAGCAGAAGAGACTTGTTTGGGCTAAAGAACACAAGGAATGGACATTAGACCAGTGGAAATCTGTGCTTTGGTCTGATGAGTCCAAATTTGAGATCTTTGGATCCAACCACCTTGTCTTTGTAGAAAAGGTGAACGGATGGACTCTACATGGCTGGTTCCCACCGTGAAGCATGGAGGAGGAGGTGTGATGGTGTGGGGGTGCTTTCCGGGTGACACTGTTGGGGATTTATTCAAAATTGAAGGCATACAGAACCAGCATGCCTACCACAGCATCTTGCAGCGGTGTGCTATTCCATCCAGTTTGCGTTTAGTTGGACCATAATTTATTTTTCAACAGAACAATGACCCCAAACACACCTCCAGGCGGTGTAAGGGCTATTTGACCAAGAAGGAGAGTGATGGGATGCTACGCCAGATGACCTGGTCTCCACAGTCACCAGACCTGAACCCAATCGAGATGGTTTGGGGTGAGCTGGACTGCAGAGTGAAGGCGAAAGGGCCAACAAGTGCTAAGCATCTCTGGGAACTCCTTCAAGACTGTTGGAAAACCATTTCCGGTGACTACCTCTTGAAGCTCATCAAGAGAATGCCAAGAGTGTGCAAAGCAGTAATCAAAGCAAAAGGTGGCTACTTTGAAGAACCTAGAATATAAGACATTTTCAGTTATTTCACACTTTTTTAAGTATTTCATTCCACATGTTTTAATTCATAGTTTTGAGGCCTTCAATGTGAATCTCAAATTTTCAGTCCTGAAAATAAAGAAAACTCTTTGAATGAGAAAGTGTGTCCAAACTTTTGGTCTGTACTGTATATGGTGAACATTGGAATGTGAATATGCATTACTGCAAAGAAAACGTGAAAAAATTTTTTGGGAAAAAATTAGTTATTTTGCAAATAAAATTGGCCAAATTTACTTGAGCCCAGTTACCACGCCAAGGTATAACTCTCAACTGGGTCCTAATCTAAATTTCTGCCGCTTTTCATGTCATTCCTGACCTCTTTATAAGGGTATGATTCCACTTGCATATGACTTGTGCAAGTCTCGCATCGGTATCACCCGACACGGCGCACAATCTCCTGACAGGAGGAGGTCGGGTGCATGTATTTCCATGCAGCTGAAGTGCTCCTGTCAGGAGATTGTGCGCTGTGTCGGGTGATACCTATGCGAGACTTGCACGAGTCATACGCAAGTGGAATCATACCCTAAGGCAGGGGTGGGGAACCTTTTGTCTGCCGGGGGCCATTTGGAAATTTCTGCCAACCTTCGGGGGCCGCAACAAATTATCAGCTTGAAAATTACCCTAATATATTTGGTCAAGTAATTAATTAACCCTTACTGTGGTGGCTGGAGCTGCTTCTCTTTGGTCCAGCTTTGATGTTTGGTGATATTGATCATGTGGCTTCTCACAACTGCTTTTCTAGGTTTGTCTTGGTCTGGAGCACAGTCAACAGATTGGTAAATCATATACATCATGTAGGAGATGCTGAAGGCACATACATTACAGGAAGGGGCTGGGGGCATATATATATACATCACAGGAGGGGCTGGGGACATATATATACACACATATCACAGGAGGGGCTGGGGACATATATATAAACACATCACAGGAGGGGCTGGGGGCATATACACATCAGAGGAGGGGCTGGGGCTCAGACAGTACTGCTGGGCATGGACAGCACTGGCGGTGGCACGGACAACACTAGAGGGGCACAAACAGGACTGGAGGACATGAACAGGACTGAGGGAGCACAGGCAGCACTGGGGGGTGTGGCACACAGCACTGGAGGGAGGGTGGCATACAGCATTGTGAGGGTAGCACACAGCACTGGGAGGGTGGCACACAGCACTGGGAGGCAGATACAGTAGGGAGGCAGGGGGCTCACAGCACTGGGAGGCAGGAGGCTCACAGCACTAGGAGGCAGGAGGCTCACAACACTGGGAGGCAGAAGGCGCACTGGGAGGCAGGAGGTTCACAGCAGGGAGGCAGGAAGCTTACAGCAGGGAGGCAGAAGGCTCACAGAAGCAGGAGGCAGACACAGCAAGGAGACAGGAGACCCATAGCAGTGGAAAGGCAGGTACAGCAGGGAGGCAGGAGGCTCATAGAGCTGGGAGGCAGACACAGCAGGGAGGCAGGAGGCTCACAGCAGAGAGGAATGCACAGCATGGAGGCAGGAGACTCACAGCAGGGGGGCATGCACAGCAGAGAGGCAGGTAGCTCACAGCAGGCAGGAGGCTCACAGGAGCAGGAGTCACACAGCACGTACAGCTGTGAGGCCAGTAAACTTGCCACTTCTCTTCTTCTGTGGGACAAGAACTCAGCATATCTCATGCTTACCCCACCCACAAGTACGTACCAACACGCTGGCACAGGTCACAAATTGTGATTTAAAGGGCCCGCAGCCGACAACCGCGGCTGCTGTCCGAGTCCTGAGCTCCCCGGGAATGTGCCCAGGGGCCGCATATGGCCCACGGGCCAGAGGTTCCCCATCCCTGCCCTATGGGCTAGAGAAGAACCTGCAAAAGAAAAATTAAAGCACATGAGGCACTGGGAGGAGTACGCAGACAAAGGACATGACGCCATAATGTAAAATAGAAGAATTGCCGTCACTTCTTAATCTCATAGTCTGAACTGGTGAGAACTGAACATAGTATACATTATGAAAAATAGCAGCTGCACTCAAGTACAGGGAAAAACAACGAGATGTATATGGTGAACATTGAAAAGCGAATATGCATTACTGCAACGAAAACATGAAAAAAAATTTGGGGAAAAAGATGGGTTATTTTGAAAATAAAATTGGCCAAATTTACTTGAGCCCAGTATTTGGAAAATAATTCATTTTTCCCAATTTTTTTTTTTCATGTTTTCTTTGCAGTAATACATATTTACATTCCAAAGTTCACCATATACATCTATGTTTTTTCTCCTTCCCTCTACTTGAGTGCAACTGCTATTTTTGATAATGTATACTATGTTCTGTTTTCACCCGTTCAGACTATGAGATAAGGAAGTGCCGGAAACTCTTCTATCACATATGTGGTGATGTCATAGTACAGGGTAATGAATATACAGATGTCACAGCACATAGGAAATGTATATGTCGCGGGCGGAGGAGGGGACGCCGCGCTCTCCCACTGCTGCTCGGGTCCGGCTGCCGCGGCTGCTGCGGCCTGCTGCTGCTCGGTGGCTCGAGCGATGGACCGGATCCCGGGGACTCTAGCGGCGCTCCTCGCCCGTGAGTGAAAGGGGGGTTTTTGGGTGTGGGGATTGTTTATTGTCCGTGACGCCACCCACGGTTGTGGTGATTTGTTGACACCACCGCTGCTCTGTATGGGGATCCCGGGAAGGATGGTATGGAGCAGCCAGTTGTTGTGTTGCCCCTCCGTGGGTAGGGGTTGGTGATCCCGGGGCCCAGTGATGAGGTGGGTGATGCAGGGCTTGGTGGGGTGCAGGGACGCGGGGGCAGCGCTGTGCCTTGCGGCACTGTGGTACTCACTCAGCCTGAGACGTTGACACAGTTTTCGGTAAAACACACAGCTGGAAAGACGGTTCCCACGGACGGCTGCACTTGCTTTCCCCAGTAGGTGACGGTGATGTCCCTTTTCCTGCACCTAATGTTTCTGTGTTGGTAGCGATGGGTTCCCACCGGTAACCCGCTCCCCGGCTTGGATATGGGCCGGAGGAGCCCTACTTTGCCCACAGGCGCAGGCCCTGAGAAACTGGTGCCCTGGCGGTGGCGGTGTCTCTCCTCAATGGTTGGACTGTTGCCTTCAATCGGGACTTGGTTGTTTGGAGACCAACGTCCCCTTCACTGACGGATTTGGCAAATTCACGGCGACTCCTAGCCTTGCCGGGGTCCGAGAGGCCCCTGCCCTGGTGCTGACTGTTCTTCGTATACTGCTCCAGACCGCCGGGCCACTACCCGTCCGCGGTCCTTCCAGCAACCTCCGAGCAGTCACCCCTTTGGACTATCAACGCCGTGTGCTGACCTTGCTGACGCTGTCCTGGCACACAGCCGGACCAACTTCAGGCTTTACTACTGTCACTTCAGCTCTCCTCTTTAGCTTTGCTACTACTTTCTTCCACTTCACTTCACTTTCCTCACTCCACTGTTTACTCCTCCACTCTAGCACTCAGCTAGACTTCAACTCCTTCTACTTCAAGCTCTCACACTCATCTGCCTGGTTCTTCCTGCCTCCAGGGCTGTGAACTCCTCGGTGGGAGGAGTCAACCGCCTGGCCCACCCCCTGGTGTGAACATCAGCCCCTGGAGGAAGGCAACAAGGATTTTGGTAGCCTTGATGTTCCTAACTGGGGTGTAGGGTGTGGTGGTGTAATGACCTGTGACCCCTGACTTGCCCAGGGCGTCACATTCCCCCTTAGCAAAATGCAGACCGTCCGCGGGCTGCCCGTCCAACACCGGTTTTATTTTCTGTAAAGTATAAAAAGGTAAACGGTAACATAACATCATCCCACAACGGGAGGCACATTTCTTAAACGTTGCTAAACGGTTTACAGCTACGGTTTCCGCTCTCTCCCACCCAAGCAACCTGGCCCTGATGCTGCCCCTAAAACCCAGGCAGCACCCCTTTACCCAAGTCCAGCACAAGTCACCCGAACGGGATCTGTCCTTCCCCTCCAGAGGGTTGCCACCGGTTCCTGTGGTGGCTGGGCCCCAGCCTGCTCTGCTAAGGTCCCTCCCTCCAACCTGCCTCTCCGGAGGCGGTAACTGCGGAAACGGTAACGGTAAAACAACTTATTTACAAGCCACTAACGTTTGTGGTTGCCCTGCAAGTTCACGGGCTTGTCCATGAGCAGTTCCTCATGCAAAACTTTCAAAAGGTCCCCACGGGGACTACGGTGCTGGCAACGGCTGGTTTTCTCTCAATCACGGTTGTAGACAATCTGATGAAACTTCGGTAATCATTTTTGCTTATCATTCTTTTTCAACAACTTTTTCAAACATACACACAGGTGGTCCCAACGGGGACTGCTGCAGCGGGCATCCGCTGCCCTACTCCGGACTTTCAGCGGAGGTGGGTCCATCCTCTTCTGACATGGGCTCGGTGTCAGGCCCGGAATCACTATCGTCGGCCTCTGTACCAGGCAGGTGGCTACCAGCTGCCATAGCCTCTAGGCTGGCTACTCTCATGGCCACAGTCACGGAGGGGTGTACGCCCGATGGGCCAGGCGCAGCACGGTGTACGGGTAAAGAGGACGGAGGTGGCGTGGGAGCCAGGGGCAGACCGGGTCCCTCAGCCGCAGCGGCCAGTCCCTCGGGGACACAGGGGCGTGGGTCACTCACCAGCTCCTCCATCATGGCCTCCATTCCATATACTTGTGCAACCGCAGCTATATTCTCCACCTCCGCGGTCCACTGCTCCATCAGCCTGCAGATCTGGCTCCGGTAGTGTCGGCAGATCCCTGCCGTTCGGGCCCTCAGCCATGCCGCTGTCCCGGGCACCGGCTCAGTAGCCTCCGCATAGCTGGGCGGAACAGATATTTCTTTGCAAGGCTCGGCAAACCACAGGGTCCCAGCGTCCTGGCTCGTACAGCCGCGCGCTACATACATTCAGCCGCCATTGCATCCCCTTAGCTTCTTTCCGGCGCCTCCTCTATTGGGGCGGAGTTTTGGCCTTCGCGCCTCTGCTACTCGAGAAGACGCTCGAGCGGGAACTTTTCGCGCCAAAGATGGCGACTTCCAAAATTTTTCAGCCGGACACCTCCGGCGGTTACAAGGCGCACCTCTACCCAACGGCAGAGCGGTAAGATCCTGTTCGTGACGCCAAGTTGTCGCGGGCGGAGGAGGGGACGCCGCGCTCTCCCACTGCTGCTCAGGTCCGGCTGCCGCGGCTGCTGCGGCCTGCTGCTGCTCGGTGGCTCGAGCGATGGGCCGGATCCCGGGGACTCTAGCGGCGCTCCTCGCCCGTGAGTGAAAGGGGGGTTTTTGGGTGTGGGGATTGTTTATTGTCCGTGACGCCACCCACGGTTGTGGTGATTTGTTGACACCAATGCTGCTCTGTATGGGGATCCCGGGAAGGATGGTATGGAGCAGCCAGTTGTTGTGTTGCCCCTCCGTGGGTAGGGGTTGGTGATCCCGGGGCCCAGTGATGAGGTGGGTGATGCAGGGCTTGGTGGGGTGCAGGGACGCGGGGACAGCGCTGTGCCTTGCGGCACTGTGGTACTCACTCAGCCTGAGACGTTGACACAGTTTTCGGTAAAACACACGGCTGGAAAGACGGTTCCCACGGACGGCTGCACTTGCTTTCCCCAGTAGGTGACGGTGATGTCCCTTTTCCTGCACCTAATGTTTCTGTGTTGGTAGCGATGGGTTCCCACCGGTAACCCGCTCCCCGGCTTGGATATGGGCCGGAGGAGCCCTACTTTGCCCGCAGGCGCTAGCCCTGAGAAACTGGTGCCCTGGCGGTGGCGGTGTCTCTCCGCAATGGTTGGACTGTTGCCTTCAATCGGGACTTGGTTGTTTGGAGACCAACGTCCCCTTCACTGACGGATTTGGCAAATTCACGGCGACTCCTAGCCTTGCCGGGGTCCGAGAGGCCCCTGCCCTGGTGCTGACTGTTCTTCGTATACTGCTCCAGACCGCCGGGCCACTACCCGTCCGCGGTCCTTCCAGCAACCTCCGAGCAGTCACCCCTTTGGACTATCACCGCCGTCTGCTGACCTTGCTGACGCTGTCCTGGCGCACAGCCGGACCAACTTCAGGCTTTACTACTGTTACTTCAGCTCTCCTCTTTAGCTTTGCTACCACTTTCTTCCACTTCACTTCACTTTCCTCACTCCACTGTTTACTTATCCACTCTAGCACTCAGCTAGACTTCAACTCCTTCTACTTCAAGCTCTCACACTCATCTGCCTGGTTCTTCCTGCCTCCAGGTCTGTGAACTCCTCGGTGGGCGGAGCCAACCGCCTGGCCCACCCCCTGGTGTGAACATCAGCCCCTGGAGGAAGGCAACAAGGATTTTGGTAGCCTTGATGTTCCTAACTGGGGTGTAGGGTGTGGTGGTGTAATGACCTGTGACCCCTGGCTTGCCCAGGGCGTCACATATACAGGACACTGTGCAGTTCCTCATCTGACACCAGGTGCCTCTTATTATTACTAAGCCCTCACGACATCATGACACTGTGTGAGAGTGACTAGGAATTACGCAAAATCAAGAAGTGCATCGAACTGCAAGGTCATGACATTGCGGGGATCTATGAACCAAAAAAATACCCAGGATGCCAGCATTTGAGTGTAGGCCAAATACGTTTTCACTGCTCTAGTCCAGCTGCCACAGAGTACCGACTTTTTGCTGAACTCTACCAACATGGGTAAATAACTAGGCTAAGATTATTTTTGTTCCTGTGCCATTTTTTGTTTATTTTTCATCTTGTGTTGGGTATTTTGATTTTATGTTATGTTTACCATTGTATACTGATTCAACTGATGTTTTAATAGTGGAGCTTCCATGTATGAAAATTAGACAACTGTCTCAGAGCACACCTTAACATCAAGTTTTCCTTTGTTTATTTTCATTGTGAATCCCTATTAGAATAAAACAAAAATTAGCAATTTGAGCAATATTGAGCAAGGCATGGTCATCAGAGGTAGACTAGCTGGTGCCACTATTTAAAAAATTGGCAATCTTTTTGGCCAATGACTTGGAATCTATACCAAGAATAGTGTGATGGAGGAAAACATCCAGTGGATTTAAAGAATTCATAATTGAAATGGGTTATAGGAGAATATAAAAAATCATTTTGATGATGGTGGTGCATAGTCAAGCATATTGAGGTGCCTGAGCAATTATGTTCTTGATTAGTCTGATCCTGTCAGTACTTTAGTCTGCTGTCGCCATTTTTTCTTAGTTCCTAAAACTATCTTGCTTCTCCATGTTCCCAAACCTGTCCTGCCTGTCTCCTGAACCAGAACCTTTCCTGCTTGTCTGTCTCCTTTACTTGTCCTGCCTGTCTGCTGTACTAGAACCTGTCCTGCTTGGTCATCTCATACACAGATAATATTATACAGTGTCTTGCGAAAGTATTCGGCCCCCTTGAATTTTTCAACCTTTTCCCACATTTCAGGCTTCAAACATAAAGATAAAAATTAAAATTTTATGGTGAAGAATCAACAAGTGGGACACAATTGTGAAGTTGAACAAAATGTATTGCTTATTTTAAAAACTTTTATAAAAAATAATCAACTGAAAATTGGGGCGTGCAATGTTATTCGGCCCCTTTAAGTTAATACTTTGTAGCGCCACCTTTTGCTGCGATCACAGCTGCAAGTCGCTTGGGGTATGTCTCTATCAGTTTTACACATCAAGAGACTGAAATTCTTGCCTATTCTTCCTTTGCAAATAGCTCAAGCTGAGTGAGGTTGGATGCAGAGCATTTGGGAACATCAGTTTTCAGCTCTTTCCACAGATTCTCGATTGTATTCAGGTCTGGACTTTGACTTGGCCATTCTAACACCTGGATACGTTTATTTGTGAACCATTTCATTGTAGATTTTGCTTTATGTTTGGGATCATTGTCTTGTTCAAAGACAAATCTCTGACCCAGTCTGAGGTCTTTTGCAGACTCCAACAGGTTTTCTTCAAGAATGGTCCTGTATTTGGCTCCATCCATTTTCCTATCAATTTTAACCATGTTTCCTGTCCCTGCTGAAGAAAAGCAGGCCCAAACCATGATGCTCCCACCACCATGTTTGACAGTGGGGATGGTGTGTTTTGGGTGATGAGATGTGTTGCTTTTACGCCAAACATATCGTTTGGCATTGTGCCCAAAAAGAGTGAATTTTGTTTCATCTGAACAGAGCACCTTCTTCAGCATGTTTGATGTGTCTCCCAGGTGGCTTGTGGCAAACTTTAAACAGCATTTTTTATGGATATCTTTCTTCTTGCCACTCTTCCATAAAGGGCAGATTTGTGCAGTGTACGACTGATTGTTGTCCTATGGACAGACTCTCCCACCTCAGCTGTAGATCTCTGCAGTTCATCCAGAGTGATCATGGGCCTTTTGGCTGCATCTCTGATCAATCTTCTCCATGTATGAGATGACATTTTTGAGGGATGGCCGTGTCTTGGTAGATTTGCAGTGGTATGATACTCCTTCCATTTCAATATGATCGCTTGCACAGTGCTCCTTGGGATGTTTAAAGTTTTGGAAATCTTTTTCTAACCAAATCCGGCTTTAAACTTCTCCACAACAGTTTCACGGACCTGCCTGTTGTGTTCCTTGGTCTTCATGATACTCTCTGCACTTTAAACAGAATACTGAGGCTATCACAGAGCAGGTGCATTTATACGGAGACTTGATTACACAAAGGTGGATTATATTTATCATCATCAGTCATTCAGGCCAACATTCGATCATTTAGAGATCCTCAATGAACTTCTGGAGTAAGTTTTCTGCACTGAAAGTTAAGGGGACGAATAATATTGCAATTTTCAGTTTATTATTTTTACAAAAGTTTAAAATAAGCAATAAATTTCATTCAACTTCACAATTGTGTCCCACTTGTTGTTCATTCTTTACCATAAAATTTAAATTTTTATCTTTATGTTTGAAGCCTGAAATGTGGGAAAAGGTTCAAGGGAGCCAAATACTTTTGCAAGGCACTGTAAATCCCACATTTCCAATCTGGCACACTCCCTGGTTACTACAAGGCAGTTTACAAGACGCCCAGTAGTAACGCGCTTCCCAGCTATGACGCAATTTCTGACCGACATTCACCTGAACCAGAAGTTCCCTCCTCTTCTCTGTACATCAGCGCATCTTGTGCTCTCCTATCCATCTCAGCATGCATAGCGCCTACTACCCTCCATTTTCTCCACATGATTTATTTTATTGTTCTATTTGGTTATGTGTTTTTCTATTTTATTTTTGTTTTGTTTCTTTGTTCATTGTTATCCTTTCCCTATGTATTGAGATATTGCCCTTGTTGTTCACTTTTTATCATCTTGACTCTGCTAATAATATTGATTTAGTGCTGTTTATGTACTTCTGATGTTGTCCACTGCCCTATATTTCCTTCAATTTCAGCCATCACACCCTTTGTAACACATGTATCTTTTATTTGACATTTGATTTTACATGTGTTTAAAGTTCAAATGCTTGTTCCAGATCTGCTTGTTCCAGATTCAATGTTTAAAGGGGAAGAAATTTTCATCTAAATCCCTATCTAATTTCTAACATGGTTACATTAAAAATATTCTACAATTCCCTAACTACAAAATCTAACTGCTATTGATTTTTTTCCCTAGTTCGTGTCTGATGAGGATTTGTTTGAGAATCCCAGTGCATGCTGGGATACTTCAACAAAGCATGATAAGGGGCAGAGGCTGTGGTCACTTCCACACCCTCTTCACCCTCCCTGAAATGAAGTGTCAGCAGTGTTGCTCATTTCAGATGTTGGGTTAGTTCCTGAGTGCTGTGCACTGTGCAAAGTGCACAATGGCAGTGCGCTCTATATGAGTAGTAGCAAACTGGCAACACAGAGCAGAGCGCTCTATCAGTGCACATTGGAAGAATTCCTGGTGTGTAGGGACCAGCACTGACCTTACAAGTGATCTTACTCTATCTCTATGTTACTGCAAACTTGTGAATCCTCACAGCATGCACTGCTCGAGCTGTGAGGACCCTCCAGGTCCGGCACCATGTTTGCAGGATTGCCAACTTGACTTACTATTTTTCCGAACAGCTTCTCAAAAATTCACAGACAAACAATATTTTTTATGGACACATTGTAAACCCATAATAAATCATTATGATTATAAGTGATACATGCCTACAGCCAATAATTCTGATATGAAGACAAAATAATCTGTATGTTTCATTAGCTTCAAAAAAATCACGTATGACTTTAATTTTTTTTACGAACAGGGCAAAATGTGTTTTTACGGACTGTCCTGGAATTTCTGTACTGTTGACAACCCTGATGTGCGCACTGTCAGAGTGCTCCGAGACTGGCGCCGGAAACAGGTAGGTGCATGACCACAAGTATGTGATTTGCATTTTGGCCACATTCTGACTCCACATGTCTAGCCTCTCTGGTCATATGGAGTTGGCATGTGGCTGGAAATATCTTGAATTGAGCAAGGATGTGAACCTCTAATCTACATGTGACCTCATGTATTTAAATTGTATACTTATGGTCATGCTCCTGCCCTCTCCCAGGCAGACCCGCCATTAGCACATTGCAACCTTTACTGTTGGGCCTGGTAAAGAGGGGGGCCTGGGCCATGGGTTAGGTACATTATGCTTTATTTATTAAGTCCCCAGGCCCTGCCTTCTTACCTTTTCACCAGGCCTACTCCATCCTGGGGCCTGCCCCCACCTTTTCACCGGGCCCCATTCTGCCCCCGGGCTTGCTCCCCACCTCTTCACTAGGCCCCGCTCCATCCCCCGAGGCCTGCGTTTCAACCTCTTAATCACACCACGGCCGTAGGAAGCAGAGGGGGCCAGCCAAGTCTCACATCTTCAGTGACATCAAATGCTGCCAGCTCGCCCGTCCTCTGTTCCTCGAGAGGTTTGTACTGCACATGCACTAAATAGGCTGCCATGTGCAGTGCAAAACTAGGAGTGACCGCAGAGCAAGGAAGGATTTGAGCATCAGTAGTGTCCATGGCATCGGTAGTGCCCATGGCTTCTATATTGATTTTTTTCCTTGTTTTAAATTTTTTTTTTCTTCTCTCTCTTCTTTTTCCCCTCTGAGCACATATGCTGTTTGATTAATTAATTCAATCTGCTACTGCTATTGTGATCGCATGTCCTGTTTACTTGTGCTTTTAAAAGACTTGTTTCATTATGTTCTGTATGGAGACAGAATAAGGATGTGATATCCAAAACGCGTCCTCCTGCTCTATGTTTTGTGTACTTGACATGATGGAATTTTATCTACGATGAAATAAAGAAAACATTTTTTTACTTTTAAACTTTGGACCTGTTTGCTGGACAATCCTACAAATTTATCTCCCATGGCTGGTGAGTATGATCTGTGTGTGTCTTTCTTCCATCTCTGGTTGCCAACTCCAGTTCATACACAGACAGCACTATCCTGTATACACAGGTCCACTCTCTATGCTGTATTACAGTGGGTCTGTATATACTGTATGTATATGTAGCACCCTGGAAAACCAGGTAGATGTACATATAGGCCCCCGCACAACACCCATCCCACTAGGGGTTAAATCAGCCGACCTGAAACTCTAGTCACCCCCCCTCAGGGAAGGCCAGGCACACCAGTGGGCGGGACCAGGCGGTAAGGGAACGCCCACCTATTGGTCTGGAGAGCCCGGGGCGGGAAAAAGAGTCAGATAGGTCTAGAGTCAAGTTCAGAATGGAGTGGAGGAGGCGAGCTCAGGCAGTCAAGGCCTGAACTGCAAGCTGACAGATGCCAGGGTCGGAGCCCTGGCACCTTGGTTAGGTGGCAGACAGTAGCCAGTGCCAGCAGGAGACGGGAAGACGGCTGCTGGAGATCCGAGATGGACCGGGACAAGGTTGTAGCCCGCCGGTGCCGACACTGGAGAACCGACCTTGAAACCATGCACATAGGGGGTACTTGGACCCTGAAGCCAGGACCGGCACTAATTAACCAATTGAGGGCAGGATTATAGGTCCTGTCGCAACCTAAGTCCCCAAAAGTAGACAACCACCCACAGAGAGGGATAGGGCAACCAACAGGGCCCGTAGATCCCAAGGGTCAGCGTCAGAGGGGCACGGCTCCCAACCGAAGGACCGGGAGTGGACTCCCCGTGTTACACACCGGGAAGTCTATCTTTGAGCAACACGAAGTGCAGAGGAGAAAGGCATTGACTACTAGCCCGGGTGTGGACCTGATACACCTGTCTGCGGCAGCTGGCCACCATCACCTTGGTTTACCACAGGACTTGTGTGCTTTATTCGACCGTACACCCCTGGCCTGACCGGGCGCGCCGGCCCCTGCAATCACCATCCTTAGCATAGAGACACTGGGCCCCGGGACATCCATCCCTATCCATGGAGGGGTTAACATCCAGCTACCAGCTCAACGTCCCCGGGAGCCCCCGCAATGGCAGCGGTGGTGTTACATTTCACCACACACCGTGGGTGGCGTCACAGACATTTTACAACCAATCCCGTATAAATACGTCCCCTTTTATTCGGAGTGTCTGCGCGACGCCCCCGGGTCTGGAGAACCCCTCGAGCCGTACCGTAGATCCGGATCCGAGCAGCACCGGCTGCTGGCACGGGGGCGGCACATATATAGTGATGAAAGCACAGTGCCATATAGGATTCGGGGCCTTGGCCACAGTCAGACCCCATTGCGGAGCCACGGCACCTGCAGACGGTACAAGAGTTTTACTCGGGACGGACTGGGGTCCCCAAGTAGCTTTAAGCTACGGGGATCCAACACACGGCGCTAGTAGGAAAGGCCCACCGACCACCACACCAACACACCAGACTGACCTCCAACGGGATTCAGGTATGACAGGGCCCATCACAGCGGTGACCAGTGCTACTGCGGCAGCGACCGAGCTACTTAAAAGTATTATCTATTTTGTATTCAGCCAGCAGCCTATATTTTGTATGCAGCCCACAGCCTCTATTTTGTATGCAGCTCGCAGCCTCTATTGGATGCAGACTACAGCTTTTATTTTGTATTCAACCTCTTTTTTGTTTACAGACTCTATTTTGTATGCAGCCCACAGCCTATGTATATGTACCGCCCTGAGAGGGCTCGGCCGCTCCATCGCCGGGCCGAGCCGCTCGAGGTCCGGGCTCGGGTTGTCGGTGGCTCGAGCGCCTCCGGACTGGGGGCCACGTCGCTCTGTTAAGGGGAGGCAGTGGGGTGGGGGTGTGGGACGAGGTTCGCAGCCGGGGGCCACGTTGTCGTTGGACGGGTCATGACGCCACACACGGGTCGTGGTGATGAGATGCACCACCGCTGCGGCGAGAGTGAAGGGGGCTCCCGGGATCGGTGTTGAGGGAGCAGCCTGGATGTTAGCCCCTCCGTGAGTAGGGGCGGTGTGTCCCGGAGCCCGGTGGGACGGGCGATGATGTCAGAGTGCAGGGTGCCGTGCTGCGGTGTCGTGCCCGGATGGCACTGGTGTACTCACTATTAATTCAGACTCAGAGTCACTGGTAAACTAAAGTTTGGGTATGGTCGGGTCCCGCAGCCGGCTGCTTGTGTCCCTTGTGAGGCTGATGGTGGCCCCTTTCCCTTGCACCTTCTATTGTGATTTGTGGCTCCCCTGGCTAGGCAGTGGTAGCCCGCTCCCCGGCGTTTAGCTGCCAGAAGAGCCTTCGGTTGCCCTCAGGCGCTGGCCCGTCGGATGTTTGGCCCTTGGCGGTGGCTCTCACCCGGTATCGGTGGGCTGTTGCCTTCTTTCGGGACTTTGGGTGAGGATGAACCCGTGAGGTCCAGACTGCAATCAGTGAATTTGCTTAAACTCAGTGGCTTCTAAGCTAGGACGGGGTCTGAGTACCCGGTTACTGGTGCTCCGATTAGCTGTTGACTCCCCGGTTCAGGTCCGGCGGGCTCCAACCCTGGCCCGGTCCCTGTAGTTCCGCCGGTCGCTATACCGGTACTCCTGCAGGCGGCCACCACCGTCTGCCTGCCTGATGTTTTGGGGATCCCAGGCTCCAATCCGGGTCCCTGACAGCTTCTCTCCTTCCTCCTCCTGTCACTCTCCACACTCCACTCCTACTCACTACTAACAACTAACTGACCCCTTGTATTTCCTGCCTCAGGACAGTAGTCTCCTCGGTGGGCGTGCCTTTCCGCCTGACTCCGCCCATTTGGTGTGCCCTACTGGCCCTGAGGGAGGCATCAGGTCTCCCTTTCGGGTGACGGGTGTGTCCTCACAAGGGATGGGGGTGTGTGTGTGGTGTGGTGGGTGTTGTTACCTGTGACCCCTGGGATCCAGGGCGTCACATATACAGCCCACAGCCTCTATTTTGAGTACAGCCCACAGCCTCTATCCTGTATATATCCAGCAGCAGCCTCTATCCTGTATACAGCCAGCAGCAGTAGCCACCTCTATCCTGTATACAGCAAGCAGCAGTAGCCACCTCTATCCTATATACAGCCAGCAGCAGCAGCCTCTATTGTGTATCCAGCCCCATAATTTTGCCAGTATGTGCCCTGAATTTCCTAGTGGCAGCCCTGATCCCGAGCCAGCATCGGAGAATTCTGTCAATATATACAGTGTGTACTGTGAGGATTCACAAGTTTGCAGTCTTATAGAGGGACTACATACTTTAACCCCCAAGCTCGAATAACTGCTTTAAGAGTGAAACATACATACCTGCAATAACAGAGTTATTGTCTTATTCTGAGGTTTGGGTAGTATGAATCTGTGTTGGTTCCCCTTAAACGGTTGCTAATGTGAATCAACTGACAGGTTCCACATACAGAGTTTTAATGTATAAACATTTCTTTTTATGATAATAAGGTGTGCAATTTTACAATATAGATTCTCAAAATTTGATTTGAAAAAACCCTGATTACGGTCAATTAGAGAAACCTTCATTGTCTACTTTCAGTGGATAATAATTAATCAAACATACGTTTCAACTTGCAGCTATATGGATGTGCGATAAATCAAGTGTCATTAATAGAAAATACTAATAATACCTCTTAATTTATGAAATCACTGATAACGTTAAATACGTTACTAGAATTGCTATATCATTTTCACATACCGTCATTTTTACCTTGTGCATTACTGTTACATTTATCATGACATTAAAAGCAGTTTACCCTGAAATATACCAGAAATACAGCGCATCAATCCCTATCTCTATTAAATTGTGGAAATGTCATCTATACATACATTTTCTCGATTTAATTATTTACTGTGCCTCAGAGCAGCAAAAAACTGAGAGGTTTCTATCTTCATTTAGGAAAAATATCAGCTCTGACTCATAGATTATGGCTGTAACGCACACAATGCTTTCTGTAATTATACTGCTAGGTACCCACCCCACCACTTCTTAGCTATGGGTTCTGGGTCCATCCTGGGCTGTAGTAAGCTACGCATTAGATAGGATACAACACAGTAATATTGACCGTGGATAGCAGCTGTTCTATTACAATCTTTTCCCATGTTTGTTTGTAGAATAGGGTGACTCACTACCAGTAAGGCCCCTTTCACACATCAGTTTTTTGCCATTAGTCACAATCCGTCAAATTTTGAAAAAAATGTATCCGGCGACTGATGCCACTGGATCCTTTTTTTTATCATAGACTCATATTAGCGACGGATTGCGACGGATGGCCTCACGTTTCATCCGTTGTTTGATGGATCCATCGAAAATTCTTTGTTCGTCGGACGGAGACAACGGACAAAGTAACGTTTTTTGTCTACATCGAAAAAACAGACAGCGATGGATCCGTCGCTGTGCGTCATTTGGTAGAATGAAAGCCTATGGGCGCAGGATCCGTCGTAATCCATCAAATGATGGAATCCGGCGACGGATCCATTTCTTTTTAACTGAGCATGCTCAGATGGGGTGTAAAAACACTATATATATAACGTTTGGGCTGAAAAAACTGATGCGACGGATCAGTTTTTTCGATGGATCCGTCGCATCAGTTTTTCCACAATCTGCAACGTATCCATCGAGCCAACGGATTGTGACTGACGGCAAAAAAACTGATGTGTGATAGGGGCCTAAGGGGTACTTTGCACACTACGACATCGCCGATGGCAGCGATGCCGAGCGCGATAGTCCCAGCCGCCGTCGCAGCAGCGATATCTTGTGATAGCTGCCGTAGCGAACATCATCGCTACGGCAGCTTCAAATGCACATACCTGCCCTGCGACGTCGCTCAGGCCGGCGACCCGCCTCCTTCCTAAGGGGGCGGGTCGTGCGGCGTCACAGCGACGTCACACGGCAGGCGGCCAATAGAAGCGGAGGGGCGGAGATGAGCGGGACGTAAACATCCCGCCCACCTCCGTCCTTCCGCATAGCCGGCGTGAGCCGCGGTGACGCAGGTACGCTGATGTTCCTCGTTCCTGCGGCTTCTCACACAACGATGTGTGCTACCGCAGGGGATCGAGGAACAACATTGTACCGTCGCTGCAGTGAAATTATGAAAATGTCGGACACTACACCGATGATACGATTCCGACGCTTTTGCGCTCGTTTATCGTATCAAAAAGGATTTATTTCCACACTCCGATATCGACAGCGATGCTGGATGTGCGTCACTTTCGATTTAACCCCACCGACATCGCACCTGTGATGTCGTACTGTGCAAAGTACCCCTAAGAGTTCTAATTAAATTATTAATACTATTACTTCCTACTTCTCACAATTACAAATTATTACCTATCCACAGAAGAGTTAACAATTTGCTGATTTCTGGGGGGTCTACATATTCTGGTCACATGAGACCACTGAGATATCGACTAATGATAGTAGAGATCCCACCACTGCTCCATTCAAAGTCTATGGAACTGATGACAGAAATAGCTGACTATTGTACTTGTTTATCTTTGTCAGCCCTCTAGACAATCAATGAAAGAGATGCTTTTGTGAGGGTGGTTGCTTTATGCAAACTGGGGGCACACATTATTGATGATGTGACTGAAGACAGAAGCAGCCGGATGAGTTCTAAAGTGTACAGGGCTATACTTCCTTTCAGATTCAACCAAATGCAGCAATGTTGATTGGTTGGTGCTTCACTAGTACAGATGGTCAATGACCTAAAACATACTGTGAAAACAACCCAGGAGTTTTTTAAGGCAAAGAAGTGAAATATTCTGCAATGGCTCACTAAATCACCAGATCTGCTTTTCACATGCTTAAGACAAAACTTAACACAAAAAAAGCCACAAACGAGTAACCACTGAAGACAGATGCAGTAAAGGCCTGGAAAAGCATCACAAAGAAGGAAACCCAATGTTTGGTGATGTCCATGGTTTGTGGACTTCAGATAGTCATTGCAGTTTAGGAAATTCTTTGTTTGTAAATATGTTTCCTGACATGGGTTTTTGAGAAAATGGCCATGGACAGGGCTCACCATGCACTTCCTGTGGGCATAGGTCCGCCTCTTTCTGGTGTTGGTCTGCTGATGCGCTGCCAGTCACTCTTCAACTGAATTGCTCTGACCCTCTGCTATTCACTAGTTACAGAGAATGCTCCATGGCATCACTGTTTTTTATTGTCTCTTTCATTTTTACCACAGCAATCAGAAATCATTCTAAGCAGCTGCCTAGTAATCTGAAAATAAAAATGGTGGAGGCCCACAAAACAGGAGAAGGCTGTAAGAAGATAGGAAACCGTATTCAAGTTGTCCTTTCTTCAGTTCAAAATCTAATTAAAAAATGGCAGTTACCAGGAACAGTGGAGGTCAAGATAAGGTCTGGAAGAAAAAGTAAACATTCTGTGAAAGCTGCTGTGGGATTGATAGAAAGGCAAATAAGAACTCCTGCTTGACTGCAAAAGACCTTCAGGAAGATCTATCAGATGCTGAGATTGTGGTAGATTGTTCTACTGTTCATAGACACCTGCACAAATATGGCCTTTATGGAAGAGTCATCAGAAGAAAACCTCTCCTGCATCCTCACCATAAAATTCAGCATCAGAAGTATGCAGAAGAACATCTAAACAAGCCTTATGCATTTTGGAAACAAGTCCTGTGGAAAGAAGAGGAAAGAATGGATTCCATTAAGTTTCAACACATTCTTGATGCAAACATAACATCATCTGTAAAAAAGCTGAAGTTGTAAAGAGCATGGTTTCTACAAATTGGATGATGATCCTAAACACACGTCAAAATCCACAATAGACTACTCAAAAGGTGCAAGCTGAAGGTTTTACAATGGCCTAGGACACACGGTGAGAAAAACGGAGCGAGTGGAATGCGATAAAAAAAAAAAAAAAATCGCATTTCACTCGGACCAATATTACTCTATGGGGCAGCACCCAAGAGTGATTATTTTCTCAGCCCTAATTGGACAGAGAAAACAGTCGCAGCATGCTGCACGTGCAATGCGATCCTTGTGTCTCTCGCACCCATTCAAGTCTATGGGGCGAGAGAAACATCGCACTGCACTTGCATTACACAGGTGTAACGCAAGTGCAGTGCGAGAATCGCAATTGCCGGCAACGGAGGAGATAGGGAGATAAATCCCTCCCTCCCCTCTGCAGCGGCGGCCGTCCCCTCGCAGCTGTGGTCTTGACCACACGATCGGGCCGCAGACGCAATGCCCCTCGTATGACATTCGGCTCCTGCTGAGCTGCCAGCGCGAGCCGAGTGTCATACGAGGATCGCAGTAATCCCCATGTGGCCCCAGCCTCACAGTGCCCATGGCTTCCTGCTGTAAGTTTTTTTTTTTTTTTTTTAACAAGCCGGAAAGTAACTTTAATTAAGCTGAAGTGCAGTTTTATGATGTTTACTCACATACAGGTACACCTAAATAGCACATGTAAGCCCAATCTAAGTAAGAATACATTTCAATATTGTGGTTTTATATCGATATTACAGTGATTTTTGTAAAATCACAAGATATGAGCGTCTTCTAAACAGAGTAATCAAGGATAAATGTAGCTCTACTTCTAGTATGGGGAATATTGTGTCCTGGTGCCCAGGCAGCACCAACTATAAATACAACTATGTACTCACCTACTGATCCTGTCACTCCCTTGTAGCTAGTTGGGGGACATAGGCAGTGCTATGGAAGAGTTGTACAGGGTGAGTATTGTTTTTTCTTTCTTTTAATTTTAGACCATATTGGGCCAGGTTTTATGTTGTGTTAGGACATTGTGAATGTGTGCAAAAAATCCACAGCTAAATACAATACCAGCTATCAACTAGGTAGATGAGACTGAGATAAATTCTACATTGTGAAAAATCGGACATTTGCCAAATCATTGTGGATTCCACCTGTTCTGTGAAATCAGCAACCAACATGCAACAAGAATACACAGTAAAACATCCAGATTTTACTGCAAATATGCTGCATTTGTGTATATATATATATATATATATATATATATATATATATGTACCACCCCCAGGAGTGGTCGAACCGCTCGGATCCGGATGTCACTGCTCGTTGCTCGAGGGTCTCCGGACCTGGGGGCTAAGGGTCACACCCGAATGCAGAAGGGGAGTATTTACAGGGGATATATATATATATATATATATATATATATATATATATATATATATATATATAGTTTGTGACACCACCCGTGGTGTGCGGTAATAGGGAGTACCGCCGCTGCCGTTGGGAGTACCCGGGGTGATGGAGTGGGGCAGCTAGATGACGTTACCCTCCACGGGTAGGGAAAAGCCCCGGGACTCTGAATGGTGGGATGGATTGCAGGGGGAAGCGCAGGCTTGCTGGTTACAGGGGTTAATCGGGTACTCACTCAGCAAGAAAGCAGACGCTGACAACGTAGTAAACCAAGTATCTGGGTGCCGCTGCCCTCTTGGGGAGCTCGTCCGGGTCCCGTCCCCTGCAGTACTGCCTGGTGGTCTGTGGCCTGCCTCCTGGCACCATATTTTAGTGTCCTTTGTTGCCCGTCAGCTTGGAGCTTTCTGGGCCCAGCTCCCTGATATGAGTAGCAAGAGGAGCCTGCTCTCTGGAGCTCACGCTTGGGATTTTAGTGGGCTGCTTTGCTTGGAAAGCCCTATGCCCCTCGTTGCACTAGTGCCCCCGATCTCTGAGCTTTGTGGGAACAGTCCATATAGGCCCTGTCCTCTGCAGGTTAATTGCCGGGTTGCTTGAAGCTTCTCTCCGACCTAGGGTCCATGTACCCCATCGTGCCTTTGTTCCCAGCCCGGCTATTGAACTGTGGCTGCTGGCTATCCTCCAAGACTAGCCAAGCACCCAGTCCCAATCTCCCGCAACCGGGTCTCCGACTTCTCCTGGTCCAGACCACCGTCTGCGACCTAGTCTCCTTTTCCCCTGGGAGATCCAAATTCCAGCTTCCTTGAGCTCCTCACTGCTCGAGGGCTACTACTGAACTGACTTGTCACCTCCCACCTCCCTGCCTGACCCCTAGGTGGGTGGCCCAAGCAGCTTAAGCAGCCCACTGGTGTGCCTGACAGGTGTGGTGCAAAGTGTATCTAGGATTTGTGAATGCTGGTGGAGGCAGTACCGCAAGATGGGGACCCAGAATGATGGGGGGTTGAGCCCTGCACGGGTAGAGAAAGATTGTGCAGAACCCTGTGACGACCTGACTAGTCCAGGGCATCACATTTTTTTTTTATAGAAAAATTTGCAGTAAACCTTGTGAATATATCCTTGTGGACATCACTCTCTGCTAAAGTACAATTTATTTTCAGCAGATTCTGTTAAGAATTGCTATTTTTAACAGGTTTGATGTGTTTGAGAAAGAATTCTGAGCAGAGATTTTTTTTAATTTCTCATTTCTTGTTCTTTGTTCATATTTCCTAACTTCAGACTAACAATGCTGAATGACGCAGAATTACTGAAAACTGCATACGCTTCCTTCTTTCGGCTTTGGTCAGGACTAATCACGAGACAAAAACTGGAAGTAGAGACTCGGCTGCATGGAAGAAAATTGTGAAAGGCATTGTCCAAGTACTCATGCATGCCGACACATTATTCCTTGATAAACTGCGCCCTCTGGTGTTTAATATATGTCATTGCTGCAGTTTTTTCTAATGCTTGAATTTTCAACACAAGTTAATTGATCTTATTAAATAATTAATAGTCGTAAAAAGAAAAAGAGAATGTCAGGTAATTTGCTTTAAAGGGGTTTTCTCCAAGAACAAAATAATTTTAACCCCTTCACCCGATTTTCCATTTTTCATTTTTGTTTTTTCCTCTCTTTCATCCAAGAGCCATAACTTTTTTATTTTCCCTTCAATATAACCATATCAGGGCTTGATTTTTTGCAGGACAAGTTGTACTTTTCAAGGAAACCATTAGTTTCACCATATAGTGTACTGAAAAACAGGAAAAAAAATCCAAGTACGGTGAAATTGCAAAAAAAAAGTGTAATTGCACTATTGTTTTTGGGGTTTTTTATACACCTTGTTTACTATATGTTAAAACTGACATGGCAATATCATTCCCCAGGTCAGTACAAGAGTTTTTAGATACCAAACATGTATAGCTTTACTTTTATGTAAATGGTGAAAAAAAATGTAGAAGTTTGTTCAAAATAAGAATTACACTTTCGTTGCCATTTTCCAAGACCCGTAGCGTTTCTCAATTTTCAGGGACTGGGGCTCAGTTATGGCTTATTTTTTGGATCATGAGCTGACGTTTTTAATTATACCATTTTTGCATAGATGAGATGTTTTCATTGCTTGTTGTTGCATTTGTGACCAAAAAAACTTAATTTTGGCGTTTGCAATTTCTTTTCTTGCTACGTTTACCAATCAGATTAATTGAGTTTAGATTTTGATAGTGGGCATTTCTGAATGCGGTGATACCATATCTGTGTATTTTTATTATTAATTATTATGATTATTATTATTATTTATATTATTGTTGTTTTATTCTCAATGGTGCAAAAAGGGGGTGATTTGAACTTTTAGGTTTTTTGATTTTTTCATAGCTTTTTTTTCCACTTATTTTACCAGTTACCTAGGGACTTTATGACTGCACAGTCCGATCACTTGTGCTGATCAAATTAATGCTTCAACTCTGATCAGCATATGGAGTCACGGGGCTATCAATGGCGGCGGGGATCATCGCAAATCCCACTGGAGCGTGTTAGATTGCATTGTCAGAGTTGGACTAATTAAGTTGAATAAAGGGGTTAACAGGCATGGGTTGATCTCCGATACACCCACGCCTGTTAGCTGCACATGTCTGCTGATCAGATTAGCAGACATATGCGTAAATCACTGCAGTAACCAGGGGAAGGCAACCTAGGACGTGAAGGGGTTAGAGTTGATTTTAATCAATAGATCTTGGAATAATAATAATTTCCACAATAGGATGTGCTTAAAAAATGTTCCTGTGCTGAGATAATCTTACATGTGTGTCCCTGCTAAGTACTGTGTATTAACTGTTTCTGACCATACAGGGTCATGGTCTGATCATACCTCATCTCCTGCGCCGGGGAGGATGTTAAAGAGCACATAGTGTAAGATGGCTACTGTTAAAATCATGTAAGGGAGATATGTTTCACCAAAGTTGATAACTTTTGTAGTGAGAAACCTGGATGCAGGCTACAGCATGTTATGTACTGAGAGGGTAAATCCGCCATGACAAATGCCGTTTTTTTTCTGAATAGTCAAATAGATGGGTGGGATGGTTGGTGTGGTCCAGCAGGTAAAATGAAGGCCTCTCAATTCACTCAATGATCTGTGATTTGAGGTGAGCAGACCCCCAGGGGGTGCTCGTACTGCAATGCAATTAAGGACAAAGCCAATTTTGGATTTAATGACTGGGCCATTTTTTGCAATTCTGAGAAGTGTCACTTTCACAGTTTATAACTCTGGAACGCTTCAGCGGATCCCGGTGATTCTGAGATTGTTTTTTCGTGACATATTATAGTTCAGGATAGTTATATGTAGGACGATATTTTTTGCTTTTATTTGTGAAAAAATTGGAAATTTGCAGAAAATTTAGAAAATTTTGCAATTTTAAAATTTTGAATGTTTATGCACTTAACCCTAGAGTTATGTCACATAAAATAGTTAATAAATAACATTTCCCATATCTCTACTTTACATCAGCGTAATTTTTGAAACAACATTTTTTCGGATTAGGAAGTTAGAAGGGTTCAAAGTTCATCAGCAATTTCCCATTTTTTTCAACTAAATTTACAAAACCATTTTTCAGGGACCACATCACATTTGAAGTGACTTTGAGAGGCCAAGGTGACAGAAAGTACTCAAAAGTGACACAATTCTAAAACCTGCACCCCTCAAAATACTCAAAACCACATCCAAGAAGTTGATTAACCCTTTAGGTGCCTCACAGGAAGTAAAACAATGTGGAATGAAAAAAAATATATGTATTTTCCCTAAAAATGTTGCTCTAGCCCCAATTTATTCCCTTTTAGAAGAAGAAACACAACAAAGTGGAATGCAAAATTTGTTACCTAGTTTCTTTTGAGAGCATTGATACCCCACATGTGGTCAGAAACTTCTGTTTGGACAAATGGGAGACCTCGAAACTAAAGGAGCAATATTTGAATTTTGGAAATCAAATTTGGCTGAAAATAGCAGGTTGCAACCGCCCCAGAAGTGGCTCATCTATTAGATTTAGTTCTATGATTATCTCATGCCGTTGACCTGGTGTGGTGGCAAACAGATAATATAAGGGGTCGATATCAGCTGTAATGTCATCTAGCATCAAGCCCTCGGGTAAGTGATGTCACGGCATCTATCAGCTACCCGACATTCCTAACCCAGTTAGTAATAAAAAAAATAGCTGACCAAAAAAATTTATTTGAAAAAACACTCCCCAACACTTTCCCTCTTTCACCAATTTATTGAAAGAAAAAAAAAAGTCCGCTGTAATCCATTTTGGAGTTCCCATGACGGTTCTGTGTTCCATGATATCAGGGGCACGCTAAGGCAACGTATCTTCCATTTTCTTGAACTTCAGACCCTCCATGTGGGGGCTGTGGGTGCAGTGATCTGACAAAATACTGCACTCACGCTCCCTGGGTCCACAGCATGCCAATGTGAGCCTGCAGTAACCTGTGTCCCTGTGTGCAGAGAGCCGGCTGACAGCCGCTGTCTGTGCATGCGGCCAGCATTTCTTCTAAAGACAAGGAGAAGGAGGGGGTCATAGGGGATCGATGCTGCAGAAGGTAATGGGGGAGACCGGAGCAGGACTGAAGGAGATCGGGGAGGGGGGGGGGGGTGTGACAGCCTGAAAGGAGATGACCTGGGAGGACCTTTCTGTGCCATTTGTCATGTTAGGTGGCACAGAAATCAAAGGAGAAGGATGAATGCGGTGGGAACACCACTCGTGTGGCGGTGGCTATTTTAGATCTTCAGGAGGGGGACGGGGATCGCAATGGGGTGGAAACGTTGTTTAAGAGTAATACCGCTGCACAGATTGCTCTCCTACTGGTTTCAGACACAAATCAAATGAATTAACAAACAGTGGCGCACCTTAGAGAGGTGTATCAAAGTAAACATATACGTAACCGGAGGTACAAATCAGGAGAGATCCTTATTAAGGCTGGTTGCAAATCATTCACTTGCAGGAATGCAATTCCAGAACTGTGTCCGAGTGAGCGCCAGTTATGGAGTGCTCAAAATAATGTAGATCTGCTTAAAGTTGCGCCAACCTCGGTATAGTTCCTAAGTGTGGGGTACTGTTACATCTCGTGGCTCTCCTGTGGCAAGGAATGAGACAGTCTCCTTGCCTGCCACGAGCGCTCCTGCTCAGCAGCGCCGAAGGTCTGCCAGACTGCGCAGAGTGCAGGAGAAACCTCCTCAGAGAGGCAGCACGAGGGTGACACCTAGTGGTACTCCTGTTGCAAGAAATGAGGCGGTCTCCCATTCCTTGCCTGCCGCAGCTCCTCCTGCTCAGCAGCCTCGAAGGTCTGTGAGGTTGCGCAATGTGCAGAGGTTTGCTGTTCAGGGAAGCAGTGAGACTCCTGTTATCTCTACACATTGTGAGACCGAGGATCCCGCCTCTATTTCCCAGAGGCAGGAGGGTGAGCATGTGCTATGCTTGGTGGATCCTGATTCGCCCACTGACGTCACACGGCTTGATGACAAGGCTGGTGACGTGGTGAATCCTGACTGGCCAGGCTGGGATGTCGTGGATCCTGATTGGGTCAAGTCCGTCATCTCCGCCTCGCGCCCGCCCTTGGCTGGAGCTACACCTCCTTAAAAGCTCCTCCTGCCATCATGGCGGCGCGCGACCGTCCTTCTATGTTTGGATGTCTGGCAGCGTGCTGCCACGCCACTGCTCAGGCATTATCGTCTTCTGTGGGCTTGGCCCTTGCTGCTTAGGCAGTACCTGGTTTGCAGGCCGTGTCCCTGCCTTGCTGCTCCGGCAGTAGCTCCTTCAACAGGCCGTGTTCCTGTCCCAGGTGAGCTCCTTGAGTCTCCACCGGACTCACCTGGTTATTGAAAGCACACGTGCGTGGGCACCTCTGTGCTACCCTCGTGCCATATTCTCGTGACTTCCACTGGCACACGTGCGTGGGCACCTCTGTGCTTCCCCGTGCAACAGGTACACCGAGCTGTGTGATCCCTGCCATACAACCCACACGGGTTAGGGCAGACCGGTGTACATAGATCGTCTGTGACATTCCAGACGATCGCTAGCAGCAACCCGCTCACTCTTCACCCACCATAGCAGCGGTCCCTTACACCGCACAGTGGACCTTGACCGGCGGAAGCTGTCCATTCCCCATCTTGGCACGCTTCCCCGGGTCCCCCTCGTAACATTACGGTCGCGCCAAAGGTCTGGCTATGGCTGAAGAGCAGCAGCAGTTGCTGCGTTATGTGCAGCAGTTGGAATCACGTTTGGCAGCAGTGGAGCAGTCTTCCTCCGACAAGACTACTCTGACGACAGTCGCCACCCAGGCGGCTACCCAGGCTGTGCTATTGGGCGGAAGGTCTCCTCGCCTTGCGCTTCCAGAGCGCTTTAGCGGGGACAGCTCCGAGTGCCGTGGGTTTATAAACCAGGTCACCACCTACTTAGAGCTGTCCGCGACTCTTTACGCTACCGAGAAGGCGAAGGTAGCCTTCGTCCAGTCCCTGCTCACAGGGAGAGCGCTGAAGTGGTCCACGCCGTTGTGGGAGCGCGGAGATCGTGTGGTGAATAACTTAGCATCTTATCTTGGGGCCATGAGAATGGTGTTCCTCGGGCCTCAAGTCACCCACGACTCCGCGCTGCGCCTCCTACGACTTCGGCAAGGGTCCGCTTCAGTCGGTGACTTTGCCGTACACTTTAGGACACTTGCCGCAGAGCTGGACTGGCCCGATAAGGTCCTTGTCCCTGTGTTCTGGGAGGGCCTGGCAGGGTTCGTCAAAGACGCACTGGCCACGCGTGAGGTGCCTGCTACTTTAGAGTCCTTGATTGTGGTTGCCTCTCGCATAGACATCCGCCAGGCGGAGCGGAGGCTCGAGGTCTCTTCAGCACCCACGTCCTCACGGCCTAAAAAGCGTCTGGCTCCCGTCTTCCACCAGACAGGTCTCCCAGCCAGCTCTGTAGGCGACTCCGTGGAGTCAATGGAGGTGTCCAAAGCGGTCTCCTCTACCCCAGGTTCTCGGTCTGGTGTCATCTGCTTTTCCTGTGGGCAGAGGGGACACATAGCTACCCGATGTCCCAAACCGTCGGGAAAAGACAGCGTCTAGTTTCCATCAGAGGGGGGTTCCTAGACGCTGCTTCTCCCTCTAGGTTGACTATCAGCGCCCAGTTGCAGTTTGGCACTACTCTCTTCTCTGCTCTGGCCTGCCTGGACTCAGGCGCTGATGGCAATTTCATTTCGACCTCCCTGGCAACCCGATACTCAGTTCCCCTGGTTCTCTTGCCCAAGCCACTCAGGGTTCGGGTAGTCAACGGGTCCCTACTAGTCGATCCCATCACCCAGATTACCATCCCTCTCAGGATGGAAGTACCACCAGGACACCATGAGCAGGTGTCCTTCCTGGTGCTTCCAGAGGGGATGGATGAGATTCTACTGGGTCTCCCCTGGTTGAGACAGCATGCTCCTATACTCAACTGGGCAACAGGGGAGATCTCATCATGGGCAGGATCCTGTAGGGAGCACCTCGTGACTACCGAACCACCCGCTACCATTAGGTCGGTTGGGTCCTCAGGGAATACAGGGGAGCCAGGTTTACGGACACCTTATGAGGCCTACAGGGATGTCTTCTCCAAGAGGGCCGCAGATACCCTTCCTCCCCACCAACCATACGATTGCCGAATAGACCTGAAGCCAGGTTCCGAGCCCCCTAGGGGCAGAGTGTATCCCCTCTCTGCTCCAGAGACGGAGGCTATGTCCAAATATATTCAGGACAGCCTGGCAAAAGGGTTCATTCGCAAGTCTATTTCACCGGCCGGTGCGGGGTTCTTCTTCGTGCAAAAGAAGGAAGGGGATCTATGCCCCTGTATCGATTACAGGGGATTAAATGCAATCACGATCAAAAACAAATACCCTTTGCCCCTCATTACGGAGTTATTTGATCGATTCCGCGGGGCAAAGATCTTCACGAAGCTGGATCTACGCGGGGCGTATAATCTAGTGCGAGTCCGAGAGGGCGATGAGTGGAAGACCGCCTTCAACACCAGGGACGGTCACTACGAGTATCTCGTAATGCCCTTCGGACTCTGCAATGCCCCCGCCGTATTTCAAGACTTTGTGAATGATGTTTTCCGGGATTTGTATCTTTCCGTGGTTGCATACCTGGATGATATCCTTATCTTCTCCCCCGATCTTGCCACCCATCGGAGGGATGTCATCCGAGTACTTAAGAGGCTCCGCACTCATTCGTTATATGCTAAGCTAGAAAAGTGCATTTTTGAACGTGAATCCTTGCCGTTTCTGGGGTATATCGTGTCCAGTCAGGGGTTAGCAATGGATCCGGGGAAGTTGGAGACAGTGATGAAATGGCCTAAGCCCCGCTCGCTGAAAGCGATCCAGCGTTTCTTGGGGTTTATCAATTATTATCGCCAGTTCATTCCCAACTTCTCGACAGTGGCAGCACCCATCATTGCCCTTACCCGCAAGGGCGCTAATCCCAAAGCATGGACACGGGAAACGGTAGAGGCATTTCACACTCTCAAAACTTACTTCTCCAGAGCTCCCATCCTTCATCGTCCAGACATCTCCAAACCCTTCCTACTAGAGGTAGACGCCTCTTCGGTCGGTGCTGGTGCAGTCCTGTACCAGAAAGACGAACGAGGAAGGAAGCATCCATGTTTCTTTTTCTCCAAAACCTTTTCTCCGGCCGAGAGGAACTACTCCATAGGGGATAGGGAGTTACTGGCGATGAAACTAGCATTCCAGGAATGGCGGCATCTCCTGGAGGGTGCGAAGCATCCATTTGAAGTATTTTCCGATCATAAAAATCTCACATACCTCCAGACAGCACAACGCCTGAACCCAAGGCAGGCCCGTTGGTCCTTGTTCTTCTCCCGGTTCCGCTTTATTATCCGCCACCTGGCCGGTGAGAAGAACGTACGGGCCGATGCCTTGTCACGTTGTATGGTTGTGTTGGAGGAGGACGAGGAGGAGCCTCGTCTTATACTACCCCCGGACAGCTTGAGGATGGTCACTCCCACTTCTTTGGACCAGGTGCCACCTGGCAAGACCCTCGTTCCCCCTGAACTACGGAATGAGGTGCTATTGTGGGCCCATGCCTCCAAGGTCGGGGGTCACTTTGGGGTCAAAAGGACCAGAGACCTTGTGACTAGGCACTATTGGTGGCCGAGACTACCCCAGGACATACAGGAGTATGTGGGAGCCTGTATGTCGTGTGCACGGAATAAGCCGTCCCGACAGAGACCGGCAGGTCTTCTTCACCCACTGCCAGTGCCGGATAGTCCCTGGGAAGTGGTGGGAATGGACTTCCTGGGAGATCTGCCCAAGTCAGCAGGTCACAAGGTCGTATGGGTCATCACGGATCACTTCTCTAAAATGGTCCACTTGGTGCCTCTCCCACGACTCCCGACGTCACGTGCTCTCGCCACCTTATTCATTCGGCATGTATTTAGGCTGCATGGCATGCCTGACAAGGTGGTGAGCGACCGGGGTCCCCAGTTCGCGTCTCGCTTCTGGAGAGAGCTCTGTAAGCTCCTGCAGATAGAGCTGAACATCTCCGCATACCATCCCGAAACCAATGGACTGGTAGAGAGGACCAATCAGACCTTGGTAACGTACCTCCGCCATTTTTTCTCTGCCACCACGACAACTGGGCTAACCTCCTTCCTTGGGCCGAATTTGCCATTAATAATTCGGTCCATGAATCCTCTGGTCAGACTCCGTTCCTGCTCAATAACGGACAACATCCCCGAATCCCGGTTCTGATGCCCATTACGTCACCCGATCCTAGAGTGGAGGATTGGGCGACCGAGGCCCGGGAGATCTGGGATAATACCCAAGAGGCCCTTAAGAGGGCTAAAGACCGGATGGTGACAACGGCTGATGAGCGCCGCCGCCCTGCACCATCCTTCGCCCCTGGTGACCTAGTGTGGCTGTCCTCTAAGAATGTTAACCTACGGGTACAGGCAGCCAAGTTCGCCCCTAGGTACCTGGGTCCGTTTAAAGTACTAGAGCAGGTGAACCCGGTGGCATACCGACTCCAGCTCCCTCCACGCTGGGCTATAGCCAATACCTTTCACGTGTCCCTTCTGAAACCCGTACGACTTAATAAATTCTCGGGGTCCCTGCCGGCTCAAACCGACTCCCCGTCCGACGACCCTGAGGTGACGTGGTGAATCCTGACTGGCCAGGCTGGGATGTCGTGGATCCTGATTGGGTCAAGTCCGTCATCTCCGCCTCGCGCCCGCCCTTGGCTGGAGCTACACCTCCTTAAAAGCTCCTCCTGCCATCATGGCGGCGCGCGACCGTCCTTCTGTGTTTGGATGTCTGGCAGCGTGCTGCCACGCCACTGCTCAGGCATTATCGTCTTCTGTGGGCTTGGCCCTTGCTGCTTAGGCAGTACCTGGTTTGCAGGCCGTGTCCCTGCCTTGCTGCTCCGGCAGTAGCTCCTTCAACAGGCCGTGTTCCTGTCCCAGGTGAGCTCCTCGAGTCTCCACCGGACTCACCTGGTTATTGAAAGCACACGTGCGTGGGCACCTCTGTGCTACCCTCGTGCCATATTCTCGTGACTTCCACTGGCACACGTGCGTGGGCACCTCTGTGCTTCCCCGTGCAACAGGTACACCGAGCCGTGTGATCCCTGCCATACAACCCACACGGGTTAGGGCAGACCGGTGTACATAGATCGTCTGTGACATTCCGATTGCTAGAAGCAACCCGCTCACTCTTCACCCACCATAGCAGCGGTCCCTTACACCGCACAGTGGACCTTGACCGGCGGAAGCTGTCCATTCCCCATCTTGGCACGCTTCCCCGGGTCCCCCTCGTAACAGGGTACTGTGAGGATCTATCCCAACACAGTAGAGTGATCGGCCGTTGGCGTCCCAAACACAGCAAGGCACCAGACACAAAACGCGCAGAAGCAGGAGGGGTGACATCACCGCTGAGTACGTCGGCCTCCAAGGACCAACCGACGCGTTTCAAAACTACTTGTTTCCTCCTCAGTGTGAACCTGCAGTAAGCTGTGTCCTTGTGTGCAGAGAGCTGGCTGACAGCCGCTGTCTGTGCATGCGGCCAGCATTTCTTCTGAAGGCAAGGAGAAGGAGGGGTTGCGGGGGATCGATGCTGCAGAAGGTAACGGGGGAGACCGGAGCAGGGCCAGAGGAGACTGGGGAGACAGCCTGACAGGAGGTGACCTGGGAGGACCTTTCTATTTCATCTGTCATGTTAGATGGCACAGAAATGAAAGGAGAAGGATGAATGCGGCAGGAACACCACACGTGCGGCGGCGGCCATTTCAGATCTTCAGGAGGGGGACGGGGATCGCAGGGGGGAGGAAACTTTGGCCATACCGGGGAGCGGGAGAGGACATTTAGCTCCCATCTGACATGCTTGATCATGCCCGATGGGAAATGAATCATTTTTTTACCGGCGCTGCGTTAACTTTCACTTCTATTCCTTTCTGTGACTCTTCCAGTCTCTCTCTATTTCCAGTGCAACCTGCTGATGACCAACCTGCTGATGACACTCACTGGCCATTTCCGTCTCAGAAAATCCTACTTGAAGCCTCGCAATGGAGAGGTTCTGTTGATCAATTGTTAGGTCTCGCCATGGTCTCATGATATCAAAAGGAGAACAGCATGATTAGGAGGACTGTTTAAATACCTGTCACACTAGGTACGGGAAATTACCAAGCAAACGGTGAAAGGGAAGGGAAACCCTGTGTCTAGGGCAGGGGAAGATGGTGACTCCTGATGAAACCTACTGCTGGTCCCTGGGGTCCCTCACCATCCTAGATAGGATCCTATGTGCCGAGCCGGATACTTGACCCTAGTGCCTAGTGCTGGGCCCTAAATAGGGATCGGATGGGATAGGCTCTTCATCAACCCTACTATAGAAGACACAAGGAGGACACACAGGGAGAAAATTCATGAACTACTTATCCACAGATGGCTTAGGTAGAAGTTCAGCAATCATACTACAGAGGAGTAGAAGCCACCTGCTTGCAACCAAGGCTTGAATGAACTGTATAATATCACCAGTACTAGTCCAAGGAAGGAAAGGGTATTTAAGCACCAAGTGAATAATGATAATCCGCAGCTGGGTGAAAGGCGAGCTCCTGCTGGGTCCAAAAAGGGAGAGATGAAAATCCAACAGGAAAGCTACCTATTACAATGAATATTGACAACATGAAAAATGGAAAGTCAGGAAGCATTTTTCACAACCAAACGCTGTGACCTTCTATTGATAGAAACTATGTGACTATCTTGTCACCCATGACACACCCGTGACACTAGGCCTGAGAATTTCCCATCTTCTCGGGAAATGAGTGCATTAAATGATAGAGACTACCACAGTAGAAGCACTTCCCCTTGGTGCGACAAAGTTCTTGGAGATGTCTAGCTAGCTTCACGCAGTCCACCTGCATAGATTTGGAAGAACTAGCGGGACCTGAAGATTGCAGAAGGAACAGTCTCTGGAAGGTCAGAGCCAGATGCATCTCATGGATCACATCTCTGGAGCCTTCCTGAAACTTAAAGTCAATCCAGATGGCCAGAGAAATCAGATCATCTAACATGGCAGGGATGTCACGACAAGCCAGATCGTCCTTGATTCTTCTGGACAAACCCTCCCAGTAGGTGGCCACCAACAACTCATTCTTCCAGCCAAGACAGAGTGCGGAATTGAACGGCATATTGGCCTACTGTCGGACTACCCTGTCGCAGCATTAAAAGGGAGGATGTTACAGATGTGAATCATCTTGGCTGATTGAATAATTTGGAAAAACGCTCCAAGAAAGGCTTGCAGGTCAGAGATGACAGGATAACTTCTCTGCCAGACAAGGGTCTCTCTGCCACCTTGTCCCAATCTGAGGCGAACTGATGTGACAACAGTTCAAAGTGCACAGTGCACTGATTAATGAACCCTTGCAACAGCTTGACACCACCGTTAAATTGCGGAGGTGTACACAAAAGTGTACCGAAACCAGGAGCTAAATTAGCAGCCAGAGTAGTGACTACAAGTTGCACAGATTTAGATGGAGTGGCCGGAACCAGTGCGTTCAGGAAGGTATTCACCGATCGTAGATAGGACAGAATCTGTTCCTGCTTATCTCGTTGACGGACCATCTCTTGGTACAATTTTCAGTAGCGTTGGAAGACTGGAGCGAGCAGGGTCCATAGCCTTAGCAAACTGTTATGCTGGTGAGTGTGGACCCACTGCACCACAGGTACAGCCTTATCCTGGAAGGGCATGACTAAGCAACTACCTCGTCTTCACTAGAGGCTTTGATGGTGAGGTTAAACTTGTGCTGGAAGGTAGCAACGAGGTACCACTCCAGGGCAGTCCCCGATTCTGTGGCAGCTAACCCTAGGGGTTCAGCAATGCAGGTTTGAATTCTGAGTAACTGATAGGAACAGACAGGATAGCTGTTACTGGCTGGAACTCAGAAACAGGTATACAGGACACAGGTACTGAATGCGGGCTGCTAGTAGAGGACTCAGATACTGGATACAGGCTGTCGGTACAGGACACAGGTACTGGATACAGGCTGCTGTTACACGACATGGGTACTGGGCACAGACTGAGGTTACAGGACATAGGTACAAGATACAGGTTGGTGGTACAGGGGTTAGGTACTGAATACAGGCTGCGGGTACGGGACCCAGGTACTGGATTCAGGCTGAGGAAACTGGACACGGGTTCTGGATACAGGCTGATTGCACAGGACACATGTAATGCACAACATGGATACAAAATATGTGAGCACAGGGACATTGTTGCTAAGGTACCTCACTAAAGGGGAGGATGCCTTAAATACCTAATGAGTGCGCTGCCCTTCTAAGAGGTGGGGATAGAGTGCACACTCCCTATGAGCGCTCCCAGGAGACCTGTGTGGTATGCACAGGTCCTGGGAGCAGAGATCTTTGATGAGGACTGACGTAGAAGCCACCCCAGAATGGCCAAGATGGTGACTGCACTGGTGTCCCTTTTCAGATGGGGAAGGAAAGACAGGCATTATACCTAGCTTCAAACTCACAGATGCTTAAGAAACTCCCGTCCGGGGCACTCAATTCGTATCAAGTTCTGTTTTGTCCTGTACTAAGACCCATCTCAATCAATAACTCGTTCCTCTGGTCAGTCTTTTGACCCGTCTCCCAAAGATGCGTCTGTAACTTGGTAACTCTTTCTTCAAGATCTCGCTATTCTCTGTCTCGGTCTCATCTAGGGACACCCATGTCATGTGGCTCAGCAGACTTTTCAGACTCTAGGTCTGTGTCTATCACACGCTGAGCCCTATCTGATGCTCTAATTGAAAACTCTACATCGTCTCTGCACTATACCCTCCTGCAATGGGCTAGACCTAAAACCTTAACTCATTCTTAACTATCTAATGTCTGTTTCTGGGTAGAACACAGTTTCCTCACTGGATGAAGATTTTAAAATGAGTTCTGTTTTACCGTTGTGGACACATTCTGTGTGTGGTTTTAATCACCAGTGGTAATTCATTCCACCCCATGTCTGACAGAGAGATTATATATGTGGATTATTCACTCATGTTTACTATGGGAAGGATTATTCCCTGGATTATACTTACCTTTACTTTAGTAGTTGTAGATTTCTCTGCATATGTTTGGATTTTGTTCTTCTCTCCTGTTTCTCTCTTTTTGTACACATATCACTTTGGAAATTGTTTGTATATGAATTTTGTGGATTTATATCTGCAGTGTATTTGTGCTATCACGCTTACAGCTTTAGTTACAAGTGAAAAGGTTTTGGTACCGCGTGCCTGATGAAGGGAACTGAGATGTCTTGATAGCTTGCTTTGTAACATCACTTTATTTTATTTTAGTTAGCCATTAAAAGGTATCACAAGATTATAATTTTGTTCCTCTCACTGAGAACACTTACAGCTTTGGTGCACTTTTCCCTTATCCAACATGGCTCCTGCTGCATTAGTTGCTCAGTGAGCATGCTCTGATCATTTTACAGAGGGAAGTCACGTGATAGGAGAGTGCGGTAATAACTGGGTGTTCTCCTAAGTTCTCGCCCATCTCTGCTCCTATTGGCTATTCCCTCTGTTCCTAGTCCTTGTTGGTTTCCTTTGTCCTGCGTCTGCGCACTAGAGAGTAGCAGACCCTGAGACCACATGTATGGCTGCTAGGTTTGGTGAGCATTCTAAATGTATATGTTCACGTGATTCTATTAGCCAGGCTACAGCCTATTTATCCTGTGCATATTTACTATTGTGTTGTGATCAATGTGTTCACATATGAATTAATCATGTCTGAGTGGATTGGAGCTGTGAATATGTGGAAATCCTCCTGGATTACACTAATGTGCTATATACTATAGTTTCATTGTAAAAGGATTAATCAGGCTCCTATTGCACCAGCACATAAATGTGTGCACCCGGTATCACAGGAAAAAAGCTTCAAATCTGGAGCTGAAATGTTGCATGTGTCTTAGTAAATAAAGTCCATATTTTCCACTACTCTCCATTAATAGTGCAGTGTCCATTATATTTTATTCTGTGCGTGCATGCCTGTGCGTTTGAGTTTTTGTACATACGCTATGCAGATGCATGTATGTATGTATGTATATACATATGTGTGTGTGTATATGTGTGTGTATATGTATGCCTGTGGGTTTGAGTTTTTGCACATACGCTGTGGAGATGTGTGTTATGTATGTATGTATGTATGTATGTATGTATGTGTATATACATACATACGTGTGTGTGTGTGTGTGTGAGAGGTAACCAGAGAACCCAGAGGAAATCCACTCAAACACAGGGAGAACATACAAACTCCTTGCAGATAATTCTTTGTGGGTTTTGAACCTAGGACCCAGCGCTACAGAGCAACAGTGCTAATCACTGAGCTTGTGTGTGTGTTTTTTTTTCTCAGCAGCAAAAATAAATATAAATTAAATGCTGTCAAGGAAAAAGACTGACAGCACAAGGTCGTGTAACAGGGATATGGGAATGTAGTATAAGACAGTAAAGCTATACGTGTGTGTGTATGTATGTATGTATGTATGTGTGTATGTATATATATATAATATATATATATACACACACACCCCATTCAACTAATTTCTGTACACAGAAGGTGTCTTAAGATGTTATCCCCAACCAAGGCTTCTGTACGAAGTGTTAATTACATTTCAGTAAGCGTGTTCAATACTGTTTCCCTGTGATTTCTCATTATTACACATACCTTAATTTATGAACATCTCTGCTATGGTTTATTAATCTGCAGGTTAATAGCATTGTGAACTTGCCCAGAGCCGACACATTAAACCCCGCTGCCGGGAGGAAATTAACTATAATCCTACTGGCAGCATTCCGGATTGAGCCATAGAAGCTATGCAGGTTCAGTCATTGGGCTGTGAATCTAGGGCGGTTCTGTAACTGCGCCCCTGCACTGACAGCTGGCTCTAATCATGAGCGAGATATCAGTCAGTGCGGGGAGCTAGATCTCTAGATTCACAGAGCGGTGACTGAACCCGCGCTGGCTCTGCCATGACTGAAATTGCAAAACTGCCGGGAGGAACAAAGTTTATTTCTTCCTGGCAGTGGGGTTTAATGTGCAGGCTCTGAGCAGGTTCACAATGCTATTAACCTGCCAATTACTTCAATACCTGCAGGTTAATAGCAATTTTCCATTTGACAGGTTTCCTTTAAGGGGTCTTAATCTTCAAAGCCACTTTTTTACAGCGTTGAGGAATAAGTGAATAATCCCCTACAAAGTCCTATGGGTGACAGCTGACATCTTGACCAGTATTGAAGCTGATCAGAGCCAATTAACCTCTTTTATACCTCTGTCAATCTCGACAGGGGCATCTAAGTGGTTAAAAGGGGCTTAAAAGGCCCCTTTGTCACCTTTGAGTCCTTGCGATCATAATCACAGGTGCTGATGGTTGTCACAATCTATGAAATTGTCACTTATTCATAAGTCATATGTAAGGGAAAAAAAAAAGTATGGATGAAAACCCCAAATTGTCCTGCAAAAAAAGTTAAAAAGTTACAGCTCTCAATATGGCGACACAAAAACAAATACATTTTTGTAAAATATTTTTTAGTGTGTAAAAGTTGCAAAGCATAAAAAACTATATAAATCTGGTACCATTATATTCATACTGATCCGAAGAATAAATCAGTGAATCACTTTTACTGCATGGTGAATTGTGCAAAAAGAAAAATATAAAAACAAGTGAATTGTTGTTTTTTCTTTTCTTCATTCTGCATCTGAAAAATGTGAATAAAAAGCGATCAAAAAAGTTATATACCCCAAAATAGTACAAAAAGTGTCTCCAACTTGTTGCACATAAAAACTAGCCCCCACATACAAAAAACTACACCGCTAAAGCCGTATTATCACTGACGCACAATGAACCACGCAAAAATAAATTTAGAGCTCTTCTTGCACTGTTATCTATTTGTTCATTCTACCTCCCAAAAATCTGAATAAGGCTCTGTTCACATTTATCTTGCGCTCTCCGTTGAGCTCTTATGTCGGGGTTCCAGTGTAAATTTCAAAAACTGCCATTCAGACAAATCCCCTGATGGAAGCACTCACTATAATGGGCAGATAGAGACACTTTGAACTCCATCTGGTCTCTGTCCCATCACTTTAGGCATTTTTTTAGCGCTTAAGTGTGGATGACCACTCATTAGGCTGGTTTCAGACGTCCGTGTTCTAGGTACGTGTGACATCCGTTTTTAACACGGATGTCACACGTACCCATGTTACCCTATTGTGTACTCTCACACGGACCATGTGTCCCTGCTATTTCACACGGAGATGTGCCCGTTTTTTCTCCAGCAGCACGGGTGTCACACGGACCGCACACTGATGTGATCCGTGTGACATCAGTGTGACACGTACCGGAGAAAACACGGGTTTTTAAATAAAAAGATTTTCTATATTTACCTGTGTACCATGCTGTCTCTGGCTCTGCTGCCTCCCGCTCCTGACCCCCGATCATTATTTTCATTGATTATTCACCGCAGTGAGCAGCTGGGAGCAGGGGCTTTGTGGTGACAGCGCTGGAGACAGCATCGCTGGGGACAGCATCGCTGGGGACATCTCTAGTAGAGGTAAGTATTCTGCCAGCAGTGTGTGCAGGGACGTCCAGGAGGTCATCGGATTTCCCAATGAACTCTGATGACCTCCTGATGACACCCCTGCGACAACTGCGTTACAGTGAGTGTCACGATGGTGACTTCCAGGGGTTCATGAGAGTTGATTGGGAGCCCTGATGAGTCTCTGGATGTCACTGGACAAACTGCTGTATACTCGCCTGTCACCGGCGATGTACCCGGTGATGTGTCCGGCGGTGCTGTCCTCGGCTGTGCTGTACCCAGCCTGTCTCCGCGATGCTCCGGCTTCTAGATCCTCAGGCAGTGAATAATCAATGAAAATAATGAGCGGGGATCAGGAGCGGGACGCAGCAGAGCCGGAGACCGCATCGCTGGATACAGGTAAATATAGAACATCTTTTCATTACAGAGACACGTGTTTTACCCGGTACGTGTCACACATATGCAAACACGGATTTCACACGTGTTACACACGTATGACCATAACCATGCGTGTGACTGGTACCTGATTAAACATGGACATCTGAAACCAGCCTTAGAGTGAGTTGTTCTGTCCGTGGTTTCGTCTGAATTTTATTTTTGTTGGATTTACTCAGAAACATCGATGTAAGTGCTCAGTGCAGAACACAAGAATGTGATCCCAGCCCTATACTGAAAGCGATAAAAGAACGTTATGTACCCCAAAATGGTACCAATGAAACCCTAACTTATTCTGCACAGAACCTTCGCAGCTGCCGCCACCACCTGATGGGCAGGGTCCCGGTAAACCCTCGTCAAAGTGGATATTTCCAAAATGCCAGGCCAAGCCCAGTGAGCTGGTGATGCTTGCTAACCACGCCCACTAAGTTGGTCATGCCCACTAATTTATTCGGTCCCCGAAACTGCATGTATGACAGTGGATTACTAGGGGCAGGGAATGTACTTTAGAAACACCATTCTGGAGTGCTGCATTAAGAATTGCAATGTATCTAAAAATCGGATGCTATATTGTTTTTGGTTTTTTTTTGCACACCCATAGACTTGTATGAGTTTTATCTAAAATACAGAGGACACTAGGGCATGCTGGGATTAGTTTTTCTTTCTTCACACAGACATTTAGTCCATGTAAAAAAAAGATCATCTGAACAGCTGTATGGAATAACGTTGGTCCAGATACTGTCCATGTGCAATCAGATTTTAACTGAAAATACTGTTGTATGAAAGTTCAAGTTGCTGTATTATCAGTCTGTATAAAATCTGGACCGCACTTGGATCAGTTTTAACCCATGTGCACATGAGCTGCTTTTCTCATTTAGCTCAGGCCTGTTTTGAGAAGAAGCAGTATGCAGTAGTCTGGTCTGCTGTGCAGACCATGAAACAGAGGCGGTGTCACATCTGCAATTTCACTGATAAATTGATTGCCCTTTGTGCATTTATCGTTGCAACGTTTAAAGAATAATGGCTCATTGAAACGTGCATGCACATTGGTCTGAGAATGGACCGCAAAGCACAGACTAGGCGGAAGTGTCCCGACCCGAGCGTTACAGACTCGTATATCTATAGGCCCAGTGCATGTTTGTGATCCATCTACAGTTTACTTAGCAATACTTCTCCCTCTATCTTAATTTTATGTTTGTTTTTTTTTAGGGAGCTGGTGATTTAGATGTCTAGAGGGTCTGAATGATATCATGGATCTAGGTGATGCACATGGCAGTAAGGACGATGCATGTGACAACCTGCTCCGAAGTCCGGGGTTATCTCGTTGCGATCAGCCTTGTACTAATGTACTTGGAAGCTCTCAGGAGCAGTCATCAGACCATATGAAAACTGAGATTTCCACTCCGACTCAGGAAAATGTATTTGGGGATTTGTACGGGGCAGACGAGCCATTATCAGATGATGAAGGAGCTTTTCGAGGTCTTTCTTCGCTTCCTGTGGAAAACAGTGTAGTCCAGAGAGTCCGGTGTGCCCGCTGCAGGTGAGAGTTGTTCATATAAAGTCGAAGGCTTCATTCACACTGCCGTATGTTCAGTCCGAGTGCCGCCTATGAAAAAAACCTAAGAGTACTAAGACCAATGTTATTCCATAAGGCTATTCACACAACAGTTTTTTTTTACCCAGTTCGAATGCCTGTGTGAAAAAAAATGCCATCATATGCTAGTCTTTTCTGTATTGTAGATGAAGTTTACAAGCATCCATAGGAGTAGAAAGTCCACAGCACATCCAGTAAGTTTCCCAAAAGTGCTTTATTTTAATTCCATGTGCGCATTAAAAGAGTTGGCAGAGAACTGGGTGCAGATCTCTATAGGACGACAGCCGTTTCGTACCTCTTGGTACATCGACGGGTCCACAAATGTTAACAGAGACACATCCCCTTAAAAAGGGGAACACCCGGTCTCTATCACAGTTAAATTAAAAACAACCTAAGAGCAAATACACTGCCAATGAATGATTCAGAGAATCGCATTTGCAAAATACAAAAGTATATACACATAAATAGGACAACAGTAAACATAAGGAAAAAACATACTGAAAGAGAAAAAGGATATCCTCATAAAAAGACGGACAAATCGTTTGTCATTTAATCCCAAATTACCCTGGGCTTGGTATTTAATGATAAGTTTGGTCACGCCCATTAACCCAGCTGGTCAATTCAATTCCAGGATCATCCATACCTGCTCCCACGGCCCCTCCTCCTTCCGTTGCCGCTCATTAGCCTCATGCATATTCACTGCTTCCCCCACCACCTCTCCATTGAAGTCTGCGGGTCTATCGTACAGTAAAAAAAATCAATAAAAAATGACGAAGGGTCCCCCCATATTTTGATACCCAGCACAGAAAAAGCCTACAGCTACAGGCTGCAGCCCCCAGCTGTGGGCTTTATCTCGGCTGGGTATCAAAATAAGAGGGACCCCACACTGTTTTTTTTAGATGTGACAATCCCAGCACTTTTCCCGACTCTTTCCGAATTGCCTTGGTGCAGTGGCAATTGGGGTAATAAGGGGTTAATCGCAGCTGCGACTAAGCGCTAGATTGGTAATGGCAGGCGTCTATGAGACACCCGCCATTACCAATCTGTAATAAGTGACAAGAAATAAACACAAACACTGAAAAAAATCCTGTATTTGAAATAAAATACAAAAAGCCCCTTCTTTCTTTACTTTATTAACCCCATAATCACACCTGCAGGTCTGACGTAATCCAAGAGGTCCCATGGTGATTCAGCTCTGCTACATCTGAAGATCACAGTGAGCACCATAGAACACGACTGCCCACTGTGAGCTACAGAGAATGAATGAGTCGCACGATCAGCAGTCACGTCACTCTGGTGATTCCTGGTCATAGGTATCGCCTGAGTGAGGTCACCATTGAACGCGCGGCTCACTCATTCTCTGTATAGACCCACAGACCAGGTCTGTGATTGGTTGCAGCCAGATGCTGGGGGCACGTCTGACTGCAACCAATCACAGATGAAAGCAGTCAATATGGAATGAGTGGGGAAGTGGAAGAGCCGCAGGAGGTACAGCTGCACCAGTGATTCGGTAAATATACCGTGCCTGCTCCAATCCCCCTATCCCCACCACCATTTAAGTGCCGGCCAGATAGGTTAGGAATTGAGCTAGGTTAATTGGGGTTTTTATTAACTCGATTAGACCCTCCGATCCAGGGTATCTGCGAGTCCACCTGTCACTAAGGCAAAAGCACTGAAAAGAATTGACATGTTCATTCTTTTCAGAATGCAGCAAAACCGGAGGTGGTTCACAAAACCGTCAGGAAAAAATCCTGATGTGTTTGTGCGTGTGTGCATGAGATTTCAGAAATGTCATAGACTTTGCTGGGACAGTAAAAAGCAGCGTTTTATTAGCATGGATTTGCATAAAACCAAGGCAAATCTGCTGCTAAAAAACGCTGCAAAAACGCCCAGTGTGAACACAGCCTTAGTGTCTAATGACAGCCCTAAGACCACCAATGTCCCTCCCAGGTCTTCCAGACAATACCATTCTAATTATTTTCAGAATTTCCTCAGGACGGTAATGAAATCCAGTGAACTTTTTCCACATCGGTAAAACTTTTCTGTTGATTTTTCTTTACTGCTTTCCGTTTCTATCAGGTCTAGTCCCAATAGCTGTTTCATTTGAGATAATATCACTCCTTTTAATGGAGTGTTCGGTTTAAGCCACTCGCTAAACAAAGCCCGAAGAGCCACTTTTAAAAATGTGTGAATGTTTCTAGGAATGTCTACTTTGTCTAACTCACCTTGAGATTCAGATTCGGGAGGGCGTAATTGATGGAAGAGCAGAGCCTGTGGCGTCTGTGAAAGTTTTGTTGGCCAACATGCTTGAATCTCGTCCCTTACTCGCTTTCAATATGTCATTACTTCTGTGGTTTCCTACACCCCGTGCCAAAGAGTCGTAAAGGGCACCCCACACTCCGACCAGGGCTGCTATGGAAGGCGGGATGTTAAAGCCATACAATACTGTGTGCATGAGTTTAAAATAGGTCTCTCTCCATCTCTCGCATAGGATGGATTTTCTCACCCGTTCCCACCCTTGTAGTATTGTCTCAGCCATCTCCTCGTCTCCAGTCCACCTCTCCCAGATTATGAACATTTTGCTCTGTTTTAATTTAAAAAAAATTGTGCCTTATGGTACTGTATATTGAGGTGATACTCGCCATTTGGGTGCTCGGGCCTATACTGTTATCTAAGGCATGAGACACATAATCCTTCTCCAACTGTCTGGAGTCTGGGTTGACTGACAGACCGAAGCTGCAGGACCTGCACGAAAAGCTTACTATCTTGAATTTGTCCATAATTTCTTGTGGAGACATCCACCGTTTTTCCTCCTGGCACATAATGGACCCCGTTGTCCACATTTGATCACTGCTCCGGTCAATAACCCTCTTAATTTCAGCTCCTTGGGGGAATTCAGGGTGACCAAATATTGGCATATGTTTGGAAACCAGAAAGGGAAGCTGAAAGACCTTCCTCACTATTTTCCAACATATTATGGTGTCCCTTATTAACCCCTTAACGACTGCGGGCAGTAAAATTACGTTCTACATATCATAATGTTACTGCCCGCGGTCCTCCGGCGGCAGCATGCCGCGATCGGCACACATCTCAGCTGATTTTCACAGCTGAGATGTGTGCCTGCTAGGCACGAGCAGAATCGTTATCTGCTCGTGCCGATTAACCCCTTAAATGGCGCGGTCAATACGTGACAGCGCCATTATAGGCGCGATCGCGTTTACCTCCCGATACCGGAAGTCACGTGACGCGATCACGTGACTTCCGATAGTTGTCATGGTAGCACAGGGTCATGTGATGACTCCTGTACTACACATGACTTGCTTTCACTTTCGCTGTGCCAGCGGCACAGCAAAAGTGAAAGAGAGCGTATCTGCTGTTTACAGCTGTGTAGCTGTGATCAGCAGATACTGCAGAGCGATCGGATTGCTGATCGCAATAGCCCCCTAGGGGGACTAATAAAATAAAAAAAAAAAGTTAAAAAAAGTTTTAAAAAAATAAAAAAAAAAACAAAAAAACCTAAAAGTTCAAATCACCCCCCATTCGCCCCATTGAAAATTAAAGGGTTTAAAAAATAAAAAATATACACACTTTTGGTATCGCCGCGTTCAGAAACGCCCGAACTATCAAAATATAAAATCAATTAATCTGGTCAGTATACGGCAAAGCGGCAAAAAAATTCCAAACTCAAAAACGACGTTTTTTTTGTCGCCACAACTTTTGCACAAAATGCAATAAGAGGCGATCAAAACGTAGCATCTGCACAAAAATGGTACCGTTAAAAACGTCAGCTCGAGACGCAAAATATAAGCCATCACTGAGCCATAGATCCCGAAAAATGAGAACGCTACGGGTCACGGAATATGGCGTAAAACGTTCGCCACTTTTTTCGGACAAACTTCCGATTTTTTTTAACCCCTTATATAAAAGTAAACCTATACATGTTTGGTGTCCACGAACTCGCACTGGCCTGAGGCATCACACCCACACATCAGTTTTACCATATAGTGAACACAGTGAATAAAATATCTCAAAAACCATAGTGCTATCGCACTTTTTTTGCAATTTTTTTAGCATTTGGAATTTTTTGGCCGTTTTCCAGTACACTATATGGTAAAACTGATGGTTTCATTTAAAAGTACAGCTCGTTCCACAAAAAATGAGCCCTCACATGACCATATTGACTGAAAAATAAAAAAGTTACGTCTCTTAGAAAAAGAATGGCGAAAAAAAAGAAACGGAAAGCGAAAAATCGGCCGGTTGTGAAGGGGTTAAAAAGGAGGATTTTACTATCTGTGGCAGTTTGGCTTATCTAGTGTGGATAAGAGCGGTCAGATCCCAAGGGGCGGCTAACGGTCATTCTAGATGGGTCTTTGAGTAGCAACTAGTGTCGTTTATCCAGTCCACTACATGTCTAAATAAAGAAGCAATATTATAAACCCATATATTTGGGAAATTAACCCCTCCTTCACTGATCAGTAACATCAGTTTTTCTTGTGCGATTCTGGGTCTTTTACCTGTCGAAATAAAATGTGTAAAGGCCTTCTTTAGTCTATTTATGTATAAATGCTTTAAAACGAACCTGTCACCAGATTTTTCACTATTAAACTAAAAGTGTCACCTTCTGCAGCTCCTGGGCTGCATTCTATGAAGGTGCACCTTGTGCCCTGACTCCTCTTCCAGACCCCAAAAATAACTTTTTGCGTAGAAGCGAGATTATGGGCGGCGCTGTGCATGACCTCGCCAGCGTCATCCTCATACCTGACCATAATCTCATGCCTGTGCATTTAGCTCACCGGCGCGCACGAGGGCAGTTATGTTTTCTGCTCTGCCCGCGATATGGCAGTGCGAACTGCACCTGCGCGAGCCGACATAACTGCACAGGCGCGAGATTTGAAAATGCGACGAGGATGATGATGGAGGGGTCTTCATGTCAATCAAGAAAGGAGGACGGCGAACAGCGTCAGGAGGGGGGACAGGAGCAGAAAATGAGCTTGCCCAACTGGCCAACACAGGTAATTAACATACGTGAGGGTCATGTTTTATAAAGTTATTTTTGGGGCAGGGCACAAGATGCACCTTCATAGAATGCAGCCCAGGAGCTGCAGAAGGTGACACTTTTAGTTTAATAATGAAAAATCTGGTGACAGGTTCACTTTAAAATCAGGGACAGAGTTTGCAAGGGATATAAGAGCCTGGCAAAGCTAACCATTTTGACCTGGGAAAATAGGTCTTTTATAAAAACATGTGACAATACAGGTGACTTATTTTTTTTCTGGATGAAAATTGGACAATTTCTTATATACTTATGTGAATTTAGCCTAATTCCTTTATCTTTAAGTTACAGCATAGAAGCTCGATGTAGCGAAAGCTGTGACATTCAGCAGATAGATGAGGAGATTAGATACAAATTAATTTACCTGTAATTTCAGAAAACTACCTTTGTCTATGCTACTAATAATCATGTATGTCAAAAGCAAAGAATTGAGCCAGAGCATAAGTTGGTATATACATATGGGGTATAGCAGCATGTTCACACTGTGGACATTTAACAAACAAGACCTAAGAGAAATAAAACGAGCATATACTGTGCAGTGACAAAATAGTAATAGTACATATAAATAATACAGAGTACTTAGTAAACACTGTTTCTTGATAACAAAAAAAAGCATAAAAGAAAAGCCATCCCACCGCGACAAGGTGTACCCAAATTGGAAAGGTCTTATTTTCTTGTATTACAACCACACCTTGTTTCAGACAACCTCACTGTAGATGGGGGAAGAGCAGGACTGGGGCCCTACTGTTCGGACACGTGCCCATAAGGAGCTATTTAAATTAAAGCACCACTTCAGCGTTTTTTTCTTTTCAGCGCTGGAGTGGTGGTTTAAATGTAAGTCCCCTGTCATATACTCACCTTCTGGCATCTTCACCGTTTACCGATGCCGCTCTAGTCCCGCAACCCCATCTTGTGACTAACTTCTGACTGGTCACAAGTTGTGGAGAGTGAGCCTACCATACCCAGTACTCATAATGAGCAGTTGAGGCTCGGATGGGCGCGACTAGATCATCTAATTATTATGGAAGTCAATGGGGAACGCCAACATTTTTCTGGAATATTTCCTAGAAAAATGCTCGCGTTTTCCAATGACTTACATTATACTTGGGTTCTCGAGACGCGCCCATCCAAGCACTATCTGCTTGCTACAAATACCGAGCACCTGATCATGGTAGTACTCGCTCATTACTAGTCACAAGCTCTCAATGCATCTTTAAGAGAGCCAGAACGAGGACAGAACAAAGTTCTCATAGAGATATATTAATCTGTGGCCTCTGGCTATCTCCATGAAAAACAGGAGCACGCTGGAAGGTCAAAAATCCCAAGAGACCGACCAGAGTGGCACATTGATTGCAAGTGAAGCTGCCGGTAATTGAGTATCAGACAGGTGGCTTGCATTTAAAGTGCCACTTCGGCGGCGCAATAAAAAACAAAACTGGAGTAGTGCTATAAATGCCTAGCTATAAATAACATACAGTACTTAGGCGGGCTTTGCACGTTGCGACATCGCAAGCCGATGCTGCGATGTCGCACGCGATAGTCCCCGCCCCCGTCGCAGGTACGATATCTTGTGATAGCTGGCGTAGCGAAAATTATCGCTACGCCAGCTTCACATGCACTCACCTGCCCTGCGACCGTCTCTCTGGCCGGCGACCCGCCTCCTTCCTAAGGGGGCGGGTCGTGCGGCATCATAGCAACGTCACACGGTAGGCGGCCAATAGCGGCGGAGGGGCGGAGATGAGCAGGATGTAAACATCCCGCCCACCTCCTTCCTTCCGCATAGCCGGCGGCGGCAGGTAAGCCGATGTTCCTCACTCCTGCGGCATTATACACAGCGATGTGTGCAGCCGCAGGAGCGAGGAACTACATCGTACCTGTCGCTGCAGCATAATTATGAAAGTCGGAGCCTGCAACGATGATACGATAACGACGCTTTTGCGCTCGTTAATCGTATCATCTAGCATTTACACACTACGATCTCGAAAGTGACGCCGGAAGTGCGTCACTTTCGATTTGACCCCACCGACATCGCATGTGCGATGTTGCAACGTGCAAAGCCGCCCTTAGGCTATGTGTGCACTTTCCGTTTCCACCTGCGTTTCAGCTGCTTTTTAGGTCCGTTTTGAACTGCAGCGTTTTCATGCCAAAATGCATGCGTTTTGATTTTCCAGCAAAGTCTATGGAAAATATGGATTTCTTGTCCGCACTTTGCGTTTCCAAATGCAGCATTTAATTTGCATATTTTGTGGCAAAAACCATGCATTCAAAGAAGCAGCAGGTCAATTGTTTTTGCCATTTTGGCTGCGTTCTACGCCCATTGAAATCAATGAGTTGTAGAAAATCGCTGCCAAAATGTGAAGCAGTGCACTTGCATTGCATTATTATTGCAATCCACATGATTTTTTTTTAACATAACAAAGCCAGTTCTTTCGTCTTTCTCTCTCTGTCGGTCGGCCTGTCGGTCAGTCTCTCTCTCTATGTCTCTATCTCTCTCTGTCCATGTTAGTCTCTCCCTCTCCCCCCTCTCTCATACTCATAGATCCACGATCACCGGCACGGCGCTACACGGCGGTCATACTGTGGCGGCTTCTTCTCTTTTGAAAAAGCCAGCCGCTCATTAATCCATCACGTATTCCCTGCGTTCCCCGCCCACCGGCGCCTATGATTGGTTACAGTCAGACACGCCCCCACACTGAGTGACAGCTGTCTCACTGCAAGCAATCACATCCGCCGGTGGGCGTGTCTATATCGAGCAGTAAAAAAAATAAATAAATAAATGAAAAAAAAAACGACGTGCGGTCCCCCCCATTTGGATACCAGCCAGGGAAAAGCCATACGGCTGAAGGCTGGTATTTTCAGGATGGGGAGCTCCATATTATGGGGATCTCCCCAGCCTAACAATATCAGCCAGCAGCTGCCCGGAATTCCCGCATCTATTAGATGCGAAAGTCCCGGGACTTTACCGGCTCATCCCGACTTGCCCTGGTGCGGTGGCAAACTGGGTAATAAGGAGTTAATGGCAGCAACCCATAGCTGCCACTAAGTCTTAGGTTAATCATGGCAGGCGTCTCCCGAGATACCTTCCATGATGAACCTGTAAGTTAAAGTAAATAAACACACACGTCCAAAAAATCATTTATTTGGAATGAAAGACAAAAAAACACCCTCTTTCACCACTTTATTAATCCCTCAAAAACACCTCCATGTCCGACGTAATCCACGCAAGGTCCCACGACGCTTCCAGCTCTGCTACATCGGAAGCTGACAGGAGCGGCAGTAGAACACCGCCGCTCCTGTGAGCTCCATGCAGCAACTGAAGTGAGTCGCGTGATCAGCTGTGCTGTCACTGAGGTTACTCCCGGCCACCGCTCTCCGTTGGAGGACTGCAGCTGTGGCCGCGAGTAACCTAAGTGAAAGCACAGCTGATCGCGCGGATCACTGCAGTCACTCAGGGGATTTGCGATCACAGGTGAGTCCTTCACATGTGACCGCAAATCAAGCCGCGGCACACGCACAGAGCTGCGGGATCACAATGAAGTCGGGTGAAGTTCATCCGAGTTCATTCTGATCGCGCAGCACTGTCCCACAGCGAGCCATGACAGTGACAGTGCGGTCCCACTTGGCTCTGCTGCAAGTCTATGGGGATGCTGCAGAGCCAAGTGGGTGCGTACTGTGAAACATGTGCGTTCTGGATGGTTTTCCCACTCTGTCTATGGCAGAGAAAGCATCCAGAATGCATGAATTCTCACCAGGAATGTCCGCACTTTGCGTTCTGCCGAATGCGTCTCAAAACGCAGCTTTTTTAGCTGCGTTCTGAAACGCACACACAGTGACTTTTTCGCTGCAGAATTGAACTGCAAAGTGCGCACATAGCCTAAGGAACACCACTTTTGATCAAAAAAGTGTAAAAGCCATCCCACCATGACAAGGTGTACCTAATCAGGACTGTCCTATCCTCCTGTATGAAAACCTCATCTTGTGTCAGACAACCTCAAAGTAAATTGAGTCATAATCATGTGTGTGCCATCCATACCGATGTCTGTGACCACCATACACAAAGTTCTACCTATTCCATCTCTCAATTCAGGAACCAGCCAAAGACTACCATGTCCTGTGCGTAACCCAGTTTATGGGTGGAAACACATCTATGCGAGTAAAATCCGACTGGGCTGAAAAAAACTCGGCTGATTTTAGTTCACGTTAGGTCCGAGTGCAACGCAAGTGCGATGCTTTTTCTGAATAAATTAATGATTTTACTAGCGTGTGTAATGCGTGTGTAATGCGTATTTTTTACTATGTCATCTGCCATTCAGCGCTGTTACATGGCCGCTGACAGCAGACAGAGACAGCCATGTAGCAGAGCTGAATGGCAGATGACAGCAGACACAGACAGAGCCGCACAATCAGAATGAACTCGGGTGAACTTCAACCGACTTCATTGTCATGCTGCGGCTCTGTCTGTGCCGCGTCCTGATTAGCGGTCACCAGTGAAGGGCTCACCGGTGACCACTAATCCCCCGAGTGACTGAAGTTAGCAGCCCTCTCTAATACTCACCGTTCCCCGATCCCCGGCGCGGCGCTGCACGGCGTTCACACTGCTCCGGCAACTTTTACTATTTTGAAAAAGCCGGCCGCTCATTAAACAATCTCGTATTCCCTGCTTTCCCCGCCCACAGGCGCCTATGATTGGTTGCAGTGAGACACACCCCCACGCTGAGTGACAGGTGTCTCACTGCAACCAATCACAGCAGCCGGTGGGCGGGTCTATACTGTGCAGTGAAATAAATAAATAAATAATTAAAAAAAATGGCGTGCGGTCCCCCCCAATTTTAATACCAGCCAGATAAAGCCATACGGCTGAAGGCTGGTATTCTCAGGATGGGGAGCTCCACGTTATGGGGAGCCCCCCAGCCTAACAATATCAATCAGCAGCCGCCCAGAATTGCCGCATACATTATATGCGACAGTTCTGGGACTGTACCCGGCTCTTCCCGATTTGCCCTGGTGCGTTGGCAAATCGGGGTAATAAGGAGTTAATGGCAGCCCATAGCTGCCAATAATATATATATATATGAGTGCAAGCCAAAAATACATACTATATATAAGAATAAGGCTGCACATCAAACTTAGATAATGGTATAATGCCTCAAGCATATGGAAAAATATTGGAATATACAATGAAAAATGCTACTTGCTAATTTGAACATGTGAATAATGAATTGCATACCTGCCATGAATATTAGGAAAAAGGAGATATTTAGCAATCGCATTGATCAATGTAACTGAGCCCCAAGGCCTCGTCAAGGCATATCTCTATATTGGGGTCCCTAGCTCTGTGACCCTAACTGTGTGTCATCTCATTGCAATTAAAAACTGCTATGGGTGGAGAGGGGTAACTAAGGACTTTCTTATATAGGAGATGGAAAAAACATGGCCGAAAGGGGCGGAGCTGTGTTCACATTCAGAAAAAAACTACATATAACTGAATAGGATAACTGAAGTGAGCACTAATATATATATATATGAGTGCAAGCCAAAAATACATACTATATATAAGAATAAGGCTGCACATCAAACTTAGATAATGGTATAATGCCTCAAGCATATGGAAAAATATTGGAATATACAATGAAAAATGCTACTTGCTAATTTGAACATGTGAATAATGAATTGCATACCTGCCATGAATATTAGGAAAAAGGAGATATTTAGCAATCGCATTGATCTATATTAGATATGCCTTGACGAGGCCTTGGGGCTCAGTTACATTGATCAATGCGATTGCTAAATATCTCCTTTTTCCTAATATTCATGGCAGGTATGCAATTCATTATTCACATGTTCAAATTAGCAAGTAGCATTTTTCATTTTATATTCCAATATTTTTCCATATGCTTGAGGCATTATACCATTATCTAAGTTTGATGTGCAGCCTTATTCTTATATATAGTATGTATTTTTGGCTTGCACTCATATATATATATATATTAGTGCTCACTTCAGTTATCCTATTCAGTTATATGTAGTTTTTTTCTGAATGTGAACACAGCTCCGCCCCTTTCGGCCATGTTTTTTCCATCTCCTATATAAGAAAGTCCTTAGTTACCCCTCTCCACCCATAGCAGTTTTTAATTGCAATGAGATGACACACAGTTAGGGTCACAGAGCTAGGGACCCCAATATAGAGATATGCCTTGACGAGGCCTTGGGGCTCAGTTACATTGATCAATGCGATTGCTAAATATCTCCTTTTTCCTAATATTCATGGCAGGTATGCAATTCATTATTCACATGTTCAAATTAGCAAGTAGCATTTTTCATTGTATATTCCAATATTTTTCCATATGCTTGAGGCATTATACCATTATCTAAGTTTGATGTGCAGCCTTATTCTTATATATAGTATGTATTTTTGGCTTGCACTCATATATATATATATTAGTGCTCACTTCAGTTATCCTATTCAGTTATATGTAGTTTTTTTTCTGAATGTGAACACAGCTCCGCCCCTTTCGGCCATGTTTTTTCCATCTCCTATATAAGAAAGTCCTTAGTTACCCCTCTCCACCCATAGCAGTTTTTAATTGCAATGAGATGACACACAGTTAGGGTCACAGAGCTAGGGACCCCAATATAGAGATATGCCTTGACGAGGCCTTGGGGCTCAGTTACATTGATCAATGTGATTGCTAAATATCTCCTTTTTCCTAATATTCATGGCAGGTATGCAATTCATTATTCACATGTTCAAATTAGCAAGTAGCATTTTTCATTGTATATTCCAATATTTTTCCATATGCTTGAGGCATTATACCATTATCTAAGTTTGATGTGCAGCCTTATTCTTATATATAGTATGTATTTTTGGCTTGCACTCATATATATATATATTAGTGCTCACTTCAGTTATCCTATTCAGTTATATGTAGTTTTTTTCTGAATGTGAACACAGCTCCGCCCCTTTCGGCCATGTTTTTTCCATCTCCTATATAAGAAAGTCCTTAGTTACCCCTCTCCACCCATAGCAGTTTTTAATTGCAATGAGATGACACACAGTTAGGGTCACAGAGCTAGGGACCCCAATATAGAGATATGCCTTGACGAGGCCTTGGGGCTCAGTTACATTGATCAATGCGATTGCTAAATATCTCCTTTTTCCTAATATTCATGGCAGGTATGCAATTCATTATTCACATGTTCAAATTAGCAAGTAGCATTTTTCATTGTATATTCCAATATTTTTCCATATGCTTGAGGCATTATACCATTATCTAAGTTTGATGTGCAGCCTTATTCTTATACATAGCTGCCAATAAGTCCTAGATTAATCATGTCAGGCGTCTATGAGACACCCTCCATGATTAATCTGTAAGTTACAGTAAATAAACACACACACACATGAAAAAATCATTTATTAGAAATAAAAAACACAAACAAATTCCCTCATCACCAATTTAATCAGCCCTAAAAAGCCCTCCATGTCCGTCGTAATCCACGGACCTCCAGCGTCGCATCCAGCTCTGCTGCATGGAGGTGACCGGAGCTGCAGCAGACACCGCCGCTCCTGTCACCTCCAAGCAGCAACTGAGGTGAGTAGCGCAATCAGCTGAGCTGTCACTGAGGTTACCCGCTGTCACTGGATCCAGCGGTGGCCGCGATTAACCTCAGTGACACCTCAGCAGATCGCGCTACTCACCTCAGTTGCTGTGTGGAGGTGACAGGAGCGGCGGTGTCTTCAGCAGCTCCGGTCACCTGCATGCAGCAAAGCTGGAAGCGGCGCTGGAACATCCAGGATTACGCCGGACATGGAGGGCTTTTTCGGGCTTATTAAATTGGTAATGAGGGAATTTGTTTGTGTTTTTTATTTCTAATAAATGATTTTTTCGGGTGTGTGTGTGTTTATTTACTGTAACTTACAGATTAATCATGGAGGGTGTCTCATAGACGCCTGACATGATTAATCTAGGATTTAGTGGCAGCTATGGGCTGCCATTAACTCCTTATTACCCCGATTTGCCAACGCAACAGGGTAAATCGGGAAGAGCCGGGTACAGTCTCAGAACTGTCGCATATAATGTATGCGGCAATTCTGGGCGGCTGCTGACTGATATTGTTAGGCTGGGGGGCTCCCCATAACGTGGAGCTCCCCATCCTGAGAATACCAGCCTTCAGCCGTATGGCTTTATCTGGCTGGTATTAAAATTGGGGGGGACCGCACGCCATTTTTTTAAATTATTTATTTATTTATTTCACTGCACAGTATAGACCCGCCCACCGGCTGCTGTGATTGGGTGCAGTGAGACAGCTGTCACTCAGTGTGGAGGCGTGTCTCACTGCAACCAATCATAGGCGCCTGTGGGCGGGGAAAGCAGGGAATACGAAATTGTTTAATGAGCGGCCGGCTTTTTCAAAATAGTGAAAGCCGCCGCAGCAGTGAGAAAGCCGTGCAGCGCCGCGCCAGGGATCGGTGAGTATGAGAGAGGAGGAGAAAATGACCGACAGACTGTGAGAGAGGGACAGAGATAGTGACGGACCGACAGAGAGAGAATAGAGACCGAGAGGGAGAGACCGACTGACAGAGAATAGTGATTGACAGACATTGTGAGACATCGCTCGTTTCCAGTGTTTTAGAAAACATGCGAGAAATGTATTTAGAAAATCGGATGTCATTAGGATGGTGTGAATGCCGTCCCGTGACATCCGATTATTTACACGCTCCCATAGACTTGCATTGGAGAGACTCGCAGTAGAAACTTGCAAAAAAGCAGCATGCTGCGATTTTTTTCTCAGTCCGATTTGGACTGAGAAAAAAATCGCAGATGAGAGCTGAATCATTCACTAACATGTGTCCGATTCCAATGCGAGATTTTCTCGCATTGCTCTACTGCGAGAAACTCGCAAGTGAGAAGCAGCCCTATGAGGAGAAATCTGCTGAGATTTCCAAACAGATGACGCTTCAGGAGACTCTGGGGTCTTTTTTTCCCTGAGGTGTTTTTTGTGTCATTTTTCCATTCCCATAGTTTTTGTGAAATTGTTTTCATTTTCCAGTCATTTTTTCTTCCTCCACTGAATAATAAAAAAATGCAAGTGTTTTTAAAGCAAAAACGGATGCAAAACATTCCAGAAGACTTCACGCCATCTTCCCAGCGTCTTTTGATCTTACACGGATCATCTTCCAAGCAGAAAACACCAGACATGTCACTTTTAACTGCCTAGCATTTTTAGAAAATGGGATTTCTAGAAATCTCATGTGCACAGGGCTACTTGTTTTGTGGGTACGCTGAGTTTTATATGCAGATTTTTCTCATAGATATGCATTAGATGCAGAAAATCCACAGGTAAAAAACGCACATGCATCTTTAGTGCGCTTCTGCTGCACAGAGACATCAGAAATGCATGTAATCCACAGCTTAGTATGGTATATCAATAAAGTTTGTCAAAGCCAAATACCAGAAAGTATAAAAAATAAAGCGACTATTTTTTAATACATGACATACCGAAAAGACAAAAAAACTAGCGTCAAAATGCAAGTAAAAAAAAAAAAATGCAAGTAACCTAATTTACATAATAGGAGCAGAAATTCTGCAACATCAAAAACTCACCAAAAGCTCATGGCTGGATTATAGCCTGATGGTGGCCAGACATGTCATTATGGTACGTTCCAAGCCTATAGATTTTGTAGAAATATCTGAACCTGAACATAGGCCCCATGCATATGATTGAGTTATTTCAGATGAGTGGGATAGTTGTAGAACTTTCACACAAAAAATTCTGAGCATGCGAGTTTATCCTAAGTTTGCCACCTGACAATTTGTTGTGATTTTTAAATGTTGCAGAATCTGAAGGTAACACATGCAGATTTTGCTGCAGAGGTGCTTCTAAATAATCACCAGGAACTCTCCTACATGTGAACATATCCGGCTAAGGCCCTGTGCCACACTGCGGTTTTGCTTCAGAATTGGTGCAGGTTTTGCTCATAAGCTTCATGCAGTCCTTTCCCAGCAAAGTCTATGAGAAATCCTAAGGCTATGACCGACCGCACTTTGCGATCTCCTACTTGCAGTTCAGAACGCACGTTTTTGCCTTAATTGATTTAGCCAAAGTTGCCTTTTCCAGAAATTTAGGGCTAAAAACACATGCGTATTTACCACGTTTTAGATGCGTTTTTAGCGCTTTTTACATGCTTTTTCACCTGCGTTTTGACAGATGCTTTTTGAACATCAAGACACTGCTAAATAAAGATTAAATAGTCAAACAGAATGAAAAAAAGAGAAAAAACCCCAATACATTTATAATTTGTGAATTAATAAAGAAAAAAGTTATATTTCATGAAATTATAGCGGTTTTATAATATTTAATGCTAAAATAGCAATAAAATCATAATTTTCTTTAATTTAATTGTCGGACTATGTGTGTGTGTAAAGGGACATATTATTCCATTATTTTACTGTCAGAAAAGCATGCATTTTGAAGTCCAAAACGCATGTTTTCTGCTCTTAAAAAGCAGGTAAAACGCAGGAAATTTGAAGTTTCTTGGTTTTTGCCATTTCTCATTGACTTCAATGTTAGCAAAACGCACCCAAAATGGCAAAAACAATTGACATGCTGCTTCTTTGAACGCATGGTGTTTGCCACAAAATATGCAAATTAAACGGAGCGTTTTAAAACGCAAAGTGCGGTCTAGAAATTAACCTTTTCCATAGACTATTATGGAAAAGCAAAACGCATGCCTTTTGGCATGGAAACGCTGCAGATCAAAACGCTGCAGAAACGCAGGTAAAAACATAGCCTAAATGCTGTGCACGCGTTGCGTCTTTTTTCCTTAGACCCCATTCACTCATCCGTTTTTTACCATCAGTCACAATCCGTCTCATTTTGAAAAAACTGATCCAACGCTGGATCCGTTTTTTCTTATTTACTTGTATTAGCAACGGATGGCCTCACGTTTCATCCATCGTTCTCTCTCTCTCTCTCATTGTGACTGATGGGAAAAAAACAAACTGATGTGTGAAAGGGGCCATACATGTTTTGCTGCAGAATTTCTGTAGCAAAAAGAAGTAGCATGTCAAAAACGCAGTAAATCCCCACCAAAAACGCACCAAACCGCCATAAAAATGCATGCGTTTTTTGATGAGTTTTTCAGCCAGAGGTGCATTTTCTGCCAGAGGGTACATTTATTGCTGAAGAAACAGATCCACAGTTTGCGCACAGGGCCTAAGGGTGGGTTCACACAATGTGGTTGCAGTGTTCTTTCTTTTTTTTCTTTTAGTGCCTCCCCCCCTCATTGTGATTGCAGTGCATCATTTGAACCCCCCAAGTGTGGATTTCTTCAGTCCCAGCTTCACTTATGGTAGGAGCTTCAGAAGGACTTCAGAAATACTTCACAAACCAATTCTTTGATTTAAAAAAACTGTTCATCATTCATGATCGTTACAGAAGATTGATATTGGATACTATTAAAATAGGCAAAGCTTCTGTGAAACTGTTCACTACATGATTGGGTGTCAGCATCCATCTTCTCAGAATTATATTTTTCAATCTATTATTTATAAGAAGCACCTGATACGGCAGCTGTAAGAAGTCAATGAGACTTTCTGTATGCAGATGATTATGTTGTAACACGGCCATTAACTCCAATATGAATTTATCTTGTGGCTGTTTTCAGATTACAACACTTGATGTGGAGTATACTCAGCATTCACATGTATTATTAACGCCAGCACCTGCTTCTCTTCTATACAAGATATATACCGTAATATTATCATCCTACAATTCATAGAGCGAGAAGTATTTGCTGGTCCTATTGAATGTGTGTCCTGTTATGTACATTGAGTGTGCAGTTATAAAAAATCTTATGGAGTAATATACCCAATACCAAATAAGTTGGGACACTGTAAAATGTGAAAAAAAAAATAAACATGCAATGATTTAGTGACAAAATGTATAATTGGTGGAGGAAGATTGAACCAGATGGGCCTAGTGTCTGAATGCACCGTGTGACACTGCATTCAGACCTACAGGCATCTAACGCACTGCAAAAAACACCACAAACAAAGGGGAACACCTGGGGACACTTTAACAATGGTGGGCTCTGGCGCTAGTGAGGGGAGAAGACGGGACACTTCCTGCACTCACCTGTGGCTGTACCCTAATCTCCTTGCCAGTCCCTATACAGGTTCCGCGCCTGTTGTCGAACATGATACCGGAAACCTTGAGAAGCTCTATAATAACCCTGGCTAGTGAGCTGGCAGGTGAGGATCGCTAGTCCCAGCTACCGCTGCACTAATACAACAAGAAGGGAAAGGTAAACATACAGGGGGTAAAGGATACGAACACCAAACTCCACGGTTGCAGCCAGACTCGGAGGCAGCAGACGGATGGGCACAAGACAGTACTCCAGTAGCTCCTTTCACCAAAGGGTCCAGAATAGAATGAGTATGGGAAGATAAGGTATGCACACCAGTGACTATGTAAGGGGAATACATGGAATAGCAGAAACTGCTGTGTGAATACTGACTTGAAAAATCCAATAGCTATACTTTCGTTTGTGAACCCTCCCCACCACACCTATTGCCAATCCATATAATACGCATAAATAGCCTGGGTCTCAGCTTCCCATACACGGTAAGTTTTTTAACTGCATGAGAGGACACACACAAGCTAGGGACCCCAACGTAGAGAAATACTTTGGCGTAGTGTTGGGGCTCTATTGCATTGATCAATTCAGTAGCTAAATTTCTCTTGATTCATAAGTTCATGGCAGTAATGCAGATTCCATTTTTCACATTTTCACTCTTTATATAGCTATTGGATTTTTCAAGTCAGTATTCACACAGCAGTTTCTGCTATTCCATGTATTCCCCTTACATAGTCACTGGTGTGCATACCTTATCTCCCCATAGTGATGTTTTTTAGGTTTTTTGCACCCAGTTCAGACTTAGAATGGTGTTCCAAACGTTATTCGTTATTGTTAGTAGTTTTTCGTTTGTGAACCCTCCCCACCACACCTATTGCCAATCTATATAATACGCATAAATAGCCTGGGTCTCAGCTTCCCATACACGGTAAGTTTTTTAACTGCATGAGAGGACACACACAAGCTAGGGACCCCAACGTAGAGAAATACTTTGGCGTAGTGTTGGGGCTCTATTGCATTGATCAATTCAGTAGCTAAATTTCTCTTGATTCATAAGTTCATGGCAGTAATGCAGATTCCATTTTTCACATTTTCACTCTTCATATAGCTATTGGATTTTTCAAGTCAGTATTCACACAGCAGTTTCTGCTATTCCATGTATTCCCCTTACATAGTCACTGGTGTGCATACCTTATCTCCCCATAGTGATGTTTTTTAGTTTTTTTGCACCCAGTTCAGACTTAGAATGGTGTTCCAAACGTTATTCGTTATTTTCAGAATAGAATGAGTTCTGTCAACAGCAATAGACACTGGGAATAGCCACTAAATAAAGGTGAGGGGTGTGGTAACTAAGCAGCTGCATCGGACATGGACTGCTGGAAAGCTGCTGACAACAACACTGACATTAACCCTTTGAGCACCAACAGAAAGAAAATACAGGTCTCTATATGCAGAGAGATCACTGTGACACCTAGGTCTTTTTTTCAACTTACGTAACTATGTAATTTTGAAATGTCCTATAGCCATATTTTATTTAGAACACAACACATATCAGAAGTTTAAAGTTAAGCGGGCTTTACACGCTACGATATTGTTAATGATTTATCGTCGGGGTCACGTTGTTTGTGACGCACATCCAGCGTCATTAACGATATCGCAATGTGTAAAATTTAAGAGCGATCTGAAACGATCGCAAAAGAGGGAAAAATCGTTTGCCGCGGAGGGGTCGTCCTGAAATAAAAAATTGTTTTCTGCTTTTTAGCGATGTTGTTTGTCGTTCCTGCGGCAGCACACATCGCTATGTGTGACACCGCAGGAGCGACAAACATCTCCTTACCTGCCTCCACCGGAAATGCGGAAGGAAGGAGGTGGGCGGGATGTTTATGTCCCGCTCATCTCCGCCACTCCGCTTCTATTGGACGGCTGCCGTGTGACATCGCTGTGACGCCGCACGACCCGCCCCCTTAGAAAGGAGGTGGTTTGCTGGCCAGAGCGACAGCACAGAGCAGGTATGTGTGTCTGACGCTGCCGTAGCGATAATGTTTGCTACGGCAGCGATCACCACATATCGGCCATACGACGGGGGCGGGTGCTATCGCGCTCGACATCGCTAGCCGATGCTAGCGATGTCGCAGCGTGTAAACCCCGCTTTAGACCTTTTTCCGTTTTGTTTGAAGATATTAACTAATTTACAAATTAATAGCAGCAGCACAGCTCAAAAAATTGGGGCACGGCCATTTCTACCATTATGTAGCATCCCTTCTTTTTACAACAGTCCTGTAAACATCTACTAAGTGAAGAAGTCCACTGCTGGAGTTTAGGGAGAAGAATGTTGTCCCATTTTTGCCTGTTGTAGAATTCTAGCTGCTCAACAGTCCTGAGTCTGTTGGATTTTACACTTCATTTCATCACTTTAAGTTCATCACTTGTCCTCTTCTGCGAAACCATGCTGTTGAGATCGATGCAGTATATGGTTTACCTTTGCCTTGCTGAAATATATACTGCTTTCCCTGAAATAGACGTTTGCTGGATAGGAGCATATGTTCTTAAACCTCTAAATAATGGTTAGCATTGATAGTGCCTTTCAAGATGTGTAATCTGCTTATGCCATAGGCACTAATCCAATCCCATGAGGTCATAGATGCAGGATTTTGAACTGTGCACTGATAAGCTGAATGGTCCCTTTCCTCTGGAGTCTACAAGGCATGACGTCCTTGGTTTCCGTAAAGATATTTCAAATATTAATTTATCTGACCACCGAATAGTTTTTCATTTTGCCTCAGTCCATTTTAAATGATCTTTGGCCCAGAGAAGACAGCAGCTTTGTGTACCATGAACATTCTGAACAAGGAGGAACCCAGAACCATATAGGATGAGATGTTTTTGGCTTTTAGACCCCACAAGAGAAAAGCTTTTTCCATACAGGAAAATGTAAAAAAAACCCAAAAAACTAATTCTGATAGAATGGCAAACTTGTGAAAGAAAATTAGTCATCCCAAGAGACATAAAAAAAGTTTTCCAATTTAGTAGTGACAACATGGATGAGATTCCAAAAATTGACATTCAATTGGCCAAGGTGATCAAGATCACCTTGAAGCACCAAAATAGGAGAAACTATGTATTACAAAGCACTCATTGAAATCAGTAGGTTATTTGTGTAATACAGGACAGGACTGATCCTCCAGAGTTAGAGATATTGGACCCGATTCATCAAGGCCAGCGTCATCGATGAGGAGCCGTGCAGGAATCGGTCAATCCTAATTCATGAAGAGGTGTGTGTCGCTTCATATCAGCAGTGTTTAACAAGTTTAACAAATTAGGCACCTGTCCCATATACTTACTGTGTGCCTCATATCCTGGTCTGCTGAACTATCTTGTGTTCCACTTTGGGCTTTACAGATGGCCCAGCATGATCCCATGTGTTTATCTGGCCAGGCCTACTTAATGTTCACCAAGACACACAGCTATCTCATGGTATTAAGACTTTAGTGTTTCTAGACCTGTTTGCCTGTGGCTTCCAGTACGTCAATTTCTGGTACCTCAGCTACCTGTCTGCTTGGGGCTTCCAGTACCTCAGCTACATGTGTGAATCAGTCTTCTGGTAGCTCAGCTTCCTCTCTGCCTGTGGTTTTCAGAATCTCAGCTACCTGTCTGCTTGCAGGTTCCAGTACTTCAGATACTTGTCTGATGTAGCTTCATGGCCCCAATCTATTTCTGTGCTGCCCCAACTTTGCCTATTTTGTCTAAGCTGGAAAAATTGGCTTGAAAACACCAAAAGTCACAACATGTAGGTGGAATTTCGAGTTGCTCCTAAATTTTCCAACTTTTCATAGCTTTTAAGTTAGAATTCTGACTTGAAAGCTTTGCTAAATCTTGTCCAGTCTTTCTAAGCACACTCTTTTGGCTGAGTGATGAGGATCCTGATTAAGATACTAGGTTAGTGGCTGGGTTAAGGAATGGACCATAAAACAGAAAATGCTAAAAATAAATACATGAACCTTATGGATACCCCCTTGATTTTAACAGCAGACATGTGGGGCTAACAGGCGCTCTCCACCCGCACCTGCTTGCCACTTAGATAGCTATGTCAGAATGTGACAGTTCAATTTAAATGCCTGCAGTGGGGATCGCGCTGTTCCCCGCTGCCATCACGAGGAGCCGATGGTTGCCTTGGTAGTGACGGGTCATGTGATGACTCCTGTCACTACCATGACATGTTTTCTAAGAGCGGCGGCTCTTAAAGGAACAGCGCATTTTTGCTGATCAGAGCTGTGCAGCTGTTATCAGCAGAAATGCATAAGCGATCAAACTGCTGATCCATAAAGTCTCCTAGGGGGATTAGTAAACTAAATGAAAAATGTATCAAGTTTCTAAAAATATGAAAAAATAAAAAACCTAAAGTTCAAATTACCACCCATTTTCCCCATTGAAAATAAAACCGTTAAATAAATAAAAAATATACACATATTTGGTATTGCTGCTTTCAGAAATGCCCAATGTATCAAAATATAAAATAAATTAATCTGATTGGCACATGACCTGGTGAGAAAAAAAATTCCAAACTCCGAAATTACATTTTTTAGTCGCCACAATTTTTTTTAAAAAAACAATAACAGGCGATCACAACGTAGCATCTGCGCAAAAATGGTACCATTAAAAACATCAGCTTGAGACGCAAAAAATAAGCTTTCACTGAGTCTGAGCCCCAAATTTTGAAAAATGAGAATGCTACGGGTCTCAGAAAATAGCGCAAAAAGCTCAATTGTTTTTTTTTTTAGCAAAATTCTGAATTTTTTTAGCCCCTTCGATAAAAGTAAAAGTATACAAATTTGGTATCTATGAACTCATACTGACCTGAGGCATCATACCAACACATCAGATTTATCATATATTGAATATGGTGAATAAAATATCCCAAAAACAATCGTGCATTTGCACTTTTTTTTTTCTCGTTACACTATATGGTAAAACTAATGGTTTCATTCAAAAGTACAACTCGTCCCACAAAAAATAAGCCCTCATATGGTAAGATTGAAGTAAAAAAAAAAGTTACAGCTTTCGGAAAAACAAATACGAAAAAGAAAAATTGTCCGTGGGTGAAGGGGTTAAAGCAAATTGACACATGGCATGGTTGCCCATTCATTTAAATGAGTTGAATGCTGTATCATATTTCACTCCTCCATGGTTGTCTGTTATTGTCTTCATGTGTAGCCATTAACAGTGGGTCTGCCAGAGTTGAGGGCATGCGGAGCCTGGATGCACACTGATTAGCTGCAGCGCTGTCGACGTGAGGTCAGTATTGCAGACTGTAGCAAATAAATGCCGGGAGCAGCGGCAGGGATTCCGCACTGGACAATAGGAGGAGGAGTAAAGACCCTGTTGCAAGGACTTTTCCGAAATCGGTCATCCTCTTTTAATACCTTGGAAATGGTGGAACTGTAACTTTACCCATCTCTTTGTTCATCGGCCTAGTATTTCCTATCAATGCCCGTATCCTCCTTTCGTGTTTCCTCCTTAAATATATCGGCTTCCTCAGGGGAGATAGAGATTGGGGCTGAGTATGGAGGGGATGCACAGGCAGAGAGGATATACAAGATATGCCTCTGCTTGTGTCAGGCTGTCTTGGAGCTTTGTCCTTCAGTCACTGGATAAGGGAAAACATGGTCGTCGGCCTCCCACTTACTCCGCACAGGTAACATTTATATCAATACACCTCATGGTAAAAATCTAGTCTGCTACAATATAGTTTAGAAACACTGAGATTAGTGTCACAGGTCAGATGTAATCACCGTGTGCCATGAAATAGAAAATGGATTTATTGATCTTTTCTTCACCACTGAGTGGAGGAGTTTGTTACAGGCCAGAGGTGTCTTGCATTAACACTTTTAATATTGCATGTGCTTTGTAATACTATAGGTTGTATAGGACTTACAGTGTTATCTCCTGTATGCATATATTGTATAGTATGTGTTTGTATCAGCCGTTCCTAAAGTATCCTTCCCAGATACTTACTAAGGTTCAGGAGAGAAGACTATGCCTTGTTTTTTGGATGAAAAAAGTGGCACATTTTGACCCATGTCAATTTTTAAAATGTGAGTCAGGATGCAAAATGGCACAACAGAGTTACTGTTCACCTAAAGATGGCATAGATCGCAGCATGTAGAATACAGACAGCCCCAAAATAGGTCAAATTTATTAAGAAACACCTGCCTCCTATTAGACTTGCTGCAAATTACTCCGGTGGGCTTCTGTTAATACATTTCTGCCATAACACATACTGTGTAAGGTTTATGGCAGACATTTGTAGCTCCCAGACTCCAGTGCAAAATTTCTAAAGTTATTAATATTAGTTATGTAGTTATAACCATTTTTTACATTTTGCTGAGAAATTCATTTCAAGGAATTATTCAAGTCATAAGGCCGTCAATTCAGTATAAGCATAGAGCTGAATATATTGCTTTTATTGGGTTCTCTCTACGTACATGAACCACATATGATACCGTGTTCATGTCCCGAAGGGGACTGTTACACCCAGGTAGCCTCAGTGGGCCTATCTGCTGCCTCTACAGCTCCTATCGCTATGCTGAGGTGCGGACATATCACTGGTGCAGCCTGTACAGTCACAGAGGGGCTCGAGGTTGGAGGGCTACATCTACCTCCAAAGTAGGTGAAATTGTCCTTTTAATGATATTTTAGGCTTCTAAGGGCCCATATATTCTTCTTGCACATTGGGCCCTTTTTTTTCTATGTCCACAGGTGCTATGCTGTTAACTATATACAGAGGCAATCCCTGGGTTACAAAAGTGATTGGGTTTGTAGGTTTGTCCATAACCCGAATTTGTATGCAAGTTAGAAAAGGACTGACAAGCCCCCCAAAACTGATACACAGCTCATAGCTAACCTTTCTCGCTGCTCCGCTATTTGTTTATTGCCATCCGGTCATCTTCTTTGTGCCATCGCACATCACATCTCCGATGTCTTCACTATAGACCAGAATTTTACGCCATGTCATAAGTAGAGATAAGCAAACCTTTAGAGGTACATTCAAATCTTATATAAGGTTCGATTTGTGACCCTGACCTGAACCTCAATGGAAGTCAGTAATTGGGCACCTTGTGTCTCCTCCTACATGCAACCAGCCATAAGCAGAATACTTCCAGGGGAGAGTGGATGAGGTTGTCCAATTTTTTTTTTGTTTGTCTGTGTACAGTGCATCTGATCATGGGGATTGTACCCCAAAATTGAGCCCTTCAAACACTGCACATGACTTGCACAGGGCTGAGCATCACTCATACCCAAGCACAGCGCTGCTCGCTTGAGTGGATTGCACTTGTAAGGCACTTGAACTTCGAACTCGAACCTTGTTTTTTTTGGAAGTCAATTTCCAAACCTCGAACCTCACATTCGCTCATCTCTAGTCATAAAATCCTAGCATATGTCTTGAGATCATAACTTTACAACACCCACTCTCCTCCAAGGTCTGGATGCAGCCTTAACTTAAGGCCTGGCCTATAATGAAGAGGCCGGAGATGTGACGTGCTCGATGTCAGAAAGAAGAGGACCATACAGCAGGCAGTCAGCAGTGCAGCTGCGCGAGATGTGAGCATTTAGGTGAGTATTAGTTGTTTTTTTTTTTTTTTTTTTTTTTATACATCTTACATATGATTTGTACGTAAGTCAGATGTTCGGAAGTCAGACACTAGGTGTACTCTGGGGTGCTTCCCCCTCCACTCTGTAGTTTTGGCCAAATCGTACCTCTTTAGCAGCTATGCAGCCATTTCTGAGTACATTGCAGGGAAATCCCAGGTCTTTTCAGCCCGTCAGCCGTCATGATATTTTTTAAGCACGAAACAGCTTGCCATATATTGCGCTGATTGTTTCATAGTTCAACAACTGGGAAGTTTATTTGCCTGCTGCTGTCAGGCTTTATTAGAACGGCAGCAAATCACACAGCCTCCCCTCTATCATCCACTAGAGAAAATGGAGCTTGCTTTCAATAAAGATTATTGCTGATTTCCAGCTTTCTATGTGATTTATCTCAGTGCTGCCCTCAAGTGACAGTCTCTGAGAATGCGGCCTCAGGAGTTTAATATTCATATTATAAAATACATTACTAGATAATTAAAATGTGCATATTCCTGGACAGTAAATTTTAGTAATAAGTGCTGGATGTTCTCTATAACTGTCTAGGTCACTTTTTATGTGATATTTTTCAGACATATGTAGACGTATTTTTTTTTTTTTTTTTGCTTGTTTATGAGAAGACATAAGTAAGCGGCTGAAGATCTCTCCTGGGCTTCATTTATGTGAGGGCTTTGTTTGTCTGATTTCCCTGGTGTTCTGGTGTTTTTATCCAGCCTGTCTTCACCGTACACCCCATAAAAGAGGCCCAGGACGCGGTGTCGGGAATGGAACTTTGTGTAAAGCTGATTATGGCCAGTGGTGCCTCCGCCGAAGTGAAAATAAAACAGGGTAATGATGTGTTTAACAAGATGCAGCCTTCTCTACTTCCCATAAAAACAAATGGGACAGATGTTTGTTCCCCATTGGCTTTGTCTGCCTATCTGTGGTTATGAAAATCTCAATTAAACAGGACAGTTGTACGGCGTAACATAAAAGGCCAGGCCTGGAAACCTCACAGCCGTGCACCTTATCATTTGTAAAGGTTGCCTCACATAAAATATATATTTATGAGGTCTGCAGACCTGTGAGATAACCAGGGAACAGTATATTCATAGGAATGGAAAATGCATTCATCCACTAAAAAGCCTGTCTGTGGTTTTCTCATTTATCACTACTGAGAATATTTGTTTCTTCTAAGAAATGACTTTCCACTGAAAATCAAAAAATAACCCGTAAGCATAAGTCTCAAAGTTTTACAATATGACAATAATATATGAGAGACACGACATACGTTCTACTGCCGGGATCCCCATTGATCACTAAAATGAATGGGATGCTCTTCTTGGGTCAGTGCTGCCTCCTCCTCAGGTTGTCCAGGCGCTATGTCCATGACTATCGTGAGGTCTTGACAAAAAGACTGACGGCACTCCCAAAACTGCAATGTGAACAAAAAGAGACTTGAGTTCAAAGTAGGTAGCCAGTATACAAGATTTGCCTTGACGCGGCTACTGGGCAGATATAAAAATGGGCGTTTTTGTATGCTAAATATCTCATTTTTTTCTTAGATTTCCTTTAGCAGTAATGCATATGTATATTCTTATATTCATGGTTTTCATGCTTTAGCATTTCAGAGTGCAACTGTCTTTTTTTTTGCTATTGTGAGGTTGTAGCAGCCACGGGGCAAGGGGTTAAATTAATCGTCGCCGGGCCTGGTGATGTCAGGTCTGGGGATGTCAAGGGGTGGCCCTTTCTGCCCGATTTCTTGGCCCCAAGGTGATCAATAAAGAAGGGGGGGAGGTGATGAATGATGGTGGAGGTTGATTTCATGATGCCACTTGAGGTATGTGGCCAGGGAATTAGCCGCCACTGCTGTTGCTGTCCTCTGGGGCAGATGGTAGTAATAGCTGAAGTGTTTCTGCTCCCCACAGGTGGAACGGGCCTCGCGGAGGATGATGAGGGGAGTAGTAATGGCAGGCGCCGAAGTGCGGGGCAGCGGCGCCAGCAAGGACACCCGGACACAGTCTCTGCGGGTTCCAGGTGTTTTACTCACAGTTCTTTAACTCGGTTTCTGCTTACGAAGCACTGACCACCGCTGTGATGGGCTCCAGCCGATCCCGAACAATTCGAGGTCACCGCCGGTGTTTCCACTGTGAGTTTTTTCTGGTCAGGTCCCTCCAATCCCAGTGTATGTTGAATATGGAATTGGTCACGGGTGTTTCCTGCACTCACCCTGGAATCCCGTGTAGCTGTAGAGAACCCGGGCTGAGCTGGAAGCTCCAAGCCACAGGTCCTATGGCGCTCCCAAAAGTGTGAGTAGAAGAAGATTGGACCGAGGTCCTAGGTGCGTCTCACTCCAAGCTGTGCCCGGGGCTAACTGACTATGTGTGAAGATGCTCCTTTCCATTTCCCCAAGGGGTGCCCGCCCCCCAGGTGGCTGTCCCAGTGACCGTGAAAGTCCCATGCTTCGTGATGACTAGCCCCCTATCTACTCCAGGCCATCCCCCTAGTGGGAAGGCACCTGACTGTGTGTGGTTGTGAATGTGAGAATCCCCAGCAATTACCTCTCCTTACCCGGGATGAGTACTAAATCTTAATGGAGATGCAGTACCCTGTGGCGACTGAAGCCTCAGGGGCGCCACAAGGTCTTATCCGGAGTAAACAGACGTTACCGCCATTCATGTGGCTGTCTGTATGTCATTTGGCACAGTTTGATCAATCTGATTCTTTTGGAGATAGTATTGATGGGGCATACTGTTTTTTTTTTCACTGGAACACATGGTCTGTGTGGAAATTCAGCCATATGAATTGTGTCATTGACTATTATAAGGTCCATGTATAGTCCGTCATTAACTGCACAAATATGAAAAAATGGTTGTGTGAATTAGCTCCTTGGCAGCATTTTACTTGCAATAACAGCAGAATGAGCTCCTTAACTGCTCCATCACCTTGAACCAGGGATAACTTTATTAATTAGCAGCCATTTTGGAGACTTTTTGCACAAAAATATCCCAGCTCTCCTTCCTCTTCTACTCTGTCTCCTAAGGCTATATGCGCATGCTGCAGTTTTTTCTGCACACAAACTGCAACCAAAACTGCACCTTGTCAGAGAGAGACTGGAAATGTAAAAAAAAAAACGCTTGTAATGTAGGCGCATTTTTGTTGCGTTTTTAGTGCGTTTTTGTTATTGCGTTTTTTAAAGGAGAAACAAAATATGATAGGAAAGGATAATGGATAGATAGCTAGAATAGATGATAAATAGAAAAAATAGAAAGAATAGCTAGATTGATAGATAGATAATAAGAACATATAGATTACATAATAAGAAAGAACAGAAAGAATACATAGAAAGAAATAACAGAATAGCTTGATAGAGGGTTAGCCAGCTTGGTTAGCTGTTGTTTTTTTATTTTTTTATTTTTTGGGGGTAAATAAAATAATGTGGGGTCCCCCCCTTTTTCATATCAGGTACAGGAACAGTAGCAGCTGCAGGCTGCAACCCTCAGCTGTCTACTGTACCTTGACTAGTTATGAAAAATAGAGGGGATCCACACTTTTTTTTTCAAATTATTTGATTTATTAAAAAAAAAAAAATGACGTGGAATCCCCCCCATTTTTCTAATACCTGCCAAGGTGCAACAGACAACTGGGGGCTGATATTATTAGGGTGGGAAGGGCCATCGTTATTTGGCCCTTTCCAGCCTAACAAGAGCAACCCACAGCCGCCCCAGAAGTGGGGCATCCATAAGATGCACCAATTCTGGCGCTGGACCCGGCTCTTCCTGGTGCAGTGGCAATCGGTGTAATAAGGGGTTAATGGCAGCCCATAGCTGCCACTAAGCCCTAGGTTATTGATGTTAGGCATCTATGAGACACCCCATATCACTAATCTGTAAGTGAAAGTAAATAACCACAAACAGCCAAAAAATCCTTTATTTGAAATAAAATAAAAAGCCCCTTCTTTCACCACTTTATTAACCCCCAAAACACCCCTCCAGGTCCGAAGTAATCCACACGAGGTCCCACGATGCTTCCAGATCTGCTACATCCCTGTCCTGTCACAGCCAGCGGTGATACAGCATGTCTGCCAGCTGTGAGTGTGGACAGAGCCGCAGCGACCATAATGAACTGGGATGAACTGAAGTCACAGCTACGGGTCCCGCAGTACAGCGGGTGTTGCAGCAATAACGTCCCGGGTTCACTGTGGTTCAGGCCGCTACTGAAGTGAGCTGCGCGGTCGGCGGTGCCGTCACTCACGTGAGTCCTCCAGCTGCGGCTCACTTCAGTCGCGGCCTGATTTGCGCTCACAGGTGGAGGACTCGAGCTGTGACAGCAAACACCTGAGTGACTGCACCGCTGATCGCGCTGCTATTAGGCTACATGCGCACGCTGCAGTTTTTTCTGCACACAAACTGCAATCAAAACTGCAACCAAAACTGCACCTTGTCAGAGAGAGCCTGGAAATGTAAAAAAAACCGCTTGTAATGTAGGTGTTTTTGATGCTTTTTTGATGCATTATTGATGCATTTTTTGTGCCAAAAATGCACCAAAAATGCACCAAATTGACAGCATACGTTTTGGATGCGTTTTTTGTGACAAATGTTGACAAAAACGCTAGAAGAATGAACATGTTGCTGAAGAATATGAGGGGTACGGAAACAGTGTGACAGCCAGTGATTGGTGAGTATGTACTGCTTGGGGAGAAAGAGATTGAGGGTTCAAGAGAGACAGAGTACAGACACAGGCATCGACACTGACAAAGCACCGACACCGATATCAACACGGGCACCGACAGGCACCGACACAGGGACATCGGCATGCCAAAATCACTCCAGCATTGATTTTGTCATTCTGGAACTAAGTTGGTGAGCTGCGTTTTTGTTGACAAAACCGCAGGTAAAACGCATGGAAAATGCATGCCAAATGCACCAATTTGATAGCATACATTTTTCCTTGCGTTTTTGATGCCCTCATTGATTTCAATGGGTGACAAATGTTGACAAAAACGCAAGAGAGAATGAACATGCTGCATCTTTTTTGTCAAACTTTTTCAAAATGCTGACAAATAGGGTCAGAGCACACATTGCATTTTTTCATGCGTTTACGCAGCGTTTTAAATTGCTGCGTAAATGCATGCATTCTACGTCCCCAGCAAACTCTGACAATTAGCAAATTCCATGCGCACGTTGCGTTTTAAAACTTTGACAAAAGCGATGCGTTTTAAAAAGCAACATGTAACTTATTTTGTGCATTTGTATGCGTTTCCCTCTTTGTCTGTGGTAGAGCAAGCATCCAGAACGCATCCATTCTGCTTTCAAAATGCATCCAAAACGCTGAGTTTTATTTGTCACGCCAGAACGCAACGTACGCACATACCCATAAAGTGCAAGGTGCGCACAGCAAATCTGACTTCTCATAGACTTTTCTGGGAAGTCAGATGTCAGAAAGTTCTGACAACAAAACTGCACCAAAAAACGCAACAAAAACGCAAAAAAACCCTGCAGCGTGCGCATGTAGCCTAAGTCACAACGCACCACTCTTAGGCGTCATTCAGACATCAAGGATTTTTCTTGTATGCAAAAAATGGTCTTAGTTTCAGCAGTGTTTTAATCAGATTTTGATCGACGTTTGGTCAGTGTCCGTTTATAACATCAGAGTTTAGTAAGTTTTCCTTGTATGAAAAAAAACCTGATTGTGGTTTTTTAAATTTCTTCTATCAAACAGTCCTTGAAAACGGATGGCAATCAAGTGTTGCCTGCTTATTTTGTCTTATTTTGTTTGATCAACGATGATCAATATCAGACAAGTCTCCATGTGTTGGTTCAGACCACTCAGTTCAGAAAATGGATATGTGAACAGCCCCATAGACGATAAGGCTGTGTGCTCACTATGAACGTTTGGTGAGTTTTTGACGCGGAATTCTTTTTCTGCACCAAAAATACAGCATCTTACAATTCCAGCAAAGGGGATGGATTTATAGAAATCTTAGAGTATGTGCACACATGGCATCTTTTTTTTTTTTTTTACCACAAAGTTCCAAAAATGCACCGCAGCAAAAGCACATAAAAAAACGCAATGTGTTTTTACTGTGTTTGCACACTGCATTTTTTAAGTCAAAACTATTGACTGGAAGGGCTCAAAAACGCTGGAAAAAAAACGCAAAACGAATTGACATGCTGCATCTTGGACAGCAAAATCGAAATCTCAAAAAGAAATGCATGCATTTAGGTGCATCTTTGTGACCTCAAAAACGCAGCAAAAGATGCCCTGTGTGAACATAGCCTTATGCCCCCTTCTTCTTTTTTACTTCGTGTAAACTGACCTGTGGTGTGTGTTTGAAGTCAGCAACGTCAATTTCTCTTGCGTGAAGGCTGAAATTTATGTACAGATTTTTTTTATAGACTTGCATTAAATGCGGAAAATACACAGGTAAAAACAGTGTGTTTCAAGTATGGAAAAGCTTCAAAGATGCAAGTAATCCATACATAAGTATTATAAGGAAATACTAAGAAGTATCAAAAACAAAGTAGCTTAGTATTGTTAGGTTGACCTAACGGTCACAGCTATTGCCAGCGATGTCCGAATGCAGAGAGGGTACCGGTGACCCCCCCTCTGCCCTCCCTTTAGCCTTCAATGAAAACAGGCAGACACCGTTATACACGTAAAGGCTAGGAGACGTGCGGCTCCGAATAGAAAGACTGTATTATTTTGTTTACATTTCAAAGTTATACAAAGTTGATTAGGGCGTAACTATGCAGCATACATATTCATTAAGGGTATGTGCGCACGTTGCTTTTTACCTGCTTTTTACCTGCTTTTTTGCTGCTTTTTCTTCTGCGCTGTTTAATGCCAAAATGGATGTGTTCTTCTATTCAAGCAAAGTCTATGGGAATTTGGGTTTCTTGTTCACACTATGTTGTTCAAAATGCTGCCTTTTTGTGGCAGAACTTTGGTCAAAAACTCAGCTTTTCAAAGAAGCAACATGTCAATTGTTTTTGCCATTTGGGTTTTGCACTGCAAAGCTGAGTTTTTGACCAAAGTTCTGCCACAAAAAGGCAGCATTTTGAACAACATAGTGTGAACAAGAAACCCAAATTCCCATAGACTTTGCTTGAATAGAAGAACACATCCATTTTGGCATTAAACAGCGCAGAAGAAAAAGCAGCAAAAAAGCAGGTAAAAAGCAACGTGCGCACATACCCTAAAGGCGTGAATTACATATTCCCAGCAAAAGAAATTAACATAATGACTTATACTCCCATAACAAACTGTTGCGTTCTTATTCCCATAACAAGATGTTTGTCAGTCGTTTCTAAGTCAAAACATTCTGTGTCCTTGAGGTTGGTCTCACAGTTTATTACGCAAATAAGTCTGGTTCGGTCTTGCCAGGGAGAATGAATTTCTATTATTTTCTAAGTCAGTGAAAAAGGTTAACTCTTTCCTCACAGTATAAAACATGACATGCCAAAAAAGAGACAAAAACATGATAAAAAAGCCATGAAAAATGCAAGTAACATTATTTCAAATGAGTTAATCAACAGGAAGTGACGCTGCAGCTGCCACTCACTTCCTGTTAATTTACCAATTTGGTCTGAAAGCGTGGAGAGAGAAGCTGGTGGTGATTGGATGTGTGGCTTGCAGACTTCACAATATCAGAACATACTAATTTGGAGTACTGATGATGGCAGTGAAAGGGTCAGCACACCACCTGTGTCTCACTAACTGGAGATAAGCTGCTGCAGGAGATTCTGACAAGTCCAACACTCAGAGGAGGAGACAGGTGCTGATCACTGCCATCATCTGTACTCCAAATAAGTACATTCTAAATGCAATGCAGCTGAAGGAAGTGAAATGGATTGGGGAAAAGTATTCGCATGAAAGCCACTCACAATTTGATTTTTTTGATGGAATGAAGACAAATCCTCTGATTAAAGTGATTTGCAAAGCTTCATAACTTTTTATGATGGCCAACACTAAGTTTTCCTGTTACACACTGCTCATTTTTGTACTCTAGGACCCTGAGCTCTCTGTTCTTTCTGCTATACTCCCATGTTCAGGAGCAGATACATCTCTCTACAATGTATTGTGATTCTAGAGTGGTGTGAAAATGTGTTTGCGCCCCTTCCTGGTTTCTTATTCTTTTGAATGTTTGTCACACTTAAATGTTTCAGATCACCAAACAAATTTAAATATTAGATAAAAATAACACAAGTAAACACAAAATGCAGTTTATAAAGAAGGTCTTTATTATTAAGGGAAAAAGAAATTGGAAATCTACAGGGCCCTGTGTGAAAAAGTGATTGCCCCCTACACCTATTAACTAGTTGAGCCACCCTTAGGGGCACTTTGCACGCTACGACATCGCAAGCCGATGCTGCGATGCCGAGCGCGATAGTCCCCGCCCCCGTCGCAGCTGCGATATCATGGTGATAGCTGCCGTAGTGAACATTAACGCTACGGCAGCTTCACATGCACTCACCTGCCCTGCGACGTCGCTCTGGCCGGTGAACCGCCTCCTTATTAAGGGAGCGGGTCGTGCGGCGTTAAAGCGACGTTACACGGCAGGCGGCCAATAGAAGCGGAGGGGCGGAGATGAGCGGGACGTAAACATCCCGCCCACTTCCGTCCTTCCGCATAGCCGGCGTGAGCCGCAGGACGCAGGTAAGGTGATGTTCCTTGCTCCTGCGGCTTCACACACAGCGATGTGTGCTGCCGCAGGAACGAGGAACAACATCGTAACATCAGTCCTTCCGAAATTATGGAAATGACCGACGCTACTCCGATGATACGATTTGGACGTTTTTGCGCTCCTTAATCGTATCCAAAAGGTTTTACACACTACGATATCGACTGCAACGCCGGATGTGCGTCACTTTCGATTTGACCCCACCGACATCGCAGCTGCAATGTCGTAGTGTGCAAAGTGCCCCTTAGCAGCAACAAATGCAATCAAGCGTTTGCGATAACTGGCAATGAGTCTTTTACAATGCTTTTTAGGAATTTTGGCCCACTCATCTTTGCAGAATTGTTGTAATTTAGCCATATTGGAGAGTTTTGGAGCATGAACCGCTTTGGGACTGCAGCAAACCACAGTGAGAGACATTATCCCCAAAGGGTGAAATCCTGAAACGATTTCTGAGCTGAAAACATTTAAGTGGGACAAACATGCAAAAACATAAGAAATCAGGAAGGGGGCAAACACTTTTTCACACCACTGTATAGTGTTGACCCCCCTAAAGGCCTTGTTATACGCAACGACGTATCTAACGATATATCACCGGGGTCACGAATTCCGTGACGCACATCCGGTATCGTTAGCGACGTCGTTGCATGTGACAGCAAGGAACGACCGTTAACGATGGAAAATACTCACCTTATCGTCCATCGTTGACACGTCGTTCCTTTTCAAAAAATCGTTGATTGTTGAGCACGCAGGTTGTTCGTCGTTCCCGAGGCAGCACACGTCGCTATGTGTGACACCTCGGGAGCGACGAAGTACAGCTTACCTGCGGCCGCCGGCAATGCGGAAGGAAGGATGTGGGCGGGATGTTACGTCCCGCTGATCTCTGCCCCTCCGCTTCTATTGGGTGGCCGCTTAGTGACCCCGCACGGACCGACCCCTTAGAAAGGAGGTGGTTCGCCGGACACAGCGACGTCGCTAGGCAGGTAAGTCCCGTGTGACGGCTCCTAACGATATTGTGCGCCACGGGCAGCGATTTGCCCGTGACGCACAAACGACGGGGGCGGGTGCTTTCACCAGCGACATCGCTGCGTGTAACACCCCCTTTACTCTCAGGAGACAGAGCATGAAGCTTTGCATGAATAGGAGCTGCCCTCTGCATAGACCACAAACCGTAGTCTTTTGAGGGCTTATCACTGTTCACATTCCTGTGCAAATACAATTTATCTATATAAGTGGAGGTACATTCACTTTAAAGTACATTCTCTTTTTTATGAGAGTCTAGTTGTACCATGTAGTTTCAGAAATGAATTGGCGCCTGCAAAATATTTGCTATCTAATATTCTACGCTTTGGTTATTGTTCAGTGCATGACCTTGTAGTGTGTGTTAAAAGTTCATTAGGGGATCATAACTGAGTGAGCAAACCATCTAATGTGTTGTGATCTGAATTGTTATAAACCTGTTAGCCGGAAAATCGGATTGACAGCCATTGTATAGCACAACAAACAAGGGTTCTGCATCATTATATTTTCAAACCAGAGCAGGACTATAGGCCACAATGAAAGGGAACAGATTGAAATTGTATATAGGGAACTTTTCAATGGCTTTTCACTACCTATTTATTTAGGAAAGTACTTCTCATCAACAAGCAAAAATCCTAGATCTAACTAAGGCACATATATATTAAAAATGTAAAAGAAGAAGATTCACTATGTATAGTGCATGTACTGGACTTAGATTTGGGCAATGGTGCACAGATAGGCCTGCCTTTTACCTGTTATGCCATATGTATCGCCTTAACAAAGAATATGCATGTTCTTTTCAATAAACCATATATGTCTGAGCATGTCTTTTTCTTAAATAGCTTTAAGGAGAATTTATTACCTGCTCAAAATTTTTTAGTTAAGTGCCTTGTAAACATCCCTCAGCTCCCCTGATTCTGATATATATATATATATATATATATATATATATATATATATATATATATATATATATATATATATATATATATATATGAGTGACGTCACCACTGATAGTGAGGTTCACTTCAGTTGCTGCGTGGAGCTCACACCGGGCAGTCATGTTCTATGGCACTCGCTGTGAGCTTCAGATGTTTTTTGCCGCGGGTGTGTTTTTTTGGGGCCAAAAACGTACATCTTTGTGGTTGTGGTCACCACAAAGATGCAAAATCATGCATCTTTGTGATCACCACAAAGATGCAACGTGCGCACATAGCCTAGAGGTATCCTTTCCCCCCAGTGCGCGATCACTTGCCTAGGCCCTGGCTGACCCTGAACTAGCCCAAGTTAGGCTATGTGCGCACGTTGCGTGTTATCATTATCATGCTTTTACGCTGCGTTCTGCACTGCAGTGTAAAAGCATGCGTCCTGCGTCCCCAGCACAATCTATGAAGATTGTGCAAATTCCATCTGCACGTTGCGTTTTAGAACGCAGCATTTCTGCTGCTGCCAAGACGCTGCATTCTAAAAAGCAACATGTCACTTCTTTTGTGCGTTTTGGTTGCATTTTCCACCCACACTCTCTCTCTCTCTCTCTCTCTCTGTCTGTCAATGTTGCTCTCTCTCTCTGTCTGTCGGTCTCTCTGTCTCCCTGTCAGTTTATCTCTCTCTCTCTGTCGGTCTATCCCTCTCCCCCCTTTCTCATACTCACCGATAACTGACCGATCACCGGCACAGCGCTGCACGGCTGTCACATTGTGGCGTCTTCTTCAGCTTTTGAAAATGCCGGCCGCTCATTATTCCATCTCGTATTCACTGCTTCCTCCGCCCACTGGCGCCTATGATTGGTTGCATTCAGATGAGCCCCCATGCTGAGTGACAGCTGTCTCACTGCAACCAATCACAGCCGCCGGTGGGCGGGTCTATGTTGTGCAGTAAAATAAATATATAAAAAAAAAACTGCTTGCGTTTCCCCCCAATTTTGATACCAGCCAAGATAAAGCCACACGGCTGAAGGCTGGTATTCTCAAGTTGGGGAGCCCCACATTATGGGGAGCCCCCCAGCCTAAAAATATCAGCCATCAGCTGCCCGGAATTGCCGCACCCATTAGATGTGACAGTCCCGGGACTCTACCCGGCTCATCCAGAATTGCCCTGGTGCTGTGGCAATCTGGGTAATAAGGAGTTAATGGCAGCCCATAGCTGTCACTAAATCCTACGTTAATCATTGCAGGCGTCTATGAGACACCCCAATGATTAACTTGTAAGTGAAAGTAAATAAACACATACACCCAAAAATTTCTTTATTTGAAATAAAAGACAAAAAAACACCCTCTTTCACCACTTTATTAAAATCCCCATACACCCCTCCAAGTCCGACGTAAACCACACAAGGTCCCACGACGCATCCAGTTCTGCTACACGAAGCTGACAGGAGCGGCCGTAGAACACCGCCGCTCCTGTCAGCTCCATGCGGAAACTGAAGTGAGTTGCACTGTCAGCGGAGACGCCATTCAGGTTACCCGCGGCCACAAGTCTCAGGTGGAGGACTCGAGCTGGCCGTGAGTAACCTGAGTGACTGCACTGCTGATCGCGCGGCTCACTTCAGAGATTTGCAGTCACCGGTGAGTCCTTCACCTGTGATCGCAAATCAAGCCATGGCACACGCACAGAGCCGCGCGATCACCATGAAGTCAGGTTAAGTTCATCCGAGTTCATTCTGATCACGCAGCTCTGTCTCGCTGCCAGCCATGCTCTTTTTGACAGTGCGGTCCCATTCGGCTCTGCTGCAAGTCTATGGGGATGCAGCAGAGCCGAGTGGGACCGCACTGTCAAAAATGTGCGTTCTGGATGCTTTTCCCACTCTGGCAGAACAAGCATCCAGAACACATGAATTCTGCAGGAAATCTGCAGTAAACAATGCATCTCAGAATGCAGCTTTTCGGCTGCATTCTGAGACGCACATGTGTACCGCCCTGAGAGGGGCCGGCCACTTCCTCCGCTTGCTCGGGCCGAGCCGCTCGAGGTCCGGGCTCGGGTTGTCGGTGGCACGAGCGCCTCCGGACCGGGGGCCACGTCGCTCTGTTAGAAGGGAGAGGTAGCGGGGTGGTTGTGGTGGTGGTGTGGGATGAGGCGCACAGCCAGGGAGGGCCGCGTTGTCGTCCAATGGGTTGTGACGCCACCCACGGGTCGTGGTGACGGGATGCACCACCGCTGCAGCTGGAGTGAAGGCGGGCTCGTCCGGGATCGGTGTTGCGGCCGCAGCCTAGATGTTAGCCCCTCTGTGGGTAGTGGCGGTGTGTCCCGTGGCCCCGGTGCGGTTGGGGACTGGAGCGCTGATGTTGTTGTCGGGGTGCAGGGTGCCGTGCCGCGCCGCGGTGTAGTGTTGTGCCCGGATGACACTGGTGTACTTACGATTGATTCACACTCTGAGTCACTGGTAAACCAAAGTTCGGATGTGGTCGGTTCCCGCAGCCGGCTGCAGGTGTCCCCTGTGGGGTTGATGGTGGCCTCTTTCCCCGTGCACCTCTGAATGTTGTGTTTTGGCTCCCCTGCTTGAGCAGTGGTAGCCCACTCCCCGGCGTTGAGCTGCCGGAGGAGCCCTCTGTTGCCCTTGGCGCTGGCCCTTGGCGGTGGCGCTCACCCGGTCTCGGTGGGCTTTTGCCTTCTTTCGGGACTTTGGGTGTGGATGAACCCGTGAGGTCCAGCCAGCAATTAGTCAATTTGCCTATACTCAGTGGCTTCTAAGCTTGGACGGGGTCTGAGTACCCGGTTTCTGGTGCTCCGGTACACGGTTGACTCCCCGGTTCAGGACCGGCGGGCTCCAACCCAGGCCCGGTCCGTACGGTTCCGCTGGTTCCTGTACCGGTACTCCTGTTGACTGCCACCACCGTCTGCCTACCTGACGTTTACAAGGCGCCCAGGCTCCTACCCGGGTCCCTGACAGCTGCTCCACTACCACTCACTGTCAACTCAAAAACTTCTCTGTTTGAACTTCCTGCCCCAGGACAGTAGTCTCCTTGGTGGGCGTGCCTTTCCACCTGACTCTGCCCACCTGGTGTGCTCTACTAGCCCTGAGGGAGGCATCAGGTCTCCCTTTCGGGTGACGTGTGTGACCTCACAGGGGATGGGGATGTGTGTGTATGTGGTTGATGTAATTACCTGTGACCCCTAGGGTCCAGGGCGTCACACATGCAGTGACTTACACGCTGCGGAATAGAACGCAACGTGCGCACATAGCCTTAGTGTGTAGGGCATCAAGACACTAGTCTTCCTACTACAATAAGACCACACAAGAAGAAAGGCAAACAAGTGGGACAAAACACAAAAAGAAACTCCAAAGGGATTTCACAGCTTCTATTAGAAAGAACTCCACAGCTTCAATGGTAAAAATTTTACCAAAGTGGTAAGCATAGAAGATCTATAACCAGCATAGGAGAGAGCTAGGAGTGAGTTTAAACAGGTAAAAGAAGTGCTCATAAAGAGCCGAAGCTGAGGTTTAAAAGTACAAGGATTTTCAGCAGGAAAAGAAAAGCAATCTTTATTACCCCTTCAGCACAGAAAGGAAATAATTCTGCTCCACTTATGATAATCGTCGTACGGGCACCAAAGAGAACCTGGGGTTAGTCAAATGCCTTGACATTCTGATTCTAGATGTTCCATAGGTTAGAGCAGGCTGCAACACATTTGTGACAGTACCCCTCTTCTACAAAGGGCGTCCGGACCAGTTTTATCCTGATGAGATGCAGGGAAGAAATGTACCTACCTACTGGCTTTAATTTCCAATCCTGGTACCTACATTCTTTTCTCTGGACCATAACCCTTCTGTTAAACCAAGTATTGAAGAGAGCGGCGGACAAAACGAAAATCCACTATTCTCGCCACTTGAAATTCTAAATTACCATTAACAATGACTGGAGGAGGTGGTAAGGGTGATGGTTCAGATGACGCAACATATTTTTTGAGCAATAATCTATGAAACACATTGTGATTTTAAGTGCTTGTGGTAATTCAAGGTCAAAAGCCACAGCCTTATTTGTAATTATGCCTGAATAATGAGCCTGAGTGATCTGAAAGCTTGCTAATATATTTTTTTTGGGTTAGCCAATAAAGATATCACTTCTTAAATACTTTTGTCGGTCGTTCTTGGGGCATAAGTATTTGAGTTGATTTTTCTGGCTAACATGGTACCAAAATATTACTTGTATTGTACATTGTAACAACTTCCACTGGAAAGAACTCCACATGGTCAGCATAGAAGATCTATAACCGGCATAGAAAAGAGATAGAAGTAAGTGTAAATAAATGGAGGGAGTGGCCATAAAATGCAATAGCTGAGATTTAAAGCTGCAAATATTTTCAGCAGGAAAAGAAAAGCACTCTTGACCCCTTCAGCACAGAAAGGAAATAAGTCTGCTCCACTCATGATAATCACTACATGGGGTCTAAAAAGGACCTATAAATAGACAAATGCCTTGACCTTCTGATCTTAGATACCCCAGAGGTTACAGCAGGGCGCAACACATTTGTGACAACATTTGAGTAAAAGTATTTTTCTTGATTATAGGTTTGAGATATGTCAATTTTATATTGATAGTAGGCATGTTAGCCGAATTGACCACTGAACTTGGCTGACTTTGAGGTCATTGTTTCACCTCCAGTAACATTACACCTATCGGTACCCAGCGATCACCTTGCTTGAGGTTGATGGGGGAAAGAGGGAGCCCTTTCCCTATCACAGCCCTTTGCATGCTGCAGTTGACCGGGACTTCTATAGATTTAAACAACCTGAGAACGTGGTGCCCATGTTGCTGCAGTAGCTTGGCTGTCAGTTAAGCTAAGCTCCTACCGTGATCATGCCAGGCACAGCTTCTGCACCCACACGATCATATGGGCATACGAGTAAATCCAATAGCGCCAACAGCTTGAAATATAGGCTGTACCGTTACATCTTTTGCCAGGAAATTATTAATGTGTTTTTTCTCATTTAGCAGTTTGCAGGCTGTTGGCTTGTGTGTTTTAACTATAAGAGAAGCAACAGGAACTCCTCCTCTCTGGGTCCAGCTCTTTGCCTCCATCACAGCTTTTCTAATGATTTCTTGGTTCCAGCAGTGACGTTACATTAATTCTGAAGCCAGTCACCGGGCTCAGCCGGTCTGTCCATGTGTGTGCATGAAGCGTTGCAGCAATTTTAAAGTGACATCACTGCTGCAGGTGGTAAACATTTACTGTAGCAGCGGTGGAGACTCCGGGAGGGAAAGCCCTGGATGTTTCCATTGTTTTTGATACAGGCACATAGAGTATTTTTTTACAGCCTTTCCGTAAAGAATAGGCTTATATACCACCCACATTTGTGATTCCTGTCACCAGAGAAGATTAAGGCTCAGCTCATTGCTTGATATTATGATCAGTGTTGTGGTCCTACTTTTAAAGGGAATCTGTCACTATATTTTTGCTATGTAATCTGTGAGCAGCATGTGGTAGAGGCTGACACCCTGATTTCATTGATGTCACTTAGTTTACTTAATGCAGCAGTTGTGATACCATTGCAGGTATCTGATGTAGAAATAGCAGTGCTCAGAATGCTGATCCATATATAACCCCACAACTGATTGGAGTACTCTGTGTACTCTGAATATTGATAGAAAGCTGCTAATCAATGTTATGGGTGGTTTACACAGATCAGTTGACTAGGTGTCAGGAAGCACCTAGTCCTGTAATGATACTCTCTTGCTAGTAAAGCATTGATTTTATTGAAACAGCAGCACACAGTCTATTAAGTGACACATCCCTGGAATCAGGCTCTCTGCCCCTATATCATGTTGCTCTTAGCTGACAGATTCCGTTTTAACTATGCTGTTTTGTGGCTGCAGTTGAGGAAACCAGGGTGGTAGTAAAATTGGTGCCAGTCATCTTCAGGTTTGTTTCAAAGTTAACTTATGTACTTGGAAATACTGTACAATGTAAGGACAACATATTGTCAGAGAAGCTGAACAAGGATTACGGGGAAAGATTCAGTATGTATTGTATTTTATTAATTGAATTGTGGCTTATTTTAGGCTAAACAGTCAAGAAGATGGTTTTAATCCATGATTGACAGCCTTCCTTGTGAAAGTGTGCAGACGTAGCTGTCAATCACTGATTAGGACCGCCCCCTGACTGCAAAGCCCAAAATTAGTGGAATTTCAATAAATGAAATACAATTTATACTGAATCCTTATACTAGTTGGCTGGCATATTAGACTGTATGTTCAATGGGTTCCCTACTAGTGGACTGATTGGAGACATACCGTCTGGGTACCGCGGCATTGGATGCACTTTTACTACTGCGCATGATGACAAATTAAGCTCACATTACTATATTCTGCTCTCATGTCACAATGTATCATCAGTGTAAATTCCTATTAATGTCTTATATTTGCGTGTTGTAGTTTGCCTTTACTCATCACTATGTTGTTTTTTTCCTAAACACTGTATATTTGATAGCTGCTGTTCTGGAAATTGAAAACATATCTACTGAGCAGGGGGGGGGGGGTGTATTTTTATTGTACCCGGTATTGCACAGTGACATTCAGTGAACCGCATATTGTAAATACTTTGTGAAATCATATTTTACATGACTATCTGGTGCCTTGTAAACCTGGGTAGTGGGTGGTCTGCAGGCTTTCCTGATCTTCTGACCATATCGTATGTGTGCATGTCTTTTACAAATAATGAACCTCTGCATGATATGGCCACCCCAAAAATCTCCTTTTTTTAAAGTGCCTTTAATCACTGCAGGCTCGTTTTGTACCCCATGGAGTCTCCTGTATTTGTCCACACATCTGGCAGTATGGCTTCAGCTGATACCGAGTATGAATTGGATTTTTTCTCCTTCAGTTGAGCATTTGTCATGATTCAGATAAATTGCTTTTCATTTCACAGCATTACATTTCAATCTTCTCCTTATGGGTTTTTCTATCCCGTGTCTCCAGTGATTTTTTTCAGTGCACATGGTATTGGTTTTTATTTTAATGCTGCTAAACAAAGCCCATTTCATGTGTCTCCTGGGGAAGTGCTGTGTTCAAGTGCTCAGTTTACACTCCATGACACTCTGAAGAGAGAGTCTCAGGATGGTTCTGATACTACTTACCAACAGTGCCTTACAGATGAGCTATTAGGTCACCTTTCTTACAGGCTAAGGTTTTTATATTATACATATATTTCTTTAAAAGTGATAAAGAAAATATTTTCCAACTTAATTACTTCTGGACTGCCCATAGACTATAAACATCTGGGCAGGCTACACTTTACTCTGCACTGACGTTCTAAAACGTCAGTGCAGTGTAAGCAACTTATACAAGATCATATAGCTGTGGTGGTGTGTGGAGCCAGATGTCTGACACAGCCAGACTCCTCAACAGAAAACCTAAACATGGTTTGTTACCATGTTTACTTTCTTGATCTTTCTATAGACAGCGTTAAACCAGTGTTTGTGTACGCAGACTAGAAAGCACTGACAATGCTTCCTCCTCCAGACCCAGTGAGTGTAAGGAGGTAGCAGGAGCTGCTAAGAGACCCAGTCAGCTCTGCTGTGCAGCCAGATGGCTAAATTTCCCCAGTAGATGTGATTAATATGCCTTTTCCAGTTACAAGGAGAAATCTGCAGTAAAAAGAATATGTCCAATACATAAAACTGACTTTTAAGCAAAGGAGAACACAATTTTGAATGTTTTTAATGGTCATTTGTGATTGTAAAAAGTAAAACAATTTGAAATATAGACATGTATTTCCTATTTTTCTGTATATTTTCCCCCAATAAGCTCATAGGGTACTGACTTGATTTTTGATAAGCTCACAAAGCTGGTGACATGACAAAACACTCGCATCTATAATAATGCAAACAGGTAGAGAAATGTGCTCCCTCACACAAACAATCAGCTGAGTGTCCCTTCCATGCCACCAATATGTTGGCTTGATTTATGATTAATGATTAGGGAGTGCTGCGGCCAGGAGCTCAGTATGTCCGACTGTAGACTTTAGGTCAAAGAAAAGGTTAAACAGTACTACACTGCGACAAAGGTAGAGTCCAATTCAAAAGCTTGTTAGAGTGATTTTATTCATCTACGCGTTTCGCAGATTAATCTCCTTCTTCAGGAAAAAATCACATTACCTTTCTCCTCAAGAATGACTTTAATCTCCGAAATGCGTAGATGAATAAAATCACTCATCTTAACAAGTATTTGGACTGGATTCAACCTTTGCAGCGTGTTATTGTTGAACCCTTTCTTTGACCTGTATTTTACCATATATTGGATTACTGTAGCAGCCGCTACATTTACTTAGTGGTTGTGAATCTCACAACCCCCACAGGTGAGCCTCCTAGATCTTACTTCAGCCCACTGCTCCACCTGGATAAGACGCTATCTGCACTTTTGTTTCTCACCTCTCTAATTTTGACCATGTACTGCAGCAGTTCTTCATGGTCAGACACAGCTAATTATTATTATTATTATTATTATTATTATTGCACCCGGATTCATCCCTCCTTCGTTCCCAATCGGGAACAAAGTACGAATGAATCCGGGTATAGTCGCAGGTTCTATCCTCAAATCAAGGCTCAAAGAGGAACAAAGCATGAAACTATACCCGATCAGAATGAAGTATTGTTCTCAGCGCCAACCAATCAGTGCAGAGGGGGCGCGGAACAGGTGACGCAACTACACGCCTACGTGTCACACTTTAAGATCTCATCTAGGTCGTTGATAGGTGTCAAACATACAGATCCATCCTGCCCAGCAGGACTCCAACGAGCAAAAAATGGCCCAGGACATTCAGCAACGACCAACGATCTCACAGCAGGGGGCGAGTCGTTGGTACGTGTCAAACATAACGAGATCGCTGGTGAAGTCGTTGTTTCGTCACAGAAACTGTGACGTAGCAACGATGTCGTTAGCAATCTCGTTATGTGTGAAGTGGCCTTTACAGTTAGAGCAAAGGGTATGGGATTTCTAGAAATCTCCTGCCCACTAGGATTCACCTTTTATGCTGCGTAAACTGACCTGCGGTTCATTTTTCAAATTCACAACATGTCACTTTCTTCTGCAGTTACGCTGTGTTTTATGTGGAAATGCATCAAAAATCCATTTAATCCGCACCTAAGAATGTCAATAAAGTTTTGTCAAAGCCAAATACCAGGGAGTTTAATAACCAAAGCGGCTTTAACAGACGAAAAACGCAATAAAAAACGACAAGTGACCTAATTTACATATTAGGTGCAGAAATAAGAAATATTTTGCAACATCAAAAACTGATCAAAAGTTCATTGTGCGAACGTTGCCTAGAAGGATTGAGAAGAGTCTGTGCTCAGTTTCTGCCGAAAAATTTCTTCGAAAACTCTGTCCCGGTTGAGTACACCTTGTGGGATAGCTTCTATGCTTTTTTGTTCAAAATAGTGTTAACTAAATACCCAATGTTTTTTAAGTGTATTATTATTTACTTACTCACTTACTTATTAGAGGGTATTTAGTTGTTTTTTTTATCACCGATTCAGTGTGAATGTGCACCTACATCGCACTTAAACCAACATATGTTCTGGCTCATACCTTTTTGTTTTGAAAAACTCTGTGTGTCCATAGCCTAATGATGGAATCACAGACTTTGGATTTTGGATTATGTTCCAGAAAGTTCTCCAGCTATCCCATTCATCTAAAAGAACAATATACAAATGAGTGGAAACAATTTTCAGCTGCAGAAATTTATGTAACCAAACCTACAGTCTAGGAATTACCCATCAGAGGTTGGACACCTTTAGGTCCTGTGCCCACGCTGCGTATTTTGACTCGGATTTTGACGCAGATTTTCAGAAATCTGCAGCAAAATCTGCTTATGTGACGCCCTGGCCTATCAGGTCGTCACAGGGTATTGTGCAATCTGCCCTTTTGTGCAATATCCACCTCCTCCTTGGTTAAGGGTCCCTCACATTTGGTGTTGCCAAGAACAAGCTAATCAAAATCCTAGGAACACTCTGCACCACACCCACCAGACACACCAGTTGACGGCCTGAGTGGAATAGGGTCGCCCACTTGGGGGGTTGGTTAAGGGGGGATCAGGAGTGTCAGGAGACAGTCAGTTAAGGAGTGACTCTCAAGAGGAGAGGTCAAGAGCTGGGCTCCTGGGAACTACTAGGTGCCAGACGTTGGTCTGGGCCTAGTAGGAACTAGACCCCGGTCGCAGGGGATCGTGACAAGGGGCACGGACTGTCGAGGAGGACAGCCGGCGGACTTGTGCCATCACCAGGTAGGGGCCAGGGCACGACTAGGAACGTGGACCCTGGGTCAGGGAGTAACTTCAGGCGTCCTGACAATTTACCCGATGAGGACGGAGCCTTCAAGATCCGTTCTCCACCCGCTCCAAAATCGAGGTACTAGCGCAACAAGGGGGATAGGACTTTCCACTACATGGTCGAGAAAATCCCAAGCGGGAACCCTGAGAGCAAGCTCACCCAGGTAGCCACACTGGGGAGCGGGACCCGATTAGTTTCAGACTAAAGGGACCAACTAAAAGACAAGGTGCCACGGGAAAAGGTCACAGGTCAACAGGCAACACCAATGGGCACGGGACCCAGGCATGCTCCCTCTCAGCAGCAGCGGTGTCCAGAACTTTGGTTTACTACAGTTGTCGGTGTCAACGTTATTGGATTGAGTGAGTAGACAAGCGACACTTACCGTCTCAACGGCACACCCCCGTCACCTTCGCCGAGTCCCGGGGCATCCCCCTACCCGAGGAGGGGTTAAACACCAAGCTGCCCACACCATTGCCACCGGGTACTCCCTATTGCAGCGGTGTTACTCCATCTTATCACGCACCACGGGTGGCGTCACGAACTTTCCACACCATCCCCTGTACATAACCCCCCTTGGTTTGAGGAGCCGTACGACCCCCGGGTCCGGAGCCCTCTCGAGCCACCGCGGATCCGGACCCGAGCAGCCCGGCTGCTGACGCGGAGGCGACACACATGTCCATTGTTGCTGTGCCCACGTTGAGTATTTTTCCCTTGCGTGTTTGGTGCAGGTTTCTTTTTTTATGCACCAAATACGCAAGGCAAAAATAAGCAATGTGGGCACCGCACTTCTGAATTCTCATAGACTTTGCCGCCTTCACAATGGACATGCAGATTTTGCTGCAGATTTCTGAAAATATGCATCAAAACTACACAGCGTAGGCACTGGCCCTTAGGGTTTGGGCACACGTCTTTTAAAGGCAAATTCTACTCTGAAACTCACCTGAAAAAAACACTAACTAAATGATTAATAAAATGAATATAAGTATTTCTTTGTAAAAATGACACTTGTGCATATGGCCAGACTTTTGAGCGTCGTTTAAGCTCTTTAGGTTTCTAACAACGCCAAGAAGTTAAAAAAAGTGAGCAGACCATTCTTCAGGCAATTTCCTCCCTGAAGACGCTCGGTACCTTACTGTACAAGTCAGTTAGAATGTTCAAAAGATGTCCGTGCCTTTTCTTTAATGTTTTGCCAATGTTTTTTCTTGAAATCCGCTAGTGGTTTATTTATTATTGAATAGTGTTAAAAAAATGACTTATAAATGTCATAAAAAAAGTTATAAAAATGCTAGAAAAATGTAAAAAATCCAGGTACAGTGGAACCTTGGATTATGAGCATAATTTGTTCAAGGAGTGTGCTCTTAAACCAAGTTACTCTTATATCAAAGCAAATTTTCCTATAGGAAATGAAACACAGAGAATTTGTTCCCCAACACAAAAATATTTGCTGTATTTATACAAATTTATTACAGTAATATAATGTACTGTATTCATATAACATTATTACAGTACACTAATATAAAATACTGGACAGTAAAAAAAATAAAGCAAATTAAACTGCACTTTAGCTTACAATAGAATTGTTGGTGTGTGAGAGATACAGTATAAGCAATGTGCTGCACTGGTTAGCCGAAAGAAATTACAATAAGATATCCACAAATGCAAATTGATAGACATGTTATATAGTATATACTGTACTGTACAATGGTATACAGCGTACAGTATACAGTACATATGTACAGAAAGTTAACTCCACTGCGGGTCAGAGCCTGGTGACTGGACAGAACCAGACATGTGCACTGTATTTGCTCTTCTTGCAAAGCATTGCTCTTAAACCAAGTTACGAATTTGTAAAAAGCTTTGCTTGTCTTGCAAACCAAGTTACTCTTCTACCAAGTTACTCTTAAACCAAGGTTCCACTGTAATTGTCACAATTACATTGAAAAAATGCTCAGGAAATTACCCAAAAAACTGATGAACAAAAAGCTTCAGGCAAGAAAACCTACTGACGTTTTCTTTAGTGGTCTTTGCTTGAAAACCTCACGATTGACCACCTGAAACATTGTTGCGTGCACATATCATTAATATAATATTCTGTGGTATGTGTATTAAAGAAAACCTTTCACAAAGTTTTTAATTTAAACTCAATACCTCCTACGATTGTCGTTCCTCCACCAATTCTAGAACAGCTTTTCGGTAATAAAGTAGTAATTTTTCTCTTCAACCAACTGGGCGTATACCACACAACTTCTTTGTTGCTTTTATTTCATTCTAAGACAGAGGTTCTGTGCTATACGTCCAGTTGGTTAAAGAGGAAACTTGCTTCTTTATACCGGAGGGCCATAACATTGGAACAGAAAAGCGCAGAAGAAGAAAAGCTGTTCTAGAATGAGTGCAGTGGTGATAATTAGTGAAGGTACGCCATTTAAATTACTAACTATAGAGAAAGATTCTCTTTAATGGCCCTGTGCCTCAGGCTCCTGACTGACCGTCATCTGGCCACAGCTTGGAGAAATTATTCTGCACTTGTAATTTTTCTAGGTCACACTAGGTGGCAGCATTGGACCAGTCTACACAGACTGCTTAGCGTCAGGTAAATAGAGTACTTTATCCAGGATGCTGGTTTTCTTTTCTCCATTCCCAGGATTGTACAGTGAACATCTTCAGGTGTCTGCATATATGCGACTAAATGCTACTTAATCAATGCTACTTGACTCAGTACTTCGGTTCATCCAGTGCTTTTATGAACACTTTATGTAAAGAATAGATAGCGTATACGCATTGTCAGCCTATGTGCAGTATCAGTAGCCGGGAAAAGTTCAGACTGAGTTTGCTTTTGAAGAAATCACTTTTCAGTGTGAATCATGTTCATTAGGTCTATCCGGAACGTGAAGGCAATGGAAGACTAACTGAAAAATTATCATCGGTTGTTTTAAGACATGTTCAAATATGCTATGAATAATGAGTAGTATTCTTTCCATTTACACGCAGCCCTTGTGTACTGTCAGACCGCTTGCTTCCTGCTAGAGGTAATCTATGTTTCCTGCAGCGTGTATTCCTAATTCTAGATTACTGGTATACAGACTGATGCTGATAAAGAAAGGGATTTCTCATTTCTTTAAAAATAAAATCAGGCAGAAAATGCTCTAAAGTAACTAAAAAAAGCAGCGTTCATCTCAGATCCCTGCCAATGCACTCCATAAATACACTAAAGAACCTGTCAACACGATTTTGTAATGAAAACTAAAGACATGACTGTAATAGAGCTATAAGGCTATGTGCCCACGTGTGTGCGCTCTGCACCACAGCGTTTTGTCACTTATGTCCGCTTCAGAGCGCAGCTGAAAAGCTCCGTTCTGAAACTTTGGTGACTGCAGAATTCGTGCGCTCTGAATGCTGCCTCTCCCTATAGACAGAATGGAGACAGCATGCAAAGCGCACGAAAGAAGTGACATGTTGGTTTTTAGAACGCAGCGATTTGACAGCATGAAAATCGCAGCGTTCTAAAATGCAACATAGGCATGGATTATGCACAATCTTCATAGATTGTGCAGGGGACGTAGGATGCACGCAGTTACGCTGCAGTGCAATACGCCGCCTAATTGCATGCAAATACGCAACGTGGGCACGTAACCTTATACTTATTAAAGGGCACCTATCACCAGATTTTTCCAGTGAGCCCTTATATACAGCATTCTAAAATACTGTATATAAGAGACCAGGCTGCTCTGTAGAATATAAAAAACACTTTTATAATACTCATTTAGTGGGCGGTCAGGTCCGGTAGGTATGACTGCTCTTCGGTCCAGCACCTCCTCTCTGCTGTGATCTCCATCCTCCTTCTTCTGAGCCTTGTACGGACAATGTCCCCACATCATCCGCACAGGCTGACATTGCAGTTCTGCTCAGGCGCACTTTGCTCTGCTCTGCTGAGGGCCAATCAAAGTACTGTAATGTGCAAGTGTGAGGAACGGTCAAAGACCAAAGACTGCCTGCGCATGTACTTTACAATACTTTGATTTGCTCTCAGCAGGGCAGATCAGAGTGCATCTGCGCAGGACCGCAATGCCGGCCTGTGTGGATGATGTAGAATGCGTCATGCACATGGGCCTCAGAAGAAGGAGAACTGCGATTGCAGCACAGAGGAGGCGCCGGACCGAGAGCAGCGACACCCATCTAATCGGACCACCCCTTAGATGAGTATTATAAAGGTGTTTTTTACGTCCTACAGAGTGGCCTGGACTCTTATATACAGTATTCTAGAATGCTGTTTATAAGAGCTCATTGGTGGTGGCCACAGCTCTTAAGGGAAAAACCTGGTGACATGTTCCTTTTTAAATTGATACCTTTCATGATGGAATCTGCTTTATTTTTTTTTTCTTTCATCATGATTAGAAGTTTTCTGCTAATTAGATTTTGGTTCACAGGGACCGGTCTTCTCCTCCCTGTCTGTGATTCCCCAGCCCCTTCATCTGCCTCTGGTCTCTGAATGACTGTTGAAATTTTAATCATAGGTGGCAGATCATTCATACTGGAGGCAGGTGGAGGGGCTGGGGAATCACAGACTGGGAGGAGAAGACCTAGTGTACAGTCCGACCCCTGTGCACCAAAATCTAATTAGTAGAAACTTCAAATAGTCATTAAAGAAAAACAGGAAAGCATATTTCTTCAGAAAAGGTATCAATTTAATCAGTATTACAACACCCTTACAGCCATGTATTTACTTTTACAAAACTGTGCTTACAGGTTCTCTTAAGGCATATTGATAAAGGCAGTACTTGGACCCCAACTGATCATGGAAATAAGGAATGGCTCACTAAAGGGAACCTGTCACTAGATTTTTCCCTATTAAACTAAAAGAATCACCTTCTGCAGCTCCTGGGCTGCATTCTATGAAGGTGTACCTTGGCCCTGATTCCCCTTCCACACCCAAAAAATAACTTTATAAAACCTGGCCGTTGGGTATGCTAATTATTTGTGTTGGCCAGATGGGCGGGCTCATTTTCTGCTCCTGTCCCCCCTCCAGTCCTGCCACTAATCGCCGTCTTCCTTTCTTGATTGATGTGATGACACCTCCGTCATCATCTTCGTCGCATTTTCAAATCTCGCGCCTGTGCAGATATGTTGGCTCGCGAAGGCGCAGTTCGCTCTGCCATATCGCGGGCAGAGCAGAAAACATAGCTGCCCTCGCTCATGACGGTGAGCTAAATGCGCAGGTGTGAGATTATGGGCGGGTACGAGGATGGCGCTGGTGAGGTCATGTACAGCGCTGACCATAATCTCGCACCTGTGCATTTGGGTGTTATCAGACAGTTTTCAGGGGGTTTATACTTCTTCCTCCTGTATGATGCTGACTAATCATAAGCAGGCAGCAACGCTCAAAGGAAAGAAGAGTAGAAAGAATACACAGGAATGAATAAAAATACCCATAGGCCATGTGCACACGTTCACTATTTGGTGAATCTTTTATCTCAGTATTTGTAGCCAAAACTATGAGTGAATAAAAAATCCAGGAGTGGTGCCCATGTTTCTATTATATGTTTTTTTCTGATTCTTCCACTTCTGGTTTTGGCTACAAATACTGAGGTAAAAACTCACCAAATACTCAACATGTGCACATGGACTAATAAAGCCATTTACAAAGTTTCATATTGTAAAGGCCATTTACACACAGCGGCATCGCTAGGGATGTCGCTGCCGATCGCACCTGCCCCGTCGTTTGTGCGTCACAGGCAAATCGCTGCCCGTGGCGCACAATATCGCTAGTCCCCTTCACACGGACTTACCTGCCTAGCGACGTCGCTGTGGCCGGCGAACTGCCTCTTTTCTAAAGGGGCGGTTCGTGCGGCGTCACAGCGATGTCACACGGCAGGCGGCCAATAGAAGTGGAGGGTTGGAGAGCAGCCGAAGGAAAGACACGCCCACCTTATTACCGGAGGACGCAGGTACGGTGTTGCTTGTCGTTCCTGGGGTGTCACACGTAGCGATGTGTGCTGCCTCAGGAACGACAAACAACCTACGTCCACAACGACCAACGATATTATGAAAATGAACGACGTGTCAACGATCAACAATATGGTGAGTATTTTTGATCGTTAGCGGTCGCTCGTAGGTGTTACAGACAACGACATCGCTAACGAGGCAGGATGTGCGTCACGAATTCCGTGACCCCAACAACATCTCGTTAGTGATGTCGTTGCGTGTAAATGGGCCTTAAGACCTACAAATTTGGTTGCCAAATCAAGAAGGCCGTAAAGGGCGGTCTAGTATGCATACATAGAAACTATGTAGTTATAAGAAATGGCACTGATAACAAAGCCTACAAAGTATGACTACAACAATTAAAGTACAATAAAATATAAATCTTTCTTATACAGAAAAAAAATATAGAGATAAAAAACATTATAAAATGTTATTCCGAGAACAAATGGTAGGTGAAGAGCAAAGTATAATTAGTAATAATAGCAGCCACTTCTCAACAAAATAATTTTCTCAATAAAAATATTTAAGTGAATATATATTTAGGAATGTATATAACCATAAATATGAAAAGATGTATTTAAGCTCACAACAGGCAATACCTGTGAACAAATGGAGACCCTGATGGAATGAGTCATAAAATATAAAAGATATGATAGTCAAAAATAGAAACTGACTAGAAGAGGCTAAACCTACTCAAAGTATGAAAGGAAAAGTCATATATGAAAAAATAGCAGACAAAAGAGTGTCAAACATAAATAAGTAAAATGCCTCATATGAGAAACACATATAGGCACTAAGTGATATAAATAAATGAAGAAAGCCAGAGGCTATGTAAAGCCAAAAGAAAAAATTAGTAAATCCAATCAAATGCAATGCATGTTACCTAATAGCACCAGATATGCGTTTCGCCGTGGCTTCTTCCAGGGGTGTTGCTTCACAAAATTATATAAAAAAAAAAAAAGTTTTGCTAACCTTTTAACTATCTGATGGGCTGTTTATAGTCACCTGAAGCTCACACATTATTTATTGTACCAATGGCAGCATTACGAGCCTCACTGAAAGCAGTAGCAGTGGGTTCAAGACTAGGGGCCCCAGATCACTGCCCCCTAGAAGTGTGATCTTCCAAAATGTCTGTGAGTGGCAGATTATGTTTTTACCTGAAACACTCCATCCAAAGTACGGAAAATATAAGTAATTAACCCCTATTGCTAGTGTGTAACGAAGATAAATGAAAAGCAAATACAATAGAAATGTATCTGTTGATTAGAAAAATTGTTTAAAAGAACTGAAGTCCTCAGTGGTTGATACCTTTTAATGGCTAACTGAAAAGATGGTAATTGCAAGCTTTCGAGACTACTCAGGTCTCTTCATCAGGCATGGTATAACACAAAATCTGAAGAGTCACATATTTATACACAACAGGACTTAGAATAGTGCAGTAAAAAACCCCCCAAAAAACAAGTATATAAAACAGAACTATCTCTATGGCAGGGCGGCAAACTGTTGTGGCCATATCTGTTGATTAGCTAATTCCTTGCTGCAGTGCATCTGGCTAATATCAGCATATGGGGCAGCTTTGTTCGATCCCAGTGAATGATGACCTGTGACATATGACAGGGAGCCAGGCGTAGCGTTCACTTGTCCTCCTTTTGACCGAATAATGTCTGTGAAGGTTGTGTCTTCCTTTCCCTTAATATATTTCCATTAAAAAGGTTTTGGGACTGTGAAAAAAAGATAAGCAAAATGTAAGCTGAAATTTTCAAGAAGAGGTATCGAGGATCTTTCCGCAGCAGATATGTGCACGGTTCATTGCATTAGTACATCTACACTTAGCATGTTTAAAGCAGGTCACAATCTGAGACCCATTCATTACTGGTTAAGGTCATCTAGAGTTGACGGCAATGTGAGCGAGCACTCGTATTGATTTAAATCGCTTTACGTGATTGTCCACATGGTATTTTACTTAGTAAAACTGGTTCTTTTCATGATTATGATGCGTTCATGAATTACATTTTTCACATTTTATCTATTAGTTTGGGGGATTTTGTACAGCAAAGTGCTGTATTGTGTATGCCAGCTTTTCGCTCCATAGAAATTGTGAGAATTATGCGCTACTTGTTTTAGTTCAGAAAAAAAAGATTAGATTCTAAAAATTATTAGGTATTGCAGGTTAGTCTTTAATACTATAACAATACAATAATTGAAAACTAAAAGAACACTTTTGTTATTTTCTTTCATTTAACTTTGAACAAATGAACAGCATATTCTACAATAGCTTTTTATTATTAGGATTAGATTGCAGTATTAGTGTTCAACAGATATGAATCTAGTATCTGTGTAATATAGAGATGAAGTCATAAGGTTACAAATCCACATTTATTAAAACTTTTTTTTAACAACTTCTAACATTTAATCCCAGTGTATATTCCCTCTGTTAGATCAGTTCTGATCACTACTGGAGATCAACAATAAAACCAAAACTGTGCAAGAACTGCCCAGAAAGTGTTCAATGACACAATATCCTATATAAAAATATTAATCCTCATTATGTAAAATAATTAAAAATGACAATATAGCTCGTGTGAAGTGGGACCATAAAGGCTTATGACAAACTTATCTGTACATTTGTGTGTCCCTGCACCCCAACGCGTGTTTTGCACTTCTACGTCAGGAGGCATGTTGGAAAGAGGCGGTATAAAATGGATACAAATATCCACAAATAAATACATCGTACAGGAGGCTCGTTCACAAATAGACAATAAATTTTATTTTGAACGTACATACAATTAAAAATTGAAATAGTCAATTTCCATATAGGTTGAAAAATATGAGGTAGCAAGTCAGATTATATCACACCCACCCACCCAGGGACAAGCAGGTAATATCCCACATCCACTCCATGTGTCTCAAAACATCACCATAAATTAAATGTCAGTACTAATGTTAAATCCATGGAGAAACACCCTAGGGTCTATCACTTAAATATCAATTGCATAGTATTTTGTGTCAAACACTTACCCATCGTGTATGTATGGGGGAACATACACTGCCAGTCAAAGGTAGGTGAGGAGATAACCCAGTCCCGGACGCGGGTATCGCGTATGCTTCATCAGCAGGGTGTAGGCAAGCATGTGAAACTCATCATGCTCCCCATTTTATACCCATGTATATCATTAGTGGTCAGTGATGTTTTTCCCCATATCGGGACGCTGGCGAGACAGCGGAGGTGCGCGGGACGGGAAACCCGGAACTTGCGTCCACACGCGGCGGCTCTCATCCCCAGGGCGCACGTGAGAGGGAAATCCCTCGATGACGTCTGTAGACATGCGCACTGGTTTCACTGAGGCCGCCGGGTGCAGACACTCGAAAGTCACGTCCCGCACGCAGCAGCAGCGATCACCCATGGGAAAACATAATCATGACCAGTGCAGGCAATGTGAGTAACAGGCATCTCAATTCTCCCGGCATATAGAAAGAGGGAAAAATTATCCCATATACAGTAATTGCCATCTACATTTCCAGTGTGGCAATATCTAACATATTATTATAAGACAACAAGAATCCCATGGTGTCCAACATCTTATACAATTGTGATAAGTGCATCATCGTCCCTGTATCAAGAGTGCATGAATATATAAGCAATCATAAATTTTCCAATATTGCATTCAACTTCATGGACATCATACATACAGGTGAAAGACTATTAAATTGCCATTATGGGACACCATAATAAGCTTGTCATATCCTTGTGTAGATGGTGCATATTTTTTTTTAAATATCCACAAATAAGTCTGGATGAGATCACGTGCAAATTGTGATGTATTAGATAATAATGATAATAGTCCCCCTCCTCAACACTCCTCCTGACAAGTGTGAAACGTGTTGGGACAGAGGGACATATGACCATTATACAACTGTTTACTTGTATAAGCTACCTTGGTTTTTTTTTAATTATTTTACATAATAAAGCTTGTTTTTATATGGGATATTATCATTGCACTTTTTCAAGGCAGTTTGGGGAAAATGGCTTTGTAACAATCGTACAGTCATATGAAAAAGTTTGGGCACCCCTATTAATGTTAACCTTTTTCCTTTATAACAATTTGGGTTTTTGCAACAGCTATTTCAGTTTCATATATCTAATAACTGATGGACTGAGTAATATTTGTGGATTGAAATGAGGTTTATTGTACTAACGGAAAATGTGCAATAATAATAATAAATAATAATAATAATAATAAAATTGATCCCGGAATTGATCCCGGATATTTGGCCGGATGCTGGTCCCCATCCAAGTCTAAGGGGACCAGAATCCGGCTCTTTACAATGGTAGCAGAAGGGATCTGGGAATTGGAGCAAGCGCGTTATACTTACCGAGTCTCCACTTGGCTCTAACGCTACTTCCGGGCCGCTTATTATCCTTCATACATATTCACTGCTTCACCCGCCCACCGGCAGTTCCGGTGTCTCTGATTGGTTGCAGTCAAAAGCACCCCCACCATTTGGACAGCGTGTCTGACTGCAACCAATCAAGCGCTATGTGTGCATCTCTATTGCTGTAAAGATAAATAAATGAAAAAAATTGGCATAGGGTCCACCCATATTATGATACCTACCACAGATAAAGCATATGGCTGAAGGCTGCAGACTCCTGTGCGCTTTGCATGCAGCTTTTTTTCTTTTTCATTATTTTATTAATTTATCCAATTTGCCAGACCCGGATCATTACCCGGGTACTTTTGAACCCACACGGATTGTGGCATGTGAGGAGATGGCCTTTAGATGTATTTCTCCTTTCCCCCCATAAGTAAAAAGGTAATAAATATCTTGATCGTGAATGAATTATCTTCATGGAGTGGAATAGACGAGTGAAAATCCCTAAAGCAAATGTGAACCCAGCCCAAAGTTGTCATACTATCTTAATATGTTGGTATTTACTGGAATAAAAGAACAATATATCTCTGCAGTCCCCCTCACATACAGTGTATGTTGGAAACAGCCAGTAAAAACAAACTGGACCCTTGCTCTCCCATTACAAGTCACAATTGCACTGCTAAACGGGTAATGATAGTTTAATTTTAGATTTTTATTTGCTTTTATATATACTTTCCTTTTTAATAACTCAAGGTGTAGAGTTCCCATCATGCTTTTGCGTGAATACACAACTCCATATAACACACAGAGTACTTTTGTGCGAGCTTAGCTTGTTTTTATTTAACACTGGAGAATTATTACCATATATTCATTGGAAACTCTACGATACTCATATTACATGGAATGTACATTCTTCAGAAAGTGATACTATTTCTTTCTGGCAAATAATCTGCAGGTGGAGAAGACCAAACCCCACCTAGAATATGAAAGATGTTCTGATTGCGAGCAGAAATAGTAATAAAACAAATATCTTAAATCAGTGCAGAGTGTAATTCTAATTTTTATTGATTTTAATATATTACCACATTATTTAGTCTATAAGACACACTTTTTTAAGGCAAGAAAAAAAATCTTACCTTATAGTCTGGAGACAGCTTCATATGATCAATTAGAACACCAACATAACGTCCTTTCCCAACACTGAGTGTCACACGGAGTTGCACAAAACTCGCAGACTGTCATGGTGGCATCAAGCTCTGTTCACATTGCAAATTCTGACACTCTGCCCGATGGTTTCTTTGGTGTTTCTGATCAACACAGGCAGATATGGGTGTTGACCTGCTGTCTGCTTATAGACAGGCTAGCAAGAGTTAACCTCTGCTAGCCTTTTCATTAGGCTTCTTTGATCACATGTTGTAAGGAAGCCTATCACATCTGTTCCTCTCATATTTATGTTGGAGGAAATTTTCTACTCACGCCAACTATAGTTTATTCTGTGTTGGTCTGTGTGTTGTGGAGTCCCAGACTTGCTGGACAAAGAGTTGCTTTGCGCTTGGTGTTGTATGGTGTTGTTACCCATCATCTTGTTTCCTTCCTTCTCTTGTTTTTCTCCTGATCTTTTATTGTCTTATACCCCTATGAGTGCTGAATGTGTGACAACATTTTGGTTTCCATTGTCTGTCTATTCTATTTTTGTGGGTTAAATCACACTCCTGTACCAGCCCCACTGGGGAAGGGTTTGGAAGATCAGGGCTGGTCAGGGCAGGGCCTCGGGAAGGAGACTCAGGCATCCCCACCTTTAGGGCTATCCCTGAGATTAGGGATAGCACAGGGCCCCTAGCCTGAGAGTCAGCTTAGGAGCCCCTATTCCCCACTATCACCATAGTCCTTGTAACACTGAGAGATCTATATAGCAGTACAGTTTTCTATCCTCCTGTCCACAATGAACTAGCTGGTCTGTGCGGGGCAGGAGAGAAAATGGAGGACACTAATGCATCACTAAACCTCAAATGTTACAGGTCCTGATTAGTTGCAGTACTTTCAAGTAGCAAATATGTGCGTGTGTGCATGTAGCAAAGCTGTGTTTATGTATACAGTATAACAAAACAGTGTGCGTACATGGAAGCAAAGCTGTGTGTATGTATATAGCAAAGCTGTGTGTGTTTGAATATTTAGCAAAGCTGTGTGTGTGCAGCATGTAGCAAAGCTGTGTGTAAGTAAGAAGCAGGGATATTTGCATGCAGCAGAACTGAGTGCAAAAGTACTGTGCATTCAGCAGTATTGTGCATATGTGTCATGCATGAAATTCACATGTAGAGAAACGCTTACAGAACTACAACCTCTCTATTCTACCCTATTGCATGATAATTAATGCTGTTCACCCCTCCACTTTCTTACACTCATAGAAGTTTTAATTAGTAGGAAATATGTTTTTCCTATTTCTGCTGTGTAAACTTTGGTTTAAAAATACAATAAATTATGTCCAGGAGCAGTACTATTCTGTTTATCTGGGGAGGTAAACTTACTGCTGGAGAAAACCTTGATTTTGGCAGATTATTGCAGAAAGTTGAGAAAAGAGAAATTATTTGAATTTGTTTAATTTTCAAAAAATGATCAAACTAGAAAAATATCAGTGTGTTGTGTGGTGATTCTGAGAATGGTTGTATTAATGTGTATATATTATATGATATTTTGAGGGTTTATGACAGCTGTGAGTTCTGGGGATGAGACTGATGAATTAGAAACAAATGGGATTTCATTGTTGTGCAGTATATCACAGTGATTCCTCCATACGCTGCGAGGTATGGAATGTACACTAGTATTTCAGAGGATGTATGATAAATTCATCACTCTAAATCAGGCTGCTCTCGCCTCCCACACCGCGTCCACCTGCATGTGAACCTTCTGACTCAGTATTAACCATTCTGATTACTTTGCCAGGAATCTCATCCTAACAGTGATTTATGGCTAAACTGCACTTGTGAATATGTAGTAATTGTCACACTACATAAGCATTTGTGTAATTTGTGTGACAGTCTGCAGATCTGCTTCAGTATTGGATTGGTGTTCTCCAGTCATTTATTTATTTTAAGCCAAAACCATGAATGGATCATAAATGACAGAGGAGATGATTGATCAAGGCTGACAGTTTTAATACTAGTCTTAGAAAAAAATGTAATTGGCGTAAGATGCAGAAAATTCATTAGAGGCATCAAAATCACTCGTAATCCATGATTCCACTGTATGGCATATTTCTGACTCTAATGCACAGGCCTGTGCATTAGAGTCAGAAATATACAGTGGGACCTTGGATTACGAGCATAATGGGTTCCAGGAGTGTGCTCTTAAACCAAGTTACTCTTATATCAAAGCAAATTTTCCCATTGGAAATAATTGAAATGCAGACAATTCGTTCCACAACCCAAATATATTTAATGTATTTATACAAATTTATTACAGTAATACAAAATAATGCACTGTATTCATATAAAATTATTACAGTACACTAATACAAAATACTGTACAGTAAAGAACATATAAAACAAATTAAACTGCACATTACAATAGAATTGTTGGTGTGCGGGAAGTACAGTATAAGCAATGTGCTGTACTGGTTAGAAAAAAAGTACAATACTGTATCCACAAATGCAAATTGATAGTCATGCTATATAGTATATACAGTACTGTACAATGGTATGCAGTACATATGTACAAAGTTATCTCCAGAGCGGGTCAGAGCCTGGTGAAAGGACAGAACCGGAAGTGTACACGGTGAGTATTTGCTCTTCTTGCAAAGCATTGCTCTTAAACCAAGTTACAAATTTGTAAAATGCTTTGCTTGTCTTGCAAAATGCTCTCAAACCAAGTTACTCTTAATCCAAGCTTCCACTGTAATCCAACTATGAACTGCAGAACAGATATCCGCAATAGTCTATTTTAGGGCATAAATTAATGTGAATCTATTGGGCTGTGATTGACCACATCCTTCCTATTGTAGGGGCAGTATGGTAAGTCAGTGGATTAGTTCTGTTGCTTTGCACTGCTGGGGTCTTGGGTTAAAATCCCACCTTTATTTCTTTCCCAAAGTCCAAAGACATACTGATGGGGAATTTAGATTGTGAGCCCCAGTCGGGACAGGGATGATAATGTCTGTAAAGTGCTGCAGAATAATAGCTAGCCACACACACTTGTTAAAAATATTGCTAGGCTCAAATAAAAACACCAAGTATTTTTTGCAAATTTGTGCCTAAAATCTGGCATAAGAGACTTAGGGGCCCATTCATTATTGCATTTGTGTCTTATGATGAGCAGATTTGTGGAAGGTCGGGATTGCTTAGGTCGGCCAGACTTTAGTAAAAAACTTGTTTTGGGACCCGAACTTGACCCTGACCCATGAAACCCCATGTAAGTCAATGAGGACCCGAAATTTAGTGCTGTTAAATAGTCGCAGTAAGGGCTAGGGTCTGCCAAAGGAAGCAAAATGGGAGTAAGAGCATGACAGTTATCCTGCTAACAAATCTGTATAGTTCATAAAAAAATGATGTGTGCCCCCCCCCCTATTTTTGATAACCAGCATAAGTAAAGCAGACAGCTACGAGTTACAGCCCTTAGCTGTCTGCTTTACCTTGGCTGGTTATCAAAAAGAGAGGGGAGTCCATGCCAGTTTGTAAATTTATTTATTTAAATAATTTAAAAAAACGGAGTTGGGTCCCCCCAATTTTTCATAACCAGCCAAGGTAAAGCAGACAGCTGGGGCCTGGTATTATCAGGCTGGGAATTCCTATGGTTATTTTGCCCTTCCCAGCCTAAAGAAAGCATCCCACAGCCACCCCAGAAGTTGCACATCCATTAGATGTGCCAATTCTGGCACTTTGCCCAGCTCTTCTCAATAGCCCTTTTGTAGTGGCAATCTGGGTAATACTTTTGGAGCTGATGCTAACTTTGAAATGATAGCTGGCTTCAAGCCCAGGGGTTAATATTAGAGAGGTATCTATCAAACACCCCCTTTACTAACCCACTGATATGGTGGGGTGTTCAGGCGGTAAGACTTGCTTATTTCAATATTGTTTTATTACAGTCCTTATTTGTTGCCAATTTTTGAAAGAAATTGTAGAAAACTCCTCCAAAATGTGTTCAATGTTTTCTGTTCAAATGATTGACTAATCATCAGGGATGCTGAACAATATGGCTGCACTCCCTGATGTCACGTTAGCAAAAATGCCTTCAATAAAAGTAAAGTCAGTAAAGCATATTATCAACAAAACATTAGGTACGGGTCTTAAATTTGATTTATCTATGGTTAACAGTACAGAACTTGTCTACCCTTGGGTGCATTTTTTTACTTAAATGTATGTATTTTAGCTAAAAGTAATATTTGGGACTTGGAATTCACTTGAAAAAGTGACCAATTAAATTAATATAATGTACAGCAATGTCAAAACAACATTGTCGTGGATATGTTAAAGGGGTTGCAGACTGAAGGCATATAGCTCTCTAGACCTGTGTCACAACTCACAACAGCTCTATCACACGTACCTTAGTCGGCAGTGAGCAGGGCTCTCAAAAGTGAAGACATAAATATTTATCCCTTGCTGATCACAACGGTAATTATCTTCTGTTTAATCTTCCTCAAGGTTTCTTTATTTTTCCAGTTGCATGCGGTCTGTTTTTATGTACTACTATAAAGCTGAGGACATCTTGGGTTAAAACATATTTCTTCAAATTTCACAGTTGTACTCCTTTCTGCCTACTATTTGTGATACAGCTCTTGTCTGTTGAGACACTAGTCACGGGAACTTTATTTCTTCAGCCTGCAACATGTCCTAACACGTGACTAGGGCAGGCTGAAGTTTGACTTATACCAGGGACTCAATTTTATCTCACCCTTTCATTTTGTAACCCTAAAATGGATAACAAAGTGAGTTTATCAGTCTTTGAGCAGCTTCTGTTGGGGTAAATATATAGAGGAGAAGACGCCGTCAGTAGAGCTGCTACTAGAACGACGGCAACACCGCTTCCAGAAAACAACTATCAGCGTTTTCCTGAAGCGGCTTGGCCTGGGAAAAATTGGCTGCTGCCCTGGTGTTTAAATGTGTAGACTTAGTGGTAGACATCAGCACATTATCATTTAGTTGTCAGATGAAAGGCAACAGGATTTAGAGTTATGGCCAAAATAAATTGGAGCTCCAGCCATTTAAAAAATAAATAGGGATTTCTCTTTTCACTGAATTTTGGCTCTGTTTGTATTAACCCCTTCACAACATCTGCCGTACATGTACAGCGCATGTTGGACGCTGGTATTTGGAGCGAGATTACGGGGTGAGCCTGCTCCTTACTTGGCAGGTATTGGTTCTATATTACAGCCAGCACCTGCCTCTGAACCTGCAATTGTTAGCCTGTTAAATTCTGCTGTCAAACTCTGGTAGCACGATTCAACATGCACCAGCATAGGAATGCACTATTTTAAGCACCCATTAACGCCCATGATGTGAGCGCGATTTTCAGATGGGTTGCGGTGACAGCAGATAGTCTGTAGAAGAGCTCCGTGCTTGTCATAGCAGTGCTCAATTGAAACCCTGCTTGTGGCCGGGCTTCGAAGGAGACTGTGATTTTCACTATATGCCGCAATGCTGTGGTATTGCTGTATAATGCACGAACAATCAGAGGATTGCAGCCTAAATTCCTCTAAGGAGACTATTAAGAACAGTAGAAAGTAAATAAAATAAGTTGTTAAAAATATGAAAAAATAAAAAACCCCCATAAAAGTGCAAATCACCCCCCTTTTTTGACCTATTAAAAAGAAAAATAATAGGTTTTTTTTTAAAAAATACACATATCGCAGTGTTTAGATAAGTCCGGTCTATCAAAATATAAAAATAGTTAACCCGATCGGTTAACACTGTACACCAAAAAAATTCAAGACTGCGAAAATGAATTTTTGGAGGGTCGCTGCATTTCCACAATAAATAATGTAACAAGTGATCAAAACATCATGTCTATCCCAAAAAGGTATCAACAAAAATGTTTTCTTGCCCCTCAAAAAATAAAGGGTGTTTTACACGCTGCGACATCGCTAACGATATATCGTCAGGGTCACGTCGCTAGGGCCGCACATCCGACGCCGTTAGCGACATCGCAGCATGTGACACCAAGGAGCGACACTCAACGATCGCAAAAACGTCAAAAATCGTTGATCGTTGACACGTCGCTCCTTTTCATAATATCGTTGGTGGTGCATGCCGATGGTGGTTCGTCATTCCTGCGGCATCACACATCGCTATGTGTGACACTGCAGTAACGACGAACATCTCCTTACCTGTGTCCACCGGCAATGAGGAAGGAAGAAGGTGGGCGGCATGTTCCGGCCGCTCATCTCCGCCCCTCCTCTGCTATTGGGCGGCCGATTAGTGACGCCGCAGTGAAGTCGCTATGACGCCGAACGCACCTCCCCCTTGAAGGAGGGATTGTTCGGCGGTCACAGCAACGTTGCTGAAAAGGTATGTGCGTGTGATGCTGCCGTAGCGATAATGATCGCTACGGCAGCGATCACCAAATGTCGCACAAACGACTGGGGCGGGTGCTATCGCGATAGCTAGCGATGTCGCAGCGTGTAAAGCACCCTTAAGAACTCACACAACTTCTTGGAAAATGGGGACACCTTCATCAAAATTCTTTGGGAAAACGTCTGATTTTTTTCACCACAAAAATAATACAAAAAAAACCTTATATATTAGCATATTTTGTATTGTCGTAATTGGACTGATGAGGAGAATCTTATTGCAAGGTCATTTTACCACAAAATATACACTGTAAAAATAGCTCCCAAAACAACCGTGTCAGAATTGTTTTTGTTTTTTTTCACAATTTCTCCCCATTTGGAATTTTTCCCTCTTTTCCAGTACACTCTGTGGAAAATACATGGTGTCATTCAAAAGTACAACTCATCCTGTCCTGCAAAAAACAAGCCCTCATATGTCTGTGTGGACAGGAAAATAAGTTATGACTTTTGGAAAAAAAGGGAGGAGAAAACAAAAGCGCAAAAAAATACAATAATGATAGGTATGATGAAACTAATGAAGGTAAAAAGAAATTAACAACATAAATGCTCTAGGCTTTAAAGACGCTATCATGTTCTACTATTTTGTTCGATCAACCTCTTTAAGTAAAGGGAATCTGTCACCTACTCACCTATGGGGTGGTCCTATCCAGTCCTGTCCGATGGGCATCGCTGATCTTGACCTGGCGCTTCCTCTATCCTTGCGATAGTTGTCCTTCATGCTTCGTGTGGATGACGCATCCTAAGTCATCCAAACAGTGTCCTCTATTGCACTCTGTGAGGTAAATCCTGGGATATGAAGAGGAATTATGACTAGAAGTCATAATTGCTCTCATCACTCCCTGGCAGTGCCCCCCTCCCTTCTTGTGCTCAAATGTCCAGCATCTGTGAGGGTGTCACATCCCACTTACACCTCCAACAGCCATCTCCTCTGATATGGAGATGAGATGATGTGAGGACAATGGACCCAGGATGACTCCCTGCCGTCACCATGTAACAAGAGTTGTATCTCATTAGCAAGGCTTGGAAGTAGCCGCACTGCCCTGAAGAAGATACGAAACGCGTCGGTGTGTGGTGGCGCACGGTCAGCTGGGACTTCACCATGAGTAAGTAAATCACTTTAAGGTTTTCCTTATCCACATGTGTCTTACACTGGGAGCTTTCCCCGCATGTGTGATCTAATGACACTGCTCTTTCTCATGGTGATTCCTCTGGACTGACTGCCCCCATATGTGCTCTGGGTTTTTATCTTTTTGCCTGGTTTTACTAATGTTTGTTGATAATCTCTTGGATCACTGTCTTGGTGTTATTTTATCTGGATCTTTTTTGTATTGAATAAAGATTTTCTATGACTTTTTGCACCAGACTCAGTTTACAAGTGTTTCCTTGAATATATACTATGGGGTTTTCCTCCACCCTCTCTTTGTTCTCTGGTTTGCACATATGTATATTCTGTAGATTCCCTATTGTATATATTGTAGTTCTAGTGTGCTTTAGGCTGATTAAATTATATAATTAATCTTGGGCTGTTCTGTTATCTCGATCTTGAATCCCACGTCTGTGTGTTCGGCTAATAGTTACCGTGAAGCGGTTGGTGGCAGCGAGTTGTGCCAAGGATTATTGTGGGGAGGCCAGTGAGATTCGGGAAGATATTATATATTCCGCCCGCGGAGGTCGGGGGAATATATACCCTACTCTCACCGGGGACCCTTCAATAATCGGCATAAGTAGTATAGCGGCCTCCTTGCTTATTGTCGGGCAATTCCATAATTGGCCTGACTATAAGAGGGGCGCTAGAGAGCGCGTCACGTGCTCTGTCTGTCGGTCGGGAGGTATAAAGGAGGGGTGACCCCCACTTGTTACCCCCCGATTGTGACGTACTGGTAGCCAGCGCGGGGGATTTCTGAGTGACCCCCCCGGTGGTTTGTGACATATTGGTGGCAAGCGGTGGGATCGAGATAATAGTGTGTGTGAGTGTGAGACCCATACTCCCAGACACTAAAGACTGCCTGCAGCAGCTGTGGCTGCTGGGGTCTTCAGACTAGCTCAACACTAGAGTGTCAGAGTGCAGATACTGTAAGGTGTGTGGAGGCATCAGGTGTCAGTTCTGTGTCAGTGACCAAAAGTCTGCAAGAATGGCTGAGAGCACCAGGAGCAAAGCCAAAGGAATGGCCGATGCTAAGGCCAGAGACGATGAGGAGGTTGTCCACGAGTCCTCCAGGAGCTCGACGCCAGAAAACAGCTCTGCAGAGGACATTGCACAACCGGGCACTGCTGGACAAGATGAGGAGCAGCTCGCCCAAGGGTCCTCAACGAGCCAGATGCCAGCCCTCCGCTCTGCAATGGACAGTGAATCACCAGGCTCCGCAGCGGGCCGCAGATCACCACGTGCCATTCCACCGAGCCTGGGAGGCTCGGATAGCCTTCTTCAAATGGCTATGGCCCTACGCCAGGCTGGAGACCGGGAGGGCTACAAGGAACTCATGGCCGAGCGTGAGCGGCAAGCAGCGCGTGAAGAGCGCCAGGCAGAGCGTAACTACCAGCTGCAGCTAGCTCAGCTCCGGCCCTCATCAGCCACCCGTGACCTTCCAGACACCAAACTTCCAAAGGTCCGTGTTGAGGACTTCCCAGTGCTGGAGAAGGATGGAGACTTGGACTCTTTCTTGACTGCTTTTGAACGGACTTGCTTGCAGCATCATCTGAACAAGGACCAGTGGGCCAAATACCTGACCCCCCGTTTAAGGGGTAAGGCCCTGGATATCCTTGGGGACTTGCCTGCTGAGGCGGATCAGGGCTACGACACCATCAAGCGGGCCCTGATCCAACAGTACAACCTCACCCCGGAGTCCTACCGCAAGAAGTTCCGGACGCTGCAGAAGGGACCAAAGGACTCCTGGGCTGACCACCGGCGGGCACTTGCCCGAGCTGCCGACCACTGGACCCAAGGCCTGCAGCTTTCCACCGGACCGGAGATCCTGGACTTGTTCATCACGGAGCAACTCTTGTGGAACTGCCCTGAGGATCTCCGCCAGTTCATCCGAGACCAGAAGCCAAAGGGGTCCACGGCTACAGCTGCCCTTGCCGATGACTACACCAACAACCGGGCCCCTGAGGCCAGGAGAGCGGCCACCAGCAGCACCTGGAGAGGGGGTAAGATGAATTCTGCGACTGCCCCACCTGCCCCTAGACTGCAGGGGGTGTCCCCCTCAACTCCCCTCTCCAGGCCCGTGGCGGAACCAAGACGGTGCCACCAGTGCAACCTACCTGGACACTTCAAGGCCATGTGCCCTCAGCGTCCCAAGGCCCCGGCTCCGTCCCCGTCCCAAGGGCCGCCCAAGGTGTATTGTGTGGGTGGGGGTGGTGGTAGGTCCCTGGACAGCTTCCAACCTGTCACCGTCGGCCGGTCTGTGACCATAGGACTGCGAGACAGCGCCTCGGAGGTGACTCTGGTGCGGCCTGAGATGGTGTCCCCCCAAGACTTGATCCCTGGAAAAACCCTCGCTGTCTCCGGGATTGGAGGCATTGACCCGGCGCTGCCTGTTGCTGACATTTATGTGGACTGGGGCGCAGGGCGGGGGGTGAGGGAGGTGGGGGTAACTGATCGGATCCCTGCAAACGTGCTACTTGGGACAGATTTGGGGCAGATAACCTCCCAGTTTGGGCCCCCCCCAAGGGCTGAACCTTCAGCCCGTACTGACATGACTCCTAACAATGTTAATGTGTTATCTATGAATGATGTAAGGGAGGAGGGAGTGAACTCTGATATTTCTGCTTGCATAGACACCATAGACACACACTCAGCTGCAGCTGTGACAGGGGAGGGGGTCAGAGAAAGGTGTGACAATGCCTCTACAAGTAACCAGCCTGTGAGCTGGGATCTGTTGCCCTCTGCAGGGATAAGCAGAGAGCAGGGTGCTGCAGGGGGAGGACCAGTGTGTGGGGTGGGGGCTACCACAGCAAATGTGGGGTCCCCAGAGATTTCACAGCGGGGTTCTGTTGCTGCAGGAGGGGAACAGGCAGGTGAGATTGGGGCCGGTCCAGGAGCGGAAGTGCTCCCAGGTAAGATCTCGGTGCATGGTTCCCCCACAACCGGGGTGTCAGGAAGCCAGGTAGGTCTGCCTGAACCGGCGACTTGGTCAGGAACGGAGGAGGAGCAGGCACGACCCACGGTCGCAGCGGCTGTGGCCGCTGTCACCCGCAGTGGGAGTGCTGGAAGCCAAGGGGCCTCCCGGAGGTCCGATAGCTCTTCCCCTTCTGACCAAGTGGCAGCCGAGTCAGGTGGAGGCCAGGACACAGGTCCCGGGGTACTGACTGAAGATGTGACAGTCTCGTCGATTCTGGCCACATCTAGTCAGGGGTTTAAGGCAGCGTTAGAAGCTGACGACAGCCTGAAAGCTCTTAAGGAGCAGGCGGCACAGCCTCCCTCGGACTCGGACCCGGAGCGAGTGGTCTGGGACCAAGGACGGCTGTACCGGGCCACGGTCCAGCAGGGTTCACCGGAGGCGTGGCCCAGGGACCGACAGTTGGTGGTACCCTATCCGTTCCGGACGGAGTTGTTGCGGATCGCACATGAGATTCCGATGGCCGGACACCTAGGGATCGCTAAGACCAAGGCCAGGTTAAACCAGCATTTCTACTGGCCAAAAATGGGGGCCGATGTGGCTGCCTACTGCCGTTCGTGTGAAACCTGTCAGAGAGTGGGGAAGGCGGGGCCACGCCCCAAAGCCCCACTGGTATCTCTGCCAATCATCGATGAGCCTTTCAGGAGGGTGGCTGTGGATCTGGTCGGCCCGCTGGCCATCCCCAGCAGCTCCGGGAAACGCTTCATACTGACGGTAGTGGACTATGCCACCCGGTACCCAGAAGCAGTGGCCTTGTCGTCCATTCGGGCTGACAAGGTGGCCACCGCATTGCTGGAGATTTTCTCCCGAGTGGGTTTTCCCCAGGAAATGCTCACTGACCGGGGGACCCAATTCATGTCCCAGCTGATGGAGGCCCTCTGTAAGCAAGTCCAGGTGCGACATCTGGTGGCCAGCCCGTACCATCCACAGACTAATGGCCTGTGCGAGCGGTTCAATGGCACCTTAAAGCAGATGCTTAAGATGTTGGTCGACTCCCATGGGCGTGACTGGGAGCGGTATCTCCCACACCTGTTATTTGCTTACCGGGAGGTTCCACAGGCCTCAACAGGATTCTCACCGTTTGAGCTCCTGTACGGGCGACGTGTGCGGGGCCCCCTGGCTCTGGTGAAAGAGGCTTGGGAAGGGGATTTGGCCACCCCTGGAGTGTCGGTCATCGAGTATGTCATGCGCTTCCGGGACAAAATGCAGGCCTTGACGCAACTGGTACACGACAATATGGCTCAAGCCCAGGCCGATCAGAAGCGTTGGTACGACCAGAACGCTTGTGAGAGGACCTACCAAGTGGGTCAAAAGGTGTGGGTACTGGTCCCCGTACCACAGGACAAGCTTCAGGCAGCCTGGGAAGGCCCATACCTCGTGTACCAGCAGCTCAACCCTGTGACGTACCTGGTCACCCTGGACCCTGCCCGTGGAAGGCGGAAGCCCTTCCATGTGAACATGATGAAGGCACATCATGAGCGGGAGGCATGTGCGCTCCCCGTGTGCAACCTGCCCGAGGAGGGAGAAGCGGAAACCCTCTTGGATATGCTAGCCCAGGTTAGGGCAGGCGGATCCATTGAGGATGTGGAGGTTGGCCACCAGCTCTTGGAGGACCAACGGTCCCAGCTGTGGGCCACCCTACACCCCTTCCGGGGGTTGTTTACCAACCAGCCCGGAAGGACTGACTTGGCTGTCCATCACGTGGACACTGGGGATCATCCCCCGATCCGGCGTTCAGCATATCGGGTCTCCCTGGAGGTGCAGCAACACATGCGCCAGGAGATTGACGAGATGCTGGAGCTGGGGGTGATCCAGGCATCCAACAGCGCTTGGGCCTCGCCTGTAGTCCTCGTCCCTAAGAAGGACCGAACCACTCGGTTCTGCGTGGACTACAGGGGGCTCAATGCTGTCACGGTCGCCGATGCGTACCCAATGCCACGCATCGATGACCTGCTCGATCAGTTGGCCGGGGCTCAGTACCTGACCATCATGGATCTGAGCCGGGGATATTGGCAGATCCCCCTGACTCGCAAGGCCAGGGAACGCTCTGCCTTTATTACCCCATTTGGACTGTACGAGTCCACGGTGATGCCATTCGGGATGAGGAATGCCCCTGCCACTTTCCAGCGGATGGTCAACACCCTGCTCAAGGGACTTGAAGGGTACGCGGCCGCGTACCTGGATGACATTGCCGTCTTCAGTCCCACCTGGGAGGACCACCTAGAGCATCTAGCACAGGTGCTCAGGCGGATCCACCGGGCAGGTTTGACCATCAAGCCGGGAAAGTGTCAGCTGGCCATGAGCGAGGTCCAGTACCTCGGTCACCGGGTAGGTGGGGGAACGCTGAAGCCCGAGCCTGAGAAAGTGGAGGCCATCGCATCCTGGCCCACCCCCAGGACCAAGAAGCAGGTGATGTCCTTCTTGGGGACCGCTGGGTACTATAGGAGGTTTGTTCCATGCTATAGTAGCCTGGCAAAGCCCTTGACGGACCTCACCAAGAAGAAGCTGCCCTCTGCAGTCGATTGGACAATGGACTGCGAGACAGCCTTCCGGGCCCTAAAGGACGCCCTGTCCAGCCCGCCCGTGCTACAGGCAGCCGACTTCACGCGGCCGTTTGTAGTACAGACCGACGCCAGTGACTTCGGCCTCGGTGCGGTGCTCAGCCAGGTGGACTCTGCGAGCCAAGAGCACCCAGTCTTGTACCTGAGCAGGAAGCTGTTACCAAGGGAAGTGGCCTATTCTACAATGGAGAAGGAGTGCCTGGCCATAGTGTGGGCCCTGCAGCGTCTGCAACCCTATCTATACGGGCGCCACTTCATCGTGGAGACGGACCACAATCCCCTCAGCTGGTTGCACACCGTCTCTGGGACGAATGGGCGATTGTTGCGATGGAGCCTTGCGCTCCAGCAATACGACTTCACCATTCGCCACAAAAGGGGCCGTGACCACGGTAACGCAGACGGGCTGTCCCGACAAGGAGAGGTCGCGGACGGGCGCACGGGGGAACACCGGAGTGTGCTGCCCCCTAGCGCCCTCAAAAGGGGGGAGGTGTGAGGTAAATCCTGGGATATGAAGAGGAATTATGACTAGAAGTCATAATTGCTCTCATCACTCCCTGGCAGTGCCCCCCTCCCTTCTTGTGCTCAAATGTCCAGCATCTGTGAGGGTGTCACATCCCACTTACACCTCCAACAGCCATCTCCTCTGATATGGAGATGAGATGATGTGAGGACAATGGACCCAGGATGACTCCCTGCCGTCACCCTGTAACAAGAGTTGTATCTCATTAGCAAGGCTTGGAAGTAGCCAGACAGAACGACTCCAGTAAAAAATGGTTCATATCTCGCAAGCCATATCTCCGATAAATATGGCAACCATAAAAATGGTGTTTGCGCAGGCGGACGATGCTGGCACACCTTTTTTATGGAAGGGGGAGCTTGGGAAATACCCCAGGCGTGATATCAGCCATATGGGAACTCGTAGACAGGTCATGAGTCCCCTCGTTCTGTAGCTAAATTCATAACTGTCACAATGAGAGCATTGGCGTCAGCCTACGATGCTCCCAGGCAAAGTTATGGCCAATATCCCCTTTGCTGGATAATTCTGATCCATGCAGGGGGAGTGGCAGTGCTTCCCTGTGAGGTCACTAAGGTAGGAGGGGACCTGGATCTGCCCAGGTTGATAACCCTACTTCGGCCATTTTCCAGTGTTCTTCTGCTCGGGGGCCTGGTTGGGAAAGACCTGTGAGGAAGAATCCTAGAAACCTGGTCTACAGCGCCCCCCTGTGGCCAGACACACAAGGTAACTGATGTAATTGTATACCTGTTTGTAACCCATGCTTTATCTGTAACTGTACTCTGACATATGTATATTCTGTAGATTCCCTATTGTATATATTGTAGTTCTAGTGTGCTTTAGGCTGATTAAATTATATAATTAATCTTGGGCTGTTCTGTTATCTCGATCTTGAATCCCACGTCTGTGTGTTCGGCTAATAGTTACCGTGAAGCGGTTGGTGGCAGCGAGTTGTGCCAAGGATTATTGTGGGGAGGCCAGTGAGATTCGGGAAGATATTATATATTCCGCCCGCGGAGGTCGGGGGAATATATACCCTACTCTCACCGGGGACCCTTCAATAATCGGCATAAGTAGTATAGCGGCCTCCTTGCTTATTGTCGGGCAATTCCATAATTGGCCTGACTATAAGAGGGGCGCTAGAGAGCGCGTCACGTGCTCTGTCTGTCGGTCGGGAGGTATAAAGGAGGGGTGACCCCCACTTGTTACCCCCCGATTGTGACGTACTGGTAGCCAGCGCGGGGGATTTCTGAGTGACCCCCCCGGTGGTTTGTGACACACTCCTACGCCTTTCTATCTGACATGCTGAGGGCAGAGAAAAGTACTGTAATGCGCAGGTGCGAGGAAAGGTCAAAGAACACCCACGAATGTGCACTACAGTGCTTTGCCCTCAGCTTGGCAGAAAGAAGTTTGTGTGCACAGAAGCGCAAAGCAGGGCACTTTGTGGATGACGTAGGACACGTCATCCACATGAGGCAAGAAGGAGGACAGCAATCGCAAGGTTAGAGGAGGCGCCAGACCCGAGATCAGCGACGCCCATCGAACCGGAATGTATATGACTGCCCCGCGGGTGAATTGGTGATGGGCTCCCTTTAATGAGTCTATCTAGACAGCACAAAACGCACATCGACAAAGGGGGCAAGTGGCTGGAGCTGCGGGGGTTCAACGGGTGAGTATTGGTTATTTTTATCATATTAATTTTACGGCACAATTTTTTATATCCTGTAAGCCCCTTTTAAATAAGTGACAATTATCTTGCATTATCTTGTTTTTTTTTATACGAAGACATTGATGACATACATCTGATATATTCTAGAATTACACAAAAGTTCCTTGAATATTTTAAACAAAAATCATATAGAACTGCTATGACTTTATCTACAAATCATAGAGGTCTCCCTTGGTTTTATCCAGAAAAATTATGGACAACTCAATCGGAGGACCTTGGCTTTTATAAAGAATAAAACTGTCTAAGAATTATGCAGGCAATGTTTGGTTTTATAGAGCAATAGATATCAAATGCTCCTTTCACACCACTGAGCTATTCCGCTGATACATCCCATTCATTTTATATGGTTTTCAGACAGCATTTCAGTCTAAGGTAATAAAGTATCTGGTAAATATAGGTCTATATATTGTCTTCTTGCTGTTATTCAGCTGTTTGGATTTTGAAGCATTGCATGCCAGCCTCCAGATTGTGGACGGACTCCTTCACATGGCGCAAACATCAGCACAAAGCTGGGATATTCATTCATTTTCACTTCCTGATAACTGAATCTTGAATGTGCAGCAAACTTTATTCCAAAGCTGAAATCTCAGGAGGCGGCAGCACAGTTCTGTACTTACTGGTCACCGCAGAGGAATTGTACCGTAATATTATATGAAACGCAGTTCAAATAAATGAGCAAACATGAAATATAACATTGTGCCAAGCCTGCCAGTGCAGGAGCTGCTTGTTGCAATAGCTTTTCACTCTTGCTCTAGGGTTGTTGTTGAGTGTAAAACGCCTTTTTTGATGTGCTTATGTCCTAAACAGTAACATGGACAGAAGTTGACCAATTGGCTCAACATCCTACAACCAATTCTGCCAGGATTTTGGCAAACTGATCACAGTCATGTAGTCTTCAGGATTTCCACTTCTGAGTAAGCAATGATAGTACATCAGATGCGTTGATTGGACTGTAAACACATGATGTGAGAGATTTCCCCACAGATCACAGTGACTGTCACATGTTAGCAGCTGTCCTTTAAGTCTAATGCAGGCTTTACATGAGACGAGCTATCGTGCAATGCATCGTTGGGGTCACGATGCGATGCATCGTTCACGACGTCGTCTCGTATGACACCTCTGAGCGACGCAGAATCGCTCGCAAATCGTGAGTCGTCTACTCATCGCTAAGTTTTAAAAAATTGTTAATTTAACTTGGCGCCGGTTGTTCATCATACCCGGGGTAGCACACATTGCTCCGTGTGACACCACGGGAATGATGAACACAGCTTACCTGCGTCCCGCGGCACCCGCCGGCTATGCGGAAGGAAGGAGGTGGGCGGGATGTTTACGTCCCGCTCATCTCCACCCCTCCGCTTCTAATGGCCGGCGGCTGTGTGACGTCGCTGTGACACCGGACGTCCCTCACCCTTCAGGAAGAGGATGTTCGCCGCCCACAGCAAGGTCACTCAGCAGGTAAGTACGTGTGACGGTGGTTAACGACTTTGTGCGACACGGGCAGCGATTTGCCCGTGACGCACAAACGACGGGGGTGGGTACGATCACTTGTGCAATCGCACGATAGATCGTAACGTGTAAAGCCTGCATTAGGCTATGTGCCCACGTTGCGTCCTGTCCATGCAGAAATTTCTGCAGCAATTTGAACAGCACATGTGCGCTTCAAATCGCTGCAGAAACACTGGGTATGAATGCACTGAAAAAGCCGATTTCATGCACTCTGGATGCAGCCCCCACCATAGACAGAGCGGGACCTGCATCCAAAGCGCACGGAATAAGTGACATGTTGCTTTTTAGAACGCAGCGATTTGGCAGCATGCAAATCACTGCGTTCTAAAACGCAACGTGCGCATGGATTATGCACAATCTTCATAGATTGTGCTGGGGACGCAGGACACATGCAGTTACGCTGCAGTGCAATACGCAGAGTAACTGCATGCAAATACGCAACGTGGGCACATAGCCTAAGGGTTCTGTGGTTAAGTGTGGAGGGCTGGACTTCTAGACCAGACATTTAGCATTTACCAGCTGATTTACATAACAGAAGAAGCTTGATTTGTCCTTCCTTGGTAAATGGATCTCTGGCTACTAAAGAATGTTTCAGATGACTTAAGTAACATACTCAGAACTGTTGGTTTAGTAGTACATATGTGGTCGATACAAAGGACTGGCACATAACTTATTCCTTCCAAAGACAATACTAAGGACCAGGGGGCATTCACTGCAAGTGGAAGAAAGGAGATTCCAGCAACTAAATAGAAAAGGGTTCTTTACAGGTAGAGCAGTCAGACTGTGGAATTCACTACCACATGAGGTAATAATGGCAGACACTATAACAACTTTTAAAAAAGGGCTGAATGATTATCTCAGTACATACAACATTGTTAATTATAAATGGTTTAGTGACAAAATGTATAATTGGTGGAGGAAGGTTGAACTAGATGGAACTAGGTCTTTTTTCAACCTATGAAACTATGTATCTACACCGTGTGCAGAATTATTAGGCAAGTTGTGTCTTAGAGGATCTTTTTTATTATTGATCAACAACTATGTTCTCAATCAACCCAAAAGACTCATAAATAGCAAAGCTTAATATTTTTGAAAGTTGGAGTGTTTTTTTTTTAGATTTGGCTATCTTAGGAGGATATCTGTTTTTGCAGGTAACTATTACTGTGCAGAATTATTAGGCAACTTGATAAAAACCAAATATATTCCCATCTCACTTGTTTATTTTCACCAGGTAAACCAGTATAACTGCACAAAATTTAGAAATAAACATTTCTGACATGCAAAAACAAAACCCCCAAAAATTTGTGACCAATATAGCCAACTTTCTTTATGCTGACACTCAACATCCTACCATCCATAGATTGTCAGTTGCTTGATCTGTTTACAATCAACATTACATGCAGCAGCAACCACAACCTCCCAGACACTGTTCCAAGAGGTGTACTGTTTTCCCTCCCTGTAGATCTCACATTTTATGAAGGACCACAGGTTCTCTATGGGGTTCAGATCAGGTGTATAAGGGGGCCATGTCATTATTTTTTCATTTTTTAGACCTTTACTGGCTAGCCACGCTGTGTGGAGTAGTTGGATGCATGTGATGGAGCATTGTCCTGCATGAAAATCATGGTTTTTTTTAACGATACTGAGTGCCTTCTGTACCACTGCTTGAAAAAGTTGTCTTCCAGAAATTGGCAGTAGGTCTGGGAGTTGAGCTTCACTCCATCCTCAACCCGAAAAGGTCCCACAAGTTCATCTTTGATGATACCAGCCCATACCAGTACGCCACCTCCACCTTGCTGGCGTCTGAGTTGGAGTGGAGTTCTCTGCCCTTTACTGATCCAGCCTCTGGCCCATTCATGTGGCCCATCAAGAGTCACTCTCATTCATCAGTCCATAAAACCTTTAAAAAATCAGTCTTAAGATATTTCTTGGCCCAGTCTTGACGTTTTATCTTATGTTTCTTGTTCAAAGGTGGTCGTTTTTCAGCCTTCCTTACCTTGGCCATATATGTCACACCTTGTGCTTTTTGATACTCCAGTAACGTTGCAGCTCTGAAATATGGCCAAACTGGTGGCAAATGTCATCTTGGCATCACGCTTGATTTTCCACATTTCATGGGCAGCTATTTTGCACCTTTTTGCCCAACACACTTCTTGCGACGCTGTTGGCTATTTGCCATGAAACGCTTGATTGTTCGGTGATCACACTTCAAAAGTTTGGCAATTTCAAGACTGCTGCATCCCTCTGCAAGACATCTCACAATTTTGGACTTTTCAGAGCCTGTGAAATCTCTCTTCTGACCCATTTTGCCAAAGGAAAGGAAGTTGCCTAATAATAAAGCACACCTTTTACAGTCATATGAAAAAGTTTGGGCACCGCTATTAATGTTAACCTTTTTTCTTTATAACAAATTGGGTTTTTGCAACAGCTATTTCTGTTTCATATATCTAATAACTGATGGACCGAGTAATATTTCTGGATTGAAATGAGGTTTATTGTACTAAGAGAAAATGTGCAATCCGCATTTAAACAAAATTTGACCGCTGCAAAAGTATGGGCACCTCAACATAAAAGTGACATTATTATTTTGTAAATCCTCCTTTTGCAAAAACAACAGCCTCTAGTCGCTTCCTGTAGCTTTTAATGAGTTCCTGGATCCTGTATAAAGGTATATTTGACCATTCCTTTTTACAAAACAATTCCAGTTCAGTTAAGTTTGATGGTCGCCGAGCATGGACAGCACGCTTCAAATCATCCCACAGATTTTCAATGATATTCAGGTCTGGGGACTGGGATGGCCATTCCAGAACATTGTAATTGTTCCTCTGCATGAATGCCTAAGTAGATTTGGAGCGGTGTTTTGGATCATTGTCTTGTTGAAATATCCATCCCCTGCGTAACTTCAACTTCGTCACTGATTCTTGCACATTATTGTCAAGAATCTGCTGATACTGAGTTGAATCCATGTGACCCTCAACTTTAGCAAGATTCCCAGTGGTGGCATTAGCCACACAGCCCCAAAGCATGATGGAACCAAATTTTACTGTGGGTAGCAAGTGCTTTTCTTGGAATGCCGTGTTTTTTTGCCTCCATGCATAACGCCTTTTTGTATGACCAAACAACTCAATCTTTGTTTCATCAGTCCACAGGACCTTCTTCCAAAATGTAACTGGCTTGTCCAAATGTGCTTTTGCATACTTCAGTCGACTGTTTGTGGCGTGCTTGCAGAAACGGCTTCTTTCGCATCACTCTCCCATACAGCTTCTCCTTGTGCATCGTGCGCTGTATTGTTGACCGATGCACATTGACACCATCTGCAGCAAGATGATGCTGCAGGTCTTTGGAGGTGGTCTGTGGATTGTCCTTGACTGTTCTCACCATTCTTCTTCTCTGCCTTTCTGATATTTTTCTTGGCCTGCCACTTCTGGGCTTAACAAGAATTGTACCTGTGTTCTTCCATTTCCTTACTATGTTCCTCACAGTGGAAACTGACAGTTTAAATCTCTGAGACCACTTTTTGTATCCTTCCCCTGAACAACTATGTTGAATAATCTTTGTTTTCAGATCATTTGAGAGTTGTTTTGAGGAGCCCATGATGCCACTCTTCATAGGAGATTTAAATAGGAGAACAACTTGCAAGTGGCCACCTTAAATACCTTTTCTCATGATTGGATACACCTGCCTATGAAGTTCAAAGCTCAATGAGGTTACAAAACCAATTTAGTGCTTTAGTAAGTCAGTAAAAAGTAGTTAGGAGTGTTCAAATCAAGAAATTGATAAGGGTGGCCATACTTTTGCACCAGTCAAATTTTGTATAAATGCGGATTGCACTTTTCCTGTTAGTACAATAAACCTCATTTCAATCCAGAAATATTACTCAGTCCATCAGTTATTCGATATATGAAACAGAAATAGCTGTTGCAAAAAAACAATTTGTTATAAAGAAAAAAGGTTAACATTAATAGGGGTGCCCAAACTTTTTCATATGACTGTATAAGGTGTTGATGTCATTACACCACACCCCTCCTCATTACAGAGATGCACATCACCTGATTTACTTAATTGGTAGTTGGACCTCAAGCCTATACAGCTTGGAGTAGGACAACATGTATAAAAAGTATCATGTGATCAAAATACTCATTTGCCTAATAATAATTCTGCACACAGTGTATATTGACATAAAACATCTGACAGACTTTCTTATCTTATATATTGTGAAGTTAAGGGTACATACACATACACACACGCACACACACAGAACTACATCGGCTGAGCTTGCCTATAGTGGTTGGATCAGCTGACAGTCCAATGTCCATGGGAGCCTCTCAATTCTCCCTCAGATGATGTGGATGGAGAGAAGGGTCCAGTATGTCCAATTTTGGTTTGCCAATCCTTTTCCACTTTGGGGAATAAAATGCTGTTTGAGAGGACGGCAGTGACTGTCTCTCATAGAGAATACTGAAGCAGTTGGCCGAGCTGAGCCTTCCTGTGTATGGGGGACTGGGGGGAGATAGCTGACTGCCAAAAGATTGACCAAACGATCACTTAGCCAACCACTTTCTCTGCTGTTTGGAGGGCTTAACTCTCTAGTCATACTTCAGTTGAGAAAAGGCACAGATCCAACAAGTTTACCATTTCACCACCAGTTTTACATTTTCTATTGCTCTTCATAGTGGCATTGTTAGCACACTTTACAGCACTGTTGCTAGCTAAGTGATGGAGCCCTTGACGGTAGCCCAACCCTTTATGCTATCAGTGAGCTTTGTCAGTTGCTGGTGTGACGCCCTGGCAAAACCAGGTAGTCACAAATAGGCCCCCGCATAACACCGTTCCCTCATTAGGAAACACACAGCCAACGATTAAACCCTAGTCACCCCCTTAGGGACAGATAGACACACCAGTGGGCGGGGGCCAGGTGGTTGGTGCACGCCCACCCAGGGGTTTAGACAGCCCAGGGTGGGAGGAACAGTTCAGTCAGTTCAGTGTCAGAGTTCAAGGAGAGTGGAGGTCAGGCCTGTGTGTCAGGCCTGAAGTAAACTGACAGTTACCAGGGTAGGAGCCCTGGTGCCTTGGCTAGGAGGCAGACGATGGTCTCCGTCAGCAGGAAGCGGAAGACGGCTCGGTGGAACCGAACAGGGTTGTAGCCCGCCGGTACCGACACGGGGAACCGACCCGGAAACTGTAGCACAAAAGGGGTTACTCGGACTTTGAAGCCAGAAGCCAGAATCGACTGGAGCTGGTTAATTAACCGATTGAGGCCAGGACTAGAGGTTCTGTGCCACCCAAAGTCCCTCATAGAAGACAACAGCCCACCGATTCGGTATAAGAGGTCACCGCCAAGGCCCATAGATCCCACAGGCCAGCGTCTGCGGGCACGGCTCCTTAGGCCACATCCAGCCGGAAGCAGACTCTTACGTTTCACACTAAAAAGTCATTTATACTTAAAAAGGTGCAGGGACAGGATAGAGACCACCAGCCGGGTGGGGGACCAGAACGCAACCGACTACGACACCGGCCACCACCATCTTGGTTTACCAGAGACTTGTGTGTGTTTCTAACTGTGAGTACACTAGCACCCTTTGCGGTTGCCATCCCCTGCACGCACCAAACCGGGTCCCGGGGCCACCATCCCTGCCCACGGAGGGGTTAACAACTTGCTGCCCGACATCTCCCCCGGGTGCCCCGTCACAGCAGCGGTGGTGTCCTACCTCACCACACACCGTGGGTGGCGTCATGAACTCCATACGGCCCACTCCGTACATATACCACCCCCTATTTATTCGGCGTGTCCGCGAGACCCCCTGGGTCTGGAGACCCTGCTCGAGCCACCTCCCCTGAAGGCTCGGACCCGAGCAGCGCCACACTGGCACACTATATAAAGCCAAACTAAAGCTATGGCACCAGTATAGGCATAGAATGCACTTTTCGTATGTACAGTAGAACCAAGTACAACCTAAATTATCAATAGCCATTTTGTTGTTCCTGAACCACTAGTAATAACTCGGATCTCCATTTTTACATGCCACCGGCTTGCATTTTGTTCATTTTGGTGTTTAAGTATTTAGGTAAACCAATTACATGATGAGATGGATATGGTATACTGCTAACGAATCCAAGAGATTAGCTTCTGTGTACCTGGTGTTACCGGGTCCTTGTTTGAACCTTTTTTTTTTTGCCATATTCAGTTAATACATACAATTATACCATGTATAAATACAAACTGGACATAAAGCGCTTCAAAGTTGTTTTCTTTGTTTTTCTGTGCTGAGGTCTGCTAAGGAGTCAGACGGCTGGCATGCCTGAAAGTTAAGCTTTTGTTTGTAAATGGTATTTTGTGCCCCATCAAACCCTGTCAGAAATTGTTTGGTACTTAGCAATTCATCAGAAAGCACAATTAATATAGAAGGGCGAATGCAATGTACGTGACACAACTGAAAAGAGGGAATAGCAGGAAAACAAGTGACTCCACTTTACAAATGTAAATAAGGTGTCTGAGGAGCGGAGTGAAGAAGATGTGCACTGACAGGAAAGCATACATTAGACCAGATAACGTAGCCGCTCTGTGGGTACTCGCCATGCTATAAGGCAGAGATGAAAGCATTTTGGCTTTTTCTTTGTGTTGCATAATTTATCACCATTGTGCTGTTCCAGTTCACGTACTTTTACCAGTCAGTTTAGGCTTTTTCTTGTCATTCCTCTCATATCATCTTCATTCAAGAAGCTGCCTCTACAGTGAAAATGTGAGCTGCAAATACAACTTAAAGACACTTGAAAGTCTAAACTGAATCATTACTATAGAACTGCACATTCTTCCGCAATATCTATATGAATATATATTGTAGTAATACAGGATAATGGTTTTTCAGCATCTTGGATTTCGTGGAAGATGTCTGTCACAGTCACCGTCCTAGTGATATTGACTGCTTCTCAGTTTGTAGCATTATCCACTAGATCAAAGCTAGTATTGGGCAGCATACATTTAGCACAACTGCATTGCACTTAAATTGTTTGTCAGGGACTTGCATATTGGTGACCTCTCTGTGGAATAGGTCATCAATATAAGATTGCCAGAGATACATTAAAGTCAAACCCCGCCGCTTTGTGCAATGTATTGTGACACTCCTGGATACTGCACCTTATCTACTGTTCACTTGAATGGGGGAATTAGCTACAGTTCTTGGCATTGACCATTAAACAGGTGCTGTGTTTGGAGCTGTATATTGCTTAATTCTTACCGGGGCCACAGCAGATACCAGTTGATCAGTGCGGGTGCCAGTGTCAGAGATACACTAGTCTCATATTGATGACCTACCATGACCTATTCTATAGATGGGTCATCAATATTTAGGTTCTGTAAAATCTCTTTGCACCATAGGTTTTTTAAGCAATTATTATAACTGCACAAATTGTTATATGGCTGCCATACCCCACATACTGTACTTTAGCTAGAATCTCCTCTAAGAAGAGAGGAACATCTCTAGTGTGCTACTAGTACTCAAAGATCAGAGCTCCATTTCTAGCTGCAAGGCCAAGCGTCTGTGCAGCTTGTAAACCCCTTCCTGGAACAGAGATGGTCACATTGGTCAGTGGAGTGGAGAAAGACCTGGGATGATGTCACCGTCATGACATGAGGGGCGGAGCTTGTGTGCAGAGACTGGTAAAGAAAGTGAAACAGATCATCTCCTCATGTGGTTAATGCTCTCTGAAGCTGAGGAATGCTGGGAGACAGTTGCAGTTCTAGTTAGTATATACCCTCCCTGTAATATCACTGTCACTGTCTGGACATTGGTTTCAACTTGGTATCTGTAGTCGTCTTTTAACTTTTATTACTGCACAAATTGTGTATTACTGTACACTAAAAAATACTCTGCTTTAAACCATCGACTTTATGCTACTTGGGGTAACTGAATAGACCTGGCATACGGTTTGTAGTTGCCCATGTCTCCTACTGCTGCAAAACTTTCTTATATTTTTATAAAAAGTTTTGTTCTCTTGAACATGTTATTGCTATGTAAGTAATAGGCGATAAATGAATAAATGCTTAGTGAAGCCTTGGTCTTATGCTGTGTGAATGCCAGCTCTCTCACAATGAGGATTTCAAATGGAGATACCTGATTTGTTACAAATAAGGAATAGGCAAAAGCTATGTTCATGAGCAGAAATAGGGTCAGTCATCTTATTATTTGTAGAAACAGACAGAATAAAGTCAGAGCCCATTCGAGGCAATGAAGCCATGAAGAAAGCTGAGCTACATTCCACAAAACAAGTCAGAAGTTCACCGGAAGAGGAGAACACAGTATGGAGGCATCCACAACAAATCTCGTTGAATAGTCACATATAGAGAGAAGGAAAAATGAGGGTTGTGAATAAGTAGTCTGCAATCATTCTGTTAGTGAGAAAACTGTAAAGTAGAATAGTAGATTAGAATATATTCCGGTATGTACTTGCCCTTATATTTTTCATTTTTTGTATTTTATTTTTGCTCCATCTTTTTATTTACTGTATTTTGAAGTTCTACAAAGTTAGCTCCTATATTTTTAACCCTTAGGACATCATACGAACGCCCTAACAATGCCGAACCACAAGTCAACCAGTAAATAATTGACTAAACTTCCCTTCAAAGCACAAAAAATAGTTATCCCTGTTAGAATTTTAAGTTATTAATTAAACAGGCAAAGCTAATCATGTCATGCACTGTTAATGTATGGGGTTTGCCTGGAGTGTTGTGTTAAAAAAAATAAAATAAAAAAATGCTGAAAGAGGTCATGTGACACAATCATCTGCCACAATGAAGCCTGAAAACTAGAAAAATCTAATTTTTCTATAATTGTGTTCTGTAATGTATCTTTCTCTGGAGCAACATATTCATTAGAAAAAAAAGAAAAAGTTGGGGGTTTACCACATTTCAATAGTATTGATGCTTGGATCCAGATCCCGCTGGTGAGAAAATCTGCACTCCCACTTGTTAAATAATAAATCTTTATTTTGGATACATTAAAAAACTTTTCTCATACGGTACAAAAACTGATGTGTTTCTGACGCTAAGCGCCCTATTAGTTTTAGTTACTCATTAGAATCATGGGAAAAACGTATAAAAAATGTAAGACCAATCATATGAGAACACTGCTAATAATTAATAATAATTTTATTCATTTATATAGCGCTATTAATTCCACAGCGCTTTACATACATTGGCAACACTGTCCCTATTGGGGCTCACAATCTAGAGTCCCAATCTGTATGTCTTTGGAGTGTGGGAGGAAACCGGAGAACCCGGAGGAAACCCACGCAAACACGGGGAGAACATACAAGCTCCTTGCAGATGGTGTCCTTGGTGGAATTTGAACCGAGGACCCCAGCGCTGCAAGGCTGCACTGCTAACCACTGAGCCACCGTGCCGCCCATATGAACAACATGTGTGTGTATAATAAAAGCAAAAGAAGCATAGAATCTTAGAAAATGTACACCTGACGGGAAATAATAATAATTAAAAAAAAAAAATGTATGTATATATTTTTTCTTTCCCCCAAATGTTGGGGGAAGTGGGGGGTGCGACTTATAGTCTGAATGTAGGGCATGGCTGCGGGGAATGAGGGTGTTGCGGTGGAGCGGGTCATCGGTGGCATGCGCAGCTGTAGCAGCACCTACCATGACCACGTGCGCCCTCTCGTTTCATATGCATCCTCCCGCCCATCATCTCTCGACGCTGAAGCCAGCGCTGACAGGTGGGCGAGATGATGGCTGGTGGATGTGCGCATAGTAAAGAGCCAGTCCGCGTGATCACCCCTGGCAACTACAGCCTGGAGTGATCATGTGCGGCTGTATTCACTGCTCCCCGCGCATCATCATCAGCGCGGGGCGCAGTGAATAAGTACGGAATACTCACCCATCACCGTTGAATGCAGCATCGCGATTTCCTCCTGTTTCCCGGCCGCTGCTGTGTGGAGACTAGCGGTGCGAACAGGGATGACGTAATCGCTGTGCTCACCGCTCTCTAAACACATCAGCGGGCGGCAGCCAGGAGGACATCGCGATGCTGCAAGGGAATGGCTCCACACAGGTCAGCTGCTGCCGACACAGACAGGAGAACGAGCAATGCTGTTGGAGTGAGGAAAGGTGAGTATAAACGTTTATTTTTTTTGTCTGCCACAGGATGCAAGCTATATAACAGGATGGGGGTATATACCAGGATGACAGTATATAGCAGGATGGAGGTATATAGCAGGATGAGGGCATATACCAGGATGGCAGTATATAGCAGGATGGGGTTATATAGCAGGATGCGGGTATATACCAGGATGGCAGTATATAGCAGGCAGGATGAGGGCATATACCAGGATGGCAGTATATTATAGCAGGATGGGGGTATATACCAGGATGGCAGTATATAGCAGGCAGGATGAGGGCATATACCAGGATGGCAGTATGTTATAGCAGGATGGGGGTATATACCAGAATGGGAGTATATAGCAGGATGGGGTTATATAGCAGGATGAGGGCATATACCACGATGGCAGTATATATCAGGATGAGGGCATATACCAGGATGGCGCTATGTAGTAGGATGGGGGCTATACCAGGATGGCGGTATATAGCAGGATGGGGGCTATACCACGATGAGGGACACACATTATATATATATATATATATATATATATATATAAAAGGATGGGTATTATATACAAGGCAGGAGGATCATTACAAGGATGGGCTACCTTAATAGAGAATTTGGGGACATTACCCCCATAATAGTGACAGCAGCAGATCCTTGCCCCGTAAGAGTGTGTCATGACCACATTTTTTGCTTGAAATCTCATTTTCCTATTTTACTCCTCTATAACCAGGATGCGTCTTATGGTCCGCTGCGTCATATATATATATATATATATATATATATATATATATATATATATATATATATATATATGTAATTAATAATAATAATAATAATAATAATAAATAATATATATATAATTTTTCCTTTTCCTTTTTTTCCTTTCTGTCTCATTCTTCCTCCTTCCTATTCCCCTTTTTCCCTTTTTTCCCTTTGATAGTTCATGATTGTTAACTCCATAACATTTAATACATGAAAAATAGACCATTTTTGAAGTTCATGCCATGTTGTATTTAGTGTTCACATTCAAAATCCAAAATGCTTCCCTAAAGTGAAAGTGGAATTTTTTTTATTAATTTCCTTTCAGGTGTATATTGTCCTTTTCTGTGTTTGGTTCGATTTTCCACACAAATGGTGTTTATGATGAATTACACTGTTCTACGGCCAAATTGGTTTACAGACGAAAACTGTTGAACTTAGCTAATTTTGTGGTGCTTAAAATGAATATGATGCTTAAATTTGCTGATTGGCTCTAACTTTCAAGATACAGAGTAGATTGTAATTACTTATGACACCTTTCATGCAGGCTTATAGAAAAATTGCATTTTTAATATGTCATTAATTATTGCATTGTTGGTAGCAAGCCTATTACATCATCTATTTAGTCTATAGAGCCTTCAGTATTCTATCTTAAGATGTCCAATCAAAAAACGCCAAGTCCGCGCCGATGATGTCATCCTAACTACAGTTGCATCACCACCTTTATAAATGCTCTCTATGTAAGGTATACAGTTTTAGGATTTCTTAGTGTAGTTTCTTAGTAGATTCACATGTTTCTTTAGAGTTTTTCAAATATGCCTGTTTCTTTGCATTAACAAAGCGGATGGTTTTTGCTACATATGCGGAGATGCCACTTTTCGTCACAAAAGCGAATCTTGACTACCATGATAAGAAAAGCCTACAGCCTGTATTTTGGTTGCAGAATAGGAGATTAGGATGTGTTGGGATCCATAAATATGCTGCTATAGATATGCATCATATTTTACTATATGGCCACATGGGAAAAAAGCAATCAATGCCTTTTGCAGTCCCAATGATCTGGAGCGAGCTAGCCGATCACTCTGCCAATTTCCTTTTCTGCATGTGTTCCCCCTTTAATATAGGAGTTTGAAAGAAGAAGAAGAGGACTTTAAAATATACAAAGTTTCCATCTGCAATACATCTAGTACCACACGCAGAAAAACTGCCTGTTCCAAAAGCATCAGAAACATTTTCAGTCGAGTCAAGTGACGAAGAAGATTGCGCTTGGTGTCATAAAGAATTGTAACGCCAGTCTCTGCCGGTACCGAGGGGGGTGCGCTTCCTCTCACCTACACCAGTCCAGTTCCAGTGTGACTCCCATGCGGGCCCTCACTCCTAACTTCCGGCGGCAGCGTCCTACTCATTTGCCCTGTGGCTCTGCTCCTGATTCTGCTGTGGTTCAATCTCCTGGGTCGAGCGCTCTGCTCCAGAGTCTGCTGCGGCTTCTTCCTGCTTCCAGGCCACACGCAGATCTGTAGTAACTGATCTTAGGCTGCGCGCAAGGCCACAACCCTTTTCTTAAAATGGTAGCATCCCATTACCTGGAAGTGAGGTCAAAGGTCACCTGTTATCTATGTTCAATCTATTTTATTAGGTATATTTCCAAAATTACAATAATCACCATGAACTTATATTGAAAACATTTACAAATTTTCAATACAAAAATGTAACAAACTGTTAAGTTATGTCCTTTTGTGTCCCAAGACACAACTCCCTCTGTTCATTCCGGACCTCACAAAGAATCCCCGTGACCTCATTTGTATGAGTTCATTCAAGGTTAGGAATGTAGCCGAGAATAACTGTATTTAGTCGTCTTGGGTCACTAGGACAAAATACCTTATGGAATATTATACTATTCGAAACAATCAGAGAGGTTTATGACTACAAGAAGACAAAGAATAAGAATGATTGGAGAACAGCGTGAACTACATTACAGAGAGAGAAGAGAAATCAAAGTAAAGGGGGTAAGAGAGGGGGGGAAGAGGGGGAGGAAAGGAAGTCATTTGGGGAACCTGTGGACATGGGAAGGGCCGAAGCCCCTACTTTTCTTTCAAGATATTCCTATATGTGCAATTGTCACTTTGCCACCATGTTTCCGGGTCTATTACAATAGCTTGTAAAAATCAGTGGATTCATGGAAAAACATCCACTCACTCCAAGTTGTACAGAACTTGTCTCCATGTCCAGAGACGTCTGCCAACATTTCCTCCATTCTGTAGATATCGGACATTTCCGAATACCACTCTGTGATTGGAGGAGTTGTGGTCGTTTTCCAATGTCTTGGTATTACCGAGCGGGCGGCTGTTATGCAGAATCTCAGAATGTCTTTTTTGTGATATGATATTGAATGCGGTAAAATGGAGAGTAGGGCAATTTTAGGAGAACTCACTACCTGCCTCCCCGTTATGAGGCGGTAATTATCAAATACCTTCGTCCAAAAGGGTTTTATCAGCTGGCACTCCCACAAGATATGTATCATGGTGCCCGTCTTTGTTACATCTCCAACACATCTGGGAGACCTGTGGGAAGATTGCATGGAGCTTCGACGGGTATTGATACCATCGTGTTAATATTTTATAATTTTTCTCCTGAGCAGAGCATGCGAGTGACATTTTGTGGCTGAATAGGAAACCTTTCGCCCACTCCTCCTGTGAGATGGTCTCTCCCAGGTCCCGTTCCCAAGCCAGCTGGTAATTTCTTTTTTCAATTCCTCCGTGTCTGGTGAGAACCTTATATAGGAGGGAGATTGCATGATCCGGGGGGTCCCCCCGCCCGAACAGTTCCTCTATTGGAGTAAGAGTTCTACGGATCAGGCCCTCTGCCTCACGTGTAGAGATATACGACTGCAGCTGTATGTACTCAAACCACTGCACTCCTCTACCCATGGGCCGCAATCTGATATCCTGAAAGTCAGGCAACTTACCATCAATGAGAACGTCCTTCATGCGGGTATCCTCCACCGCCCTCCAACCGAGAAAGGCACTCTTCCGATATCCAGGACAGAAAGAGGGGCAAGAGAAGAGAGGAGACAGAGGACCAAGGGTGTTTAGTGGGGCAAATTTGCTCGATACTGTATGCCAAACTTTAAGAGTATCTTTTGTGTATTTCGGTACCGGACCTATCATGGGAATGTCTGATATTGGTATCCAGGGGAGATGTCCCAGGGGGACTGAAAGACCTGTCTGCTCTATCTGTACCCATTGTTTATTTTTGTTCTGGGAATTCCACTCCAGTACTCTGACCAGGGCTGAGGCTTGGAAGTATGTTTTAAAATTGGGGAATCCCGCTCCCCCCTCTTCCCTCGGGAGAGTCAAGGAGCGCAACCCAATCCGGGGCCTCCTCCCCCCCACACAAAGCGCATTATAGCTGAACGTAAGCTCTGAAAAAACCCACTTGGAGGGATGATAGGGACAGTTTGGAAAATGTACAAAAAACGGGGTAGAATATCCATCTTAACTACATTCATCCTACCGAACCACGATAATTTCAATCTGTTGTAAGACGTAAAATTTTAAATTGTTTGGTTAAGTAGGGTTTGATAGTTAAGCGTATATAATTTTGATAGATCTGCCAGGACATATACCCCCAGATACTTCACTGCCTCATGTTTCCATTTGAACAGAAAATTAGAAGCAATCAGACTAACCTCTGACTGGGGCACCGAAATATTCAAGGCCTCCGACTTTGAAAAATTAACCCTAAAGTTGCTTAAGTGGCCAAATCGTTCAAGTTCTTTCATCACTGATGGTAGGGAAGTATGAGGTTGGCAGACGTATAAAAGTAAATCATCTGCATATAACGCCGCTTTATGATGAACTGAACCACATCTAATCCCCTGGATATTATCATTTTTTCTAATGGCATTCGCCAAATGTTCCATAACAATTACATACAGCAGTGGGGACAAGGGGCACCCCTGTCTGGTCCCATTCCGTATGGCAAAGGAGGAGGACAACATACCATTTACCCGGACCCGGGCTGTCGGGCCAAAATATAGTGCAAACATTTTTTGTAGAAACTTTGGGCCTAGTCCTAGTTGATCTAGGGCTGCTCTCATAAAGCCCCAGTGGACCCGGTCAAAGGCCTTTTGTGCATCGATGGACCATATGCCCATGGGGATTGATTCAAGCTTGACCTTCGCTATAAGAAGCCCAGTCTTGATGGTATTATCCCTGGCTTCACGGCCTTTGACAAAGCCCACCTGGTCCAAATGTATAATCGGGGGCAGCAAGGGAGCCAATCTGTCCGCCAATATCTTAGAGAAAAGTTTAACATCGACGTTCAGCAGAGATATAGGTCGATAATTTGCAGCGTGTGCCAGGTCCTTTCCGGGTTTAGGGATCACACTGATGTGTGCCTCAAGGGTCTGTGGAACGAATCTAACTTCTCCGTCCAAAGAAATAAACGTCCTGGCCATAATTGGGGCCAACTGTGATCCAAGCAGCTTATAAAAAGCCGGAGTGAATCCATCTGGCCCCGGATATTTACCAGAGGGGGTGTGTCGAATAGCATCACTGACCTCCGTTTCCGAGATGTCCTCCTCCAAAGCCCCAGAAAGCAGGTCATCCAAATGGGGGAGGGCATTATCTCTTACATAATTTCTTATTTTCCCCTCTAATTCCGCCGGAGCGAGGTCCGCGAACTGACCCTTAATGTTGTATAACTTGTCATAGTATGATTTGAAGACCTCAAGGATCTCCCTTGGATCATGTGTGTTCCTATATCTCTGTGTCTTAATGTATGGAATATATGAAACGGCAGCCCTGGGATGTAGAAAAAAAACAAAGAGAAAAATTGCATGAAAAATACCCTGACTGTAAATAAATAAACTGCAAGTGCTTAATAACAGGTACTTAGTGTATACATTTTTGCAAAAAGGTAAGAAGCTGTCTCACCTCGTCAAGGTGTACCCATCTGAGACAGTCCCTAACCTACTGAAGTTAAAAACATTATCAATGCCTGACTAGTGTCATGTCAAAACTCCAATATGAATGGTGGCAATGTCGTAGTATGATTTGAAGACCTCAAGGATCTCCCCTGGATCATGTGTGTTCCTATCTCTCTGTGTCTTAATGTATGGAATATATGAAACGGCAGCCCTGGGATGTAGCAGGCGTGCCAGGGGGCGTCCGCATTTATCTGCTGCCTCATAATAGAATCGCTTCATACGTTCTCTCTGATTACAAATACCTTCGGTCCAGTAGGTCCCTGAGTGCGGCTCGCTTTTGAATAAGGTCCACCATGTCAGTTGGGGAGAATGTCTGCTTATGCCTGAGCTCCAACCGGTGGATCTGCTGCAATAATCCATTTACCTCTTCCGTCCTTTCTTTTTTAAGTCTAGAGCCGTGCTTAATCAGCACTCCTCTCAGAACACACTTCAGTGTTTCCCACTGGACCGGAGGAGATGTCGGATCCCCATTATGAATCTGAAAAAAGGACTCTATCGTGTCCTGCAACTCCCTCTGGCATATGTTGTCTTTAAGAAAATTACTATTTAGCCTCCATGTCCATGGGCGCTGGGTGATGGGGGGAATCTGTAGGGATAGGTAAATTGGGGCGTGGTCAGACCAGAATATGTCTCCAATCCTAGCTACTGGTTGCCAAGAAAGGACTCGCTGTCCTACCAGAAAGAAATCTATTCTGCTGTATGTGTTATGTGGAGGGGAGAAGTAGGTGTAGTCCTTACCCTGTGGATTCAGAATGCGCCAGATGTTCGTCAGTTGGAGGGCGTGGAGGTCCCGTTTCAAAGAATTCATCTCGTGACGCCGACCCGGGCCCCTCCCAGAGGAGGAGTCTACTGCTGGGTTTAGGGTAAAGTTAAAATCCCCCCCCACAATCAGCGTCCCCTCTGCGAAGTCAGACAGCATCTTCAGGAGCGATCTGCACATAGAAACCTGATTTATTGTTTGGAAGATACCAATTTGCGATGCTAAACACCATATTGAAGACCTTCAATTTGAGAAACACGTATCTACCTTTGCTATCTATGCGCGTATCAATTACCGTATTCGCGAGCTGTTTATGTATTGCCACTGAGACTCCCCTAGACTTAGCCTCTGGGTTGGTGCTGTGGTACCATACAGGGTAAAATTTATCTTTAAACGCTGGTATATTGCCAGTTTTGCCAAATGTGTCTCCTGCAAAAGGAGAATTTGTGTCCTCTGTTTGTGCATGAAATGTAAAACCTGAGAGCGCTTCTGTGGGGTGTTGAATCCCCTTACATTGAGTGAGCATAATTTAAGAGCCTCCATTTTCCTGTCCGCAGGTCCCCCAAGGAAGAGGGAGTTAGGGCTATCAGGAAGGGGCAACAAAAAAAAAAAAAAAAGGGGGGGGGTGAGTGGTATGTGTGAAGGGAAAAAGAAAAGGGAAGGTAGTAAGGCTACTAAGTAGAGGTAGAGGAAGAGCTAGAGGTAGATGGAAAGAAAAAAGGAAGGAAAGGGAAAAAAAAGGGGGGGAAAGAAGAGAAGGAAATAAAGAAAGAAAGAGGCCCTCAACAAGAGTATCAGGCAAACGATCGTGGGGTCAGTATAACCTACACCTGCCCGCAGCATGTAGAACCCCAACGGGAAGTAGACTTTCAATAGAGGCCCGTCCCCCCCGGGTCGGCCCCAGACCCCCAAATATGAAGCATTACAATCTATAACAATATGCGGTGACTGTTACGGGGGGGCCGGCAGATTAGGACCAGGGGGTATATATCCTAATCGCCAGTCGGGGCCCACCGTGCTCCAGATGACAAAGGAGCTGCTGGCACCTGAGGGTTAGGCGGAGACTATAGAGCTGGATGGCTCTGAGATAACCCAGGAACTCTGGGAACCGGTCACGTGTGTTGGGACACGTCAGACCGGACGACAACCCGATTAGCGTTTTGGTGCACCTAGCGCTACACCAACCACGTATGCAGGAAACACGTCAGGCCGGGTGGTAACCAGGTAGTGTTGACCGGAAGACCGCCACGAATGCGCCCTGTCGGCCACGTGTGTAGGACACGTCAGGCCGAGCGGTCCTCCGATTAGCGTTTCTGGCTACCTCTCGACTGGCCACGTGTGTGTAGGACACGTCAGGCCAGATGGGTACACCAGTAGCGTTGACCGGGAAGCCGAGGAGGATAAGGAACACCCTGTTAACTCCACAGGGGTCCTGGGGTACACTGTCCGTGCGCGTAGGGGGCACAACCGGACAGGTGGCGCAGCAGGTGCATTGTCCGTGTGCGTAGGGGGCACAATCAGACAGGTGGCACAGCAGGTGCATTGTCCATGTGCGTAGGGGGCACAAACGGACAGGTGGCGCAGCAGGTGTGTTGTCCGTGTGCGTAGGGGGCACAATCGGACAGGAAGCACAGCAGCCGCAACCCAGTTAACGCCACTGGGCTGCTATAGCAAGACTGGAACGGCAGGAGGGAAGCACGGCGCCTGACCCTGATGTGCCGAGCCACGAATCTTGGCGTGACAGGTACCGTTGGCCTAACCCTACCTACCGCTTCCCAACATAGGCTTATGCCGCAATGAGGCTCTAACATGGAGGTGTGCTCTGACTGAGCAAATGTGAAAACTGCGCACCTCCATGTTGTCTCCAGACCCTTTTATAACCTGGGTCCGCCCCAAACCCAGGGTGGAACCACCAAGGTCCAATAGCAGAGTGCCATGTCATCAGTGACGTCACATGCGACCTATCCGGAACCGCCACGTCATTGATGACCTCATGGCAGCCACGCCCCAAACACTTCACCAGTCATCGTCTGATGACCAATACTGAGGTGCCAGATCATAGGGGCGGGCCTCTGCGAGCCAGTCCGGAGTTGCCACGTCATCAGGACACCTGACACCCTCTGCCCTATCAGGGCCTGCCACCTCACGGACATGCTCAGTGAGGTCCTTACCGGACCTAGCCTCTGATGCACTAAGTGCCTGAGCATGCTCAGTAGCCTGAGCCACAGGCTTAGAAAGCAGACTATCAGTTTGAGCATGCTCAGTAGGCACATCCCAGAACTTAGACACAGCACGAAGTCCAAGTACCTGTGCAAAGAGGCTGTTAGGGTTAATTGTGGGAGCATGCTCAGTAGCCTGAACTGAGGACTTAGTCTCAGACATAACACAATCAGGCTGAGCATGCTCACTAGGCAAAACACCGGGCTTAAACTCTGGCTGTGGTAAATCGCCGCACGCATGTGCACTAGCCACCTCTTCACACTTAGACGTGGTGGAAGGAACAGCCAACTGGATGACCCGAGGCACGGCCAAGAACGGCAGCCGGCGCCTGGGCGCAACATGAACCGCAGCAGGCTGCTTGCGGCTATGGCGGCGCCGGTTCGTAACAGTGACGACATACCCCCATCCCAGTCATCTTTTCAATTCACATAACATTTAACCGGTAGGACACCAAAATTGTTATTATGTTACTGTAATTAATGGCTCAAGTTTTGACTGAAACAATCTCTGACTTAACGCTAGTCTGTCCCGTAAGATCTGTATTTGGCAATATATCTAAGGCAGTAAAGAATGGGAAGATCTCACTCCCCCTCACGGTCCGGGAGTGTCATCTCTGCATCTTTCCTTCGCTGTGGGCCCCGATTTTTCCTGCGAATATTCTCTCGTTGCGGGAAAGGGTTGTTGATTGACTCTCCAGGGAAACTGTGGACACGTGGCCACTCCTTGTCTGGGATATGGACGACAGGTATTCCAAGGGCTGCACAGAAGGATGGAAGATCCAGTAGAGAATGCAGCACATGAATGCCTCCCCCACGTCGGACCTGCAGTTTAAAGGGGAATCCCCAAGAACAAGAATACAGAATATTCCTCTGTCTTAGAGTGTCCAGAAGAGGTCTCAGGACCCTACGCTTCTGCAGAGTATGCCTAGAAAGATCCGGTAGTAGCTGGATTGGTGTATTCTTGAACATAACAGAGTCCTTTTGCCTGGCTTTGGCCAGGATTTCTTCTTTCTTTTTGTAGTTATGTACTCTACAAATATCGTCCCGAGGGTTAGCATTCTCTGTTGGTTTGGGGCCCAGTGATCTATGCGCTCTGTCCAGTTCCAAACGGGAGTCCCGTGGTAGATCTAGAATGAAGTTGAACAGTCACCTTAAGGATGTATCTAGGTCCTGGGGGGCTACGGACTCGGGGACACCCCTTATCCTGATGTTATTATGTCTGCCCCTGTTCTCCAAGTCATCCAGCAGATCAGTCAAGTGCTCTATTTGGATGGCTTGTGCAGCTAGGGTCTGTGACTGTTGGGAAAGCTGTGCAGACATAGAGGCTGCGCAAGTTTCAGAAGTTGTCATGCGTACGTTTAACTGCTGCATTTCTCCTCTCATGGACGTAGACTCTGCTTTGTATGAAGCCTCCATTCTAGTGATGTACTCCTCCATTTCTTCTCTTGTTGGGATAGCTCTGATATGAGCCTTAAGGTCATCCCAGACGCATATCTCTTGTCCCCTCCCCCCAGTGTCTCCATCACCTGGACTGTGTGGAGGAGATCTGAAGGCATCTGGTATCTTTCCCCTTTCAGGTGATCAAAGTGGAGAAGGAGAAGGGGTTAAACCCGCGCAATCCGCCAGATAAATTCAGAGGAGATGTTGATAATTCAGAACATTCTTTTATTCCATGGGTCTACGCGTTTCAAGGTCTGTGACCTCTTCTTCAGGACCAGTAAATCAAGTCCTGAAGAAGAGGTCACAGACCTTGAAACGCGTAGACCCATGGAATAAAAGAATGTTCTGAATTATCAACATCTCCTCTGAATTTATCTGGCGGATTGCGCGGGTTTAACCCCTTCTCCTTCTCCACTTTGATCTGCAAACACGTGGGGCCGCTGCAGCCGCCATTATCTGATGCTATCTATGGTGGTTGTGACCTCTCACAACCTGAATCGGTGAGTGTATTGTGATATATGCTAAACCGTATGTGTAATCTGGTAAAACCCTATCAGCGCTTCTCTTTTCTAGTTTCCCTTTCAGGTGATGAGAGAGACTCATTTATATAAGAATCCCCTAGAGAGTCCAGTGCATTCACAGGGAGTCCCTGCTCCACTTGTTTAGAAGGAGCCGAGGATGAAGGGGCCTCCAATGAGCTGTGTATATCCGTAATATGTGAATCATCACCAAGGCTCCCAACCCTCAACTGCTCTGCGCTGAGCAGTGTCTCCCTGTAACTCACCGTTGTCTCCCGTGCAGGGGGCATCATATGAGGGATGGTATTGTATCCCTGCTGGTTGTTCCCCATGGGCGCTTTCCCTGCTGCCGATATGAGAGGGGGTGGCTATATCATTAGGGATCTCCTCTGTGTCTTACCCCCAGCCTGGTCCTCCGCATCGTGCCTTGTCTGCTGTCCCACTTCATTCTGCTCCCTCGGTTGATGGGATTGGGTCCCTGACGCTGCGGCTGCCGCCATGAGGTGAGAGGAGGGGGCTCCCATGTGCTGCGCGTCCTCCAGGCCACGCTGATGATTACCGTTGCTCTGCTTTCCCGGTATTTTTGCCATCAGGGGGATCCCGGGCAGCTGAGGCTGTGTGATGCAGCCGCCTTCCTCCATGTTGCAGGATAGCGGGGATGTCTCCCGGAGTGCTGCGGCTGCCACTTTAGTTGAGGATGATACTCGGCCTGGTCCGGTGGAGCTCCGTAAAAACCTTGTTATACGTGTAGGAGCCGGTGTCCGGTGCTCTGTCTTTGACCTGCCGCTATTGCTTTTTCTCTTAGCCGGCATTGGCTGTTGTAGAGCTGGGTATGCGTCTCAAAAAGGGGTCTAGGGCCTCTCTAGGCACGGGAACAAGGGAGACCAGCGTCCTCACTCCTCCATTGCCAAGCCACGCCCCCGTCACCTGTTATCTAAAGGGTATTTAAGTTTGCCTTCCCTGACAGAAGGTGCCCGAGCAATGCTGCTTATAGTGCATTGCTAGTATTGAGGCCCCTGTGTGCTATTGTAGTGTATATTTGCACCTGCTACCCATTCCTAACCTTTGTCTCATTGAGTGCAATACCTGCTGTGGATGCCACACCTGTGCCATACCCGTGCCATACCTGCTCTAGACGCCACACCTGTGCCATACCCGTGTCATACCTGCTGTGGACGCTAAACCTGTGCCACACCTGTGCCCAACACCTGGGTCATACCTGCTGTGACGGCGCATCAGTACCATCCCTATTGTGCCTCATCAGGAAACACCGGAATCGGACGTTTAAGAGACTGTACCTGGACTTAAAGAGACTATTGCTTCTGGTCTCTGGCTGCTCTGCATTTAGGCCCTTTGCTGGTCGCCTCCTCAGGGGAGTCCGGTGCATGGTCCAGTGGGTCCACCCCCGGATGCTTGTCGCCCCTCGGTGAGCGTAACAAACATCTTCCTCTCATGATCCAGACTTTGTCACCAATCGCAACTGAACCGCATCGAACTGAATGATTTTGTTAGAGATTTTAATTTGCCCAAGAGTAAAAGGGTGCTTTACACGCTGCAACATCGCTACCGATAGATCGTTGGGGTCCCGTCGTTAGTGACGCACATCCGGCGCCGGTAGCGACATCGCAGCGTGTGACACCAAGGAGCGACAATCAACGAGTGCAAAAGCGTTCAAAACTAGTGATCGTTGACACGTCGCTCCTTTCCTTAATATCGCTGCTGCCACAGGTACGATGTTGTTTGTCGTTCCTGCGGCATCACACATCGCTATGTGTGACACCACAGGAATGACGAACATCTCCTTACCTGCGTCCACCAGCAATGCGGAAGGAAGGAGGTGGATGGGATGTTACGCCCAGCTCATCTCCACCCCACTCCGAATCTATTGGCCGGCCTCTTAGTGACGCCGCAGTGACGTCGCTATGACGCCGAACGCACCTCCCCCTTGAGGGAGGGATTGTTCGGACGTCACAGCGACGCCGCTGACCAGGTATGTGCGTGTGACACTGCCGTGGTGATAATGTTTGCTACGGCAGAGAACACCAAATGTCGCACGTACGACGGGGGCGGGTGCTAATGCTTGCGACATCGCTAGCAATCGCTAGCGATGTCGCAGCGTGTAAAGCACCCTTAAGGCTAAGCTCTTAGGTTTCAGGCTACAACAGTGGAATTTTGGGCAAGGTTTGGATTTCTTCGTTTCACAATTGTGATAACTATCTTATTGTCACAATGACTATGGGATAGTGGGGAACTGGGGCTCCTAAGCTGTCCCTCACACTAGGGGTGCCTATGCTATCCCTATTTTCAGGGATACTCCTGAAGGTGGAGATGCCTAAGTCTCCTTACTGGCCCTGCTCCTGACCAGTCCTGATCTGATTCCCCATTCCCTTCCCCCCAGGGAGGGACGGGACAGGACTGTGATGAATCCCACAGGTAAGGACAAAACAAGACTCTGACATCACATGCAGACACAAAGGTAAAGACCATAAGTGATTCAGGAGGAAACACAAGATCAAGAGGGAAGATACTAAACAACAGGGGTAAACTCCACAACCGCACCAGGCCATAAGCACCACTTTCTCCTGGAACTCTGGGACACCATACCTCACAGACCAACAAAGACAACTATAGCTGGCATGGGTAGAAGGATTCAGCCAGCATAAATAGGAGGGGGCAGATGTGTTAAGCCTTTCCACAACATGTGATCAAAGGAGCAAGCAGACCAGAAAAGATTAACTCTTGCTAGCCTGCCTATGAATCAGCACACAGCAGGTCGACAGATGAGTCTGCCTGTGTTGATCTCAGACACCAGAGAACCCATTGGGCAGAGTGTTATGCCAAGACAGTTTGCGAGGTATGTGCAAAATTCCGTGTGACACTTGTCCAATATTTTTTCATGGAGGGTGATCTTGTGGCTTACAACAAGATCAACAGTTTAATGAAAGCTTGAAAGCTCTGAAGATAAGTCTCTTCATTGATTCAGCCAAAACAAGCATAAAAGCTGTCTTGCTGCATAATAGCAATGTGCTACCTTCAATTCTAATTAGTTATGCAGTCCACATGAAAGAAACCTATGACAACATGAAACAGCTATTGAGGTGCCTGAACTATGATCAACATTTGTGGCCTCTCTATGCTGTGGGCACCTAAAGATGGTTGCAGGGTGGATACACAAATTACTGCTGCTTTCTGTGTGAGTGGGGTAGTCGTTCAAGAGAATATCACTAGAATAAGAGACTGGCCTGACCGACATTCACTTCAGGCAGTGAGTAAAAATGTCCTTCATCCAGCACTTGTTGATCCACATAAGATTTTATTAACACCATTACATATCAAGTTAGGCCTAATGAAGAACTTTTAAAGACAATGGATAAAAATGAGAAAGCATTCAAGTATCACATTGATACATTTCCAAGGTTGAGTGAAGCAAAGATAAAGGAAGGAGTTTTCATTGGATCTTAGATGCATACATTTTTTCATAATGAGGAGTTTCTCTGTTTGTTGCAGGGCAAGGAAAAGGCTGCAAGTGTAGCATTTGCATTGGTGAGTAATTTTCTGGGAAACTCAAGAGCAGATACCTATGAAGAGTTGGTGGATCTCCTCAAGAAAAAAAAAAATCTTCTATTCAAATTTAGTTTTTTTTTCTGCCAAACTGCAGAGCATTGATTGACTAGCACAGTGAGAGATTTCACCAAGATATTGCAGCTATGGAGAAAAGATAACAAGGAAAATGAAATCCATCACTGCTTGGATGTTGAACAATTGTAAGAGATGGTTGGATGTAGGAGTACAAGAAGCAAACAAAAAAGAGTGGTCAATGAATGCGGACCAAATTTTGTAGTGCTATTTCGGTAAGGGCACTTTCACATTGTGTTTTCAGCTACCTTCACTGGTCCCGTCGGGGCTTCCGTCTGAACCCCCCTCCCCACCCTCAAAACGTTTCAGATGCATACGCCGACGGGGCCATTGAGTATAATGGAGCAGATGGAGACAGCGTGTGCTCTGTCTTGCACCATTTTTGGGCATATACGTTTTCTGCAGGCAGACACCCGATTGTAGTCTACTATGCTCGGGTGTCCGCCTGCAGAAAGCGTTGATGCCCAAAAATGGTGCAAGACAGGGCACATGCTGACCCCGTTTGCTCCATTATAATTGTTGTAGCTGTTCTGTTTTGTCACAAGTCAGCTTATGGGATCACCAGTGAGGTCTTCTCAATTAGGCCTCTTCAGACCTAATCAAGATCGAGCGCTCGGAGAAAAAGACCAGCATCCATGTGGGCATGATCAATTTTTCTGTTTATTTAACCAAAGTACACTTTATTTATACCATTTACAGATCAATGTGATATTGCAAATAAGGCTTCTAAGCTGGACTTTACAAGTTGCTCATATGACCTTTAAGTTTTAGCAAAGCAAAAATGTAGAGTCATGCATATGAGATAAGAAGAAGATAAGAAGAACATTTAGAGACAAAATAATCCTTGAGCATGTCTCTTATTCCGAAGGCTCCATAATGACTATGAACTACCACCAGATATACTTACTAATAACAATAAAATATCTTTAATGAAGAAATATAGAAACTATTAACCCTTCTATATCAATTTCCCCCTTTTGTAAATGGTATAACCTTCACTACAGGGTCAGTAGGCGTCCAAACAGGAGCTGCTGGCTCATGGGCCTAGTACCCATGAGGGGTCTTCCTACCACTTCACCCATCCACCCTCAGTGTGGACACCTACACCCCGTCAGTAGAGGCCATTTGGGGTCCGTAGTAAACTACAGAGGGTTCAATACTGAAACTCTTAGAAACTCTTAGAACATACATTATTCAGTAGTTTAGCTAACGCATATATCAATGCTTTTACAGCTATATAAAGCAATAGACAGAATAACAATATTTGCATACAGGACTGTATAATGCCAGAAACCCAACCTGCTAGGCCCTTAAACCAATTAGCTGGATTCATAAAAGAAAATGTATTTCCTCACCAGGAGTCTTCGCTGGAGTCATCCATATATATACATATATACATATAATAGGAGAACAGACAAAAACTGGTGACCATGTATGTAGATACACACATAGACACAAACACACGGAAACAATCATTGTCCTTTCCACAGATAGCAACATCATTATATTGAATACTGAACCATAATCCATCGTAGGTAGGTAATGGGGCCTGAATGAGGGATCTTAGTCTTTACTTTGGTAACTGCACCCTCAATGTCCGGATTGTATTCCATCCACCACGACTGTCGCCTAGGCTGTGTGATATTTAGCTGGAACCAGGGATTAGTGACCTTTCCAGCTGTGTGTGCAGATCCAACAGTCTTTTGGCTTTTCTCCTTCCATGTCCTCAGTAAGAGAAATATGGTGGCGAATGAGTTTATTATCCCAGTCCGTATTTAAAAGTTCGCTCAGTGTCTTTGTTTGGCGCAGCAACCCTGCTACACCTAGCAGGATAATTAGCAAGACTGTCATTCTGCCGGTGGAGTGACCTCTTTACAGTGACTGGCGTGGATCCAGGTGGGCTTTCCCTCAAGTTTCACTGAGGTGGATGTGGTCAGCTGGACTTGGAATGGGCCATCAAAGCGTGGATCTAGGCTCTTTCTCACGTGTCTGCGCACGACCACCCAATCACCTGGATTCAGCTGATGCACATCTGCACTTGCATTGGGATCTGGAATGGATGAAAAGACATGTTTATGCACCACATTAAGTCTTTCCTGTAAGGCCTGGACGTAGGCTGTCATAGTGCCGTGTTGCATCTGTAACACTTGTGGAAAGTAGAGACCTGTTTTTGGGGCACTACCAAACAGGACTTCAAAAGGAGACAAGCCTGTCTTTCTATATGGAGTGTGTCTGACTGAAAAGAGTGCCAGGGATAAGCACTCTACCCAATTCTTTCCTGTCTCTGCCATGGCCTTTTGAATTTTTAGTTTAAGTGTCCCGTTTAATCTCTCTACTTTTCCACTGCTCTGTGGATGATAAGGGGTATGGACGCCTGCTCTATTCCCAGGGCCTGCATAATGTCCCTCATTATTTCTCCAGTGAAGTGTGTACCCCTGTCACTTTCTATGGCTTCTGGGATGCCATACCGACAGACTAGTTCCTCCATCAGTTTTTCTGCAGTTGTTTTATCATTTGCACATTTTACTGGATAGGCCTCAACCCATCCTGAGAAGAGATCTACACATACCAGGACGTATTCATACACTCCTACCTTGGGTAGTTGTATGTAGTCTATTTGCAGTCGTTGACACGGTAGAGCGGTCTGGGTGTTGCTTTCTTAGGGACTTTTACTGTTTTACCTGGGTTGTGTTGTGCGCAGATAATGCAGGATTCTACGTGTTTGGAGGCTACGTAACTGAAGCCAGGAGCGATCCAGAAGGCATTCACCTGGTTACACATGTGACTTTTTGAGGCGTGAGTGGGGCCATGTGTTGCTTGTGCCATCATAGGGAACAGGGACCTTGGTAAACACAACCTATCCTTACTTTCCCATACTCCATTCGAGTTCAGCCCAGCTCCCATTTTCCCCAGTGTTCCTTCTCTGTTTGGGCAGCCTGATGCTGGAGGGATTTCAGGACATCCAGACTCACTGTGGCTGGGACTTGCTGGCTCCCTGCCACTATCCTCTGATCCCTAGGCCTCTTTGCCGCTGCTTTCGCAGCTGCATCCGCCCTTCTATTGCCCGCTACCTCCAGTGAGTCACCTTTTGTGTGTGCTTTCACCTTAATGATGCCAACCTGGACTGGTAACATTAGTGCCTCCATTAACCGGTTTACCAATTCTGCATTTTTTTTTTTTTTAATAGGCTTACCAGCTGACGTAAGAAAAGCTCTACTTCTCCAGATAGGGCCAAAATCATGACAGATCCCAAATCCATAATTTGAGTCTGAATAAACATTAATTTTCCTACCTGATCCCGCTCTACACGCCTCAATGAGCGCTGTAAGCTCCGCCTCCTGCGCGGACATGTGCGGCGGGAGAGGTTCAGCTCGGATTACCTCATGTGAGGATACTACAGCATATCCAGTGTAGAATCTCCCATCCAGGTGGTATCTGGAGCCATCTACAAAAAAAACTCAAAATCTGCATTAGTAATAGGTGTATCATAGACATGTGGAAAACCTGCTGTCTCCTGACTCATCAGCTCTATGCAGTCATGCTCGTGCGTCATGTCAAAGTATTCATCCTCACTTTCTACCATTGTCACCAATTCCCCCTTTTCTGAATCTACTGGCAAAAGGGTGGCTGGATTCAGAACATTACACCTCTTGAGGGTGACATACTCAGGAATCAGAAGGGCACATTCAAGTCTGAGCTGTCTGGCTATAGACAGGTGTTTCGGTTGGACTTGCACAAGTATAGCATGAATGTCATGCGGGGAGTAAATTGCTAAGGGAAATGTCAATGTGATCTCGCAAGCCTTCCCTAGCAGTACTGCAGCAGCCGCTACAGCATGGACACACGTGGGAGACCCTCTGACAACTGGGTCCAATCGCGCTGAGTAGTAAGCTATTGGTCTTTGTTTGTCACCATGTTGCTGTGTGAGGACGGCTGTCGCATGCCCTCCCTGTTCTGTGCAAAACAAGAAAAATGGTTGATCGTAATTTGGAATACCCAGGGCCGGGGCAGATACAATGAGTAGTTTAAGGGAATGAAAGGAATCAATAGCTTCCTGAGTGAGGTCAAAGGGGTCAGATGACAGACAATCATAGAGGGGTTGCATCATTTGCGAGGCAGACCTTATCCAAGGCCTGCAGTATGACACTAAGCCCAAAAAGGTGCGCAGTTGCCGGTGGGACCTGGGTAAGGAGAGATTTTGGACTGCTTGTTTTCTCTCCTCAGTCAGGTGTCTCGTACCTTCAGAGATACAGTGACCCAAAAATGTTACCTTTTGCTTACAGTACTGTAATTTTTCACGTGAAACTTTGCAACCATTCTCTGCCAGAAAACACAGCAAAGAAATTGTGGCTTCTCTGCAGGACGTCTGGTCTGGACCGCAGAGCAAAAGGTCATCCACGTACTGCAATAGCGTAACCTGTGGATGAGGCGGTTGCCACCGCTCCAGAATTCCTGCCATAGCTGTAGAATAAATGGTAGGTGAATTCATTCCTCCTTGCGGGAGGACTGTCCACATGTACTGTTTCCCCTCATGTGCGAAGGCAAAAAGATACTGACAGTCAGGGGGTAGAGGCACAGAGAAAAAGGCATTTGCCAAATCAATTACTGTAAAACATTTGGAGGTCCCTGGGATTTGTGACAGTAAGGTATGTGGGTTTGGAACAATTGGTGTTACACTCTCAGTGACAGCATTGACAGCTCTCAAATCATGCACCATTCTGTACGTGTCAGGGGAACCTTTGGGCCCTTTTTTTTCTTGATTGGATACAAGGGAGTGTTACAGGGGGGAGGACCTTTGTACTAGAGCCCCTGCTTGCACATATTCTCTGGTCAGGGCCATTGATTTGGCTGGGCTTAAGGGATACTGTTTTATCAAGGGAATTTCAAACACCAATCCCTCCAGTCCCTTCGTGGTCACCAGTTTCCTAGGCCAGAGGCAAAGGAGGAGGGAAGGAAGGGGGAGAGTCAGTCTGCTCCCTCTCCTACTTGGGGTTTTTGCACTGTCTGGCGTAATGTCCATTCTGTCCACAATTCCAGCACTGTACGGTCACTCGGTCACCTGGTGCCCTCCCTCTCTGCTTCCACTGTTTTCCTTGTGCTCTAGCATACATAACTGGTCGCTTGCATTTTGTCAGTTCAACCCCCTTAGCTACTTGCAGAAGGTCTGTTGGGTCCATGTTTCTCCACTCAGGTCTGGCTGTCTGTACTGCTTCTCGTAAAAACTTATTCATACCGTTAACAAATATACTCATCAGTATTTTGTCATTAAGGGAGGTTCTGACTTTGTACCCCACGTCTGCCCACTTCAGCTGTAACCTCCAAAAGTACGTCTCTATACTCTCCCCTTCCTGCTGTATTACGTCAGTCAGGGAAAGAGGGAAAGGTTGGTCTTCAGGGTCAGATAACTGTTTTCTTTCCTCACCGTCAGAGTAATGTCCAGCTTCCTCCCCAAAACTCAATTCCTTCACTACCTCTGTCTCAGTGTCAGCGTCCTCTGTCAGCACATGTGATCTGGTTCGAACAGGAGTTAGTGCAATCTGCTTAGGGCGAGTAACACTACACGTAGCACAAGTACCTCTCCAGTCTGGGTTTTTCTGACTACAATGTTTACAAGTCCATTCATCTGGTCTGGGTTTCTGATCATGTGAAGGGGGGGCGGTAGCAGTCACAGTTTTTGCTCTTGGTGCATTAAAACATTTATAATACACTTTACATAACAATAATATAATAATACATCCCACTGTTATTTCTTTACATCCACAATGCTGCACCTCTTCCCTGAATCTGTGCCATTTCTCAACATACAAATACCCACACTCTGGCATGTCTGCCTTTCTGAGTATTAGTCTGACATTTTTCACTGCTTCTTTGCCTTCTCTTTCTTGCACTATCTGTTTGGCTGTTTTGGATCCTGCTGGAGCCCCACACTGCACACTGAACAAGTTGCCCATGGCTTCAACTTATTCCCACACAGCCCACCTTTCTGCAAATGCCCTCTCAGTGTCCCTGAACCTTGTTAACAGGCCACACGTCTCCTGGCAAGTCAGAATGGGCTCTCAAGTGGTAGCAAGAAGGCTCAATCAGCATTCACTCTCACCTGCTACACTTGTAGGGCGTATTGGGAAGGGTTAAAAACCTCTCTCACCCAATAGACCAGATGACTAAAGCAGGAAGGACCAGGTGTGATAGTCCTCTCACCTGCTAGACCACCTCCATGTAAGTGGGAAGGCTACAATGCTCTCTAACCCACTTCTTCAAACCTGATGTGCAGTTGGGTACTTCATGCTGGTCCTTTACAGAGTATTCCAGCAACGAACGTAAGAGTTAAACCAAAACAATTAACACAGCTGACTTCTCACAGAGGGCAGAAAATCGCGCAGCTGTTCACTTGACCCCTCCCAAAAGAATGTCAGCCAGCGCACAGTTTGTTTAGCAAGAGTGTTATCTCGTCCGGATTCAGCTTCCCAAAACACAATCCTAATACCCACTGGTATAATACACAATCCCTGCAGACAATTGAGACTACTTATATACCTTCACAGCACTAATATTCTATTTTACTATAAAACCTTCATCCCCATTTTGAGGGGAAGAAACACACAATATCTCACTATAAGGACAGATCCCAGGACAGCTTGTCCTACTCATTCATTGATTCCAGAAGCATATGTAACAATACACCTTCCAAGGATCAGTTAACCTCACATGCAAATAAAATTATCTAAACCGCTCTTGACACTGATGGGAAAACATACATATGTCAGGTATCCACTCAAATACTCTATATGGCTATGCCCTGTGACATTTCACAACCGGAACATCTTTTCACAGTCCACAGTATGACCTATAACCATTAGACTTATACATACATATTATTTCACCAAGTCTCTTATCTCAATTACTTGTCACTTTGTTATTCAGAGGCTTCTCATCAATATACAACAACCTATTGCCTGCCTACTTTATCTAGGCATTAATATGAAACCACTTATGAACACATATCCCTAGACCAGTGTATTGCCCATCAAAGATGCAAAGATGACCAAAGCAAAACACAAAACACAGCAACACAGCAAATGTAATTATACAGAGACTGTCCCAAATTCCGTGCTATGCAATCTATGCAATCAGTTAATGGACGGACAACAGATTATCTTATTACTCTATATTTCAACTCTCATTCAGACATGCATGAAAAAAACAATACTCACTGGTGATGCCAGAGTTCTTGAACCGTGTGTACAGCCTTACCCAGAATATTCGGGAAATCAGAGAGAGTGAAATGAAGTGTAAGAATAAAGCTTCTCACCTTGCTGCAGCTGAAATTTCACTGTCTCAAGAGTCCCCAAAACTTCTTCCGAATAGGCTGGTTGGCCACGGCCCCACGTTGGGCGCCAAAAACTGTTGTAGCTGTTCTGTTTTGTCACAAGTCAGCTTATGGGATCACCAGTGAGGTCTTCTCAATTAGGCCTCTTCAGACCTAATCAAGATCGAGCGCTCGGAGAAAAAGACCAGCATCCATGTGGGCATGATCAATTTTTCTGTTTATTTAACCAAAGTACACTTTATTTATACCATTTACAGATCAATGTGATATTGCAAATAAGGCTTCTAAGCTGGACTTTACAAGTTGCTCATATGACCTTTAAGTTTTAGCAAAGCAAAAATGTAGAGTCATGCATATGAGATAAGAAGAAGATAAGAAGAACATTTAGAGACAAAATAATCCTTGAGCATGTCTCTTATTCCGAAGGCTCCATAATGACTATGAACTACCACCAGATATACTTACTAATAACAATAAAATATCTTTAATGAAGAAATATAGAAACTATTAACCCTTCTATATCATAATCAATGGCCCCGTAGTCGTATGCGTCCAAAACAGGTTTTGCCGGGGGTGGGGGTGGGGGGTGCAGAGAGTTTGGACGGAAGCCCCGACAGGACCAGTGAACGTAGGTGAAAACGCAATGTGAAAGTGCCCTAACGGTTTATAATTCACAATAGTGCTTGTTGCTAAGTTTCCTATAAATATAAAAAATTGGTTTTTACTATTCTTCATCTTTATATTTGCAAAAATAATGTTTCAAAGTACTGAAACTTTTATTTAGATGTAACAGTAAAATGAAATCTCTTTGATATCATGGAAACAAGAGTCAACTAAAGATTTACATTGTCAGGTTTGAATTCAGGAGGTCAAAATCATTAACAAATGGCTCATTTCTTAACTGAGCCTGACAACTTTTGATATTTGTAGAACAGTGCTACTGGTGTTCTGATATAATTGTTCTTATGTATTTTATAAGTCTTTCCTATAATCCTAAAGCGTAACTACCACCAAACGGAAACTGAAGTGCTAGAAGCACTGCAGTTTCTTTCTACAGTATGGGAATACTTTATGATGGAAGTTTGGTTCGACGGGTTCAAACAGACTTTAGATAAAATTGAGTTTGGAACTTGGACTTGACCTGAATCCCAATATAAGTCACCAATTGGGCAGTTCTGGTCTCCACCCACATGCAGCCAACCATAAACAGATCAGTTCCGCGAGAGGGTGGGCGGGGTTTTTCCTTTTGTTTTGGGTTCACACTACATTAGATCACGCTGTTGTTACCCCCCCAGTGCAAGCCGATAAAACACTGCAAATTGCTCGCAGTGGTCTGAGCACTGAGCGTATCTAAGCACAGTGATGCTCGCTTGAGTGGTTTGCATGCGGAAAGCTCCCAGACTCGGAACCCGAACTGTGTGTTTCTTTTGTTAAGTCTGTATTGGGTATGAAAACCGAACACCAATCATCGAGTTCACTCATCTCTATTTACCAGCGGAAGTGCCGATTTTCTCGCTTTTATTCATTGACCTTTTGGTAGGTCTCCTTTAATTTTGTTTCTAAAATTAATAATCCTGTTAGTCCATTAAGCCAAAGGGAATTGTGATGAATTACTTACTGTTAGCTCGCCTGAGCCATACATTTGATATATATACAAGGAAAACCTTCTAGAACATTCGTTAAACCTATCTGTAGGGCTCCAGTCACTCTAGTAAGGCCAAGTATCCTTATCCTCCACTAGGGTAGTTTCTGTTGGCGTGTCTCTTTCCAGTGGTATAAGACAGTGCTTCACAATGCAGAGGAGTAATGCCACATATACAGAGACATACAGTATGTCAGAGCTTTTAATCACAAAGTTCACTGAGCCTACATGGTTGTTCCTATTATCTCAGCCACTCATGCATATAGATAACAAGTCACAAGTTATCCACATTGGAGCTGGGCACTTTGTTGATCCAGTTTATAGAAATGTATTTGGCTTTATTAATGTCATATAAGAAAGGTCAGATGTCTGCAACCAAATGTGAAGTTTAGATGCCTCCTCGTATGGATCCAGGATGTAATTCACATTTCATTGTGTACAATTTATGTAACTGGAATATAGTTGGTGGAATTGCACTGTAGTCTAATAATAAATATAAATTAATTCATGTGATTATCAATAAGAAAACACTTCATTTTATTCATTTTTCTGTATTGTACATTTTCTCTGATTGCGGCCAACAATGTGAAGAAGTCTGCCTATTGATCTTGTATTTATGTCTACATGTAAATCAATATAATCCTTTAGAAGAAAGCTGATAAATACGTACTCAAAAATACATGCTAAAAGTATAGAAACTTACAGACGTACATAATCTCAGCACATGCTCCAGTACAGTTCTGTATGTATTATTATTATTATTATTATTTTGGAGAGCATAGTTTGCTGTGGTTTCCTTTATTGGTGCTTCTGCAAATGGGTATATTATGCTTTATACTATACTATGACTCCAAAATAGCGCACAAGTAGTACGACCTTATTGTTTGCAAACAGTAATGTCATACACTGAACAAGTTGTAGTGCTGCACAATGCACAAATCAGAAGCTTCAGAGTGAAACTAACCATTCCATATGATAAGCAGAAACAAAGAATGTCCAGGTTATATTTCCATATGGTATGTAAACGACAGTGCTTTCATACCCAGCTATCTTGAAATACTTGGAATTAGCCTTATGCCCAATTGTATGCAGTGACTGCTACACTAGTTTAACCCCTTTACGACCGCCGATACGCCTTTTAACGGCGACATATTAGGGTACTTTTTCCGATCCGCCGCTTTTTAACGGCGGTCGGAAAAAAGGGTCTAGCGCCCCCCAGAGTTGGAAAATTTCCGGGGTCTCAGCTGCCGGGGGTAGCTGAGACCCTGGAGATTACGGTTCAGGCCGGTTTTTTCATTTAAAGGTACGGTGATCGCCGTTATTAACCGAATAACGGCACGCATGTACCTGCAAAATGAAATTGCCGGTTTTTAATTCATTTAATGGTTTCTCTCACATTTGACGTGATCTAACAGTCAAATGTGAGAGAACGGTCCTTGTCCGGTCCCTCTCGGTCCCCCCCCGGTACCTGCGTCTCGTTACCGAGTTCCCACGGCATTCCCCCGGCCCCCCTCCTTCTCGTGTCCGTGTAAAATGGCGGGCGCATGCGCAGTTCGACCGCCAAAGTCTGCCTCCTTCCACCTAGCAACGTCAGGAATTTATTTCATTGGTTCCTGACATTTGATCACTGTGTTAGACCCTATCACAGTGATCAAATACCCCATATATTTTGGAAATGGCAGCATTTGGGTCTGCCTCCCTCTTCTCTCCCTTGTAGTTGACCTTGGAGAGAAGAGAGAGAGACTACATTTGCTGCCGTTTCTGTCAGAAAAAAAAACACCAATTTTTACTATAAATCAGTCATCCTCATCCCCAATATCCTCACCCAAAATATCCCCCCCCAAATATCCTCATCACCTCCGTCAGAATCCCCCCTTAGTTAGAATTTTTATTTTAGATTTTTTTTTTTCTTATATCAGGGTTAGCATCAGGGTTAGCATCAGGGTTAGCATCAGGGTTAGGATCAGGGTTAGGATCAGGGTTAGGGTTAAAAAAATCTAAAAAAAAATTTAAAAAAAAAAAAAAATTGTAGTATTTTTTTTTCTTTTTTTTGCTAGGCAGTGAAAAATACTGTAATGGCGCGGAGAACATTTACCGCCGAGCAGGCATACATGCTTCTTGCCTCCGGCAGTTCAGGCTCGGATACAGAGTCTGCCTCTGAAATCGAGCGATTTTCGGATGGTGACGACTCGGCTTCCTCCTCGGG